>NC_088881.1:16370489-16676204 GCF_032884065.1 Artemia franciscana
AAATCACAGCTTGCCTAATTCAGTCTTAACGAATGGTTGGAAATAACTAGGGCTCAACCCTCAATAAGATCATGTATTTATATAAGACGATAACTAGACCGATTCTGTCATATGGCATATTGGTTTGGGTCCCTTGTTTTTTTTTCAAATGGAATTAAGAAACAACATTAAAAGTTAAAACGAGCAGGAACTGTCTTTTATGTGATGGAGGGTGCTTTTACTCCAAATTTTTGTCAATGTTGTTCCCATCAAAACTTGGCTCTTTAAGCTTCAGTTAAAATTTTTATAATAACATTCTGATTTAAAAAATGAAGGATCTTTAAGACATAAAAAACATAGTGGTGTAATTTTCACCGACATCATATTTCTCCCCCTCCCCACCCTCTTCCTGTGGCTTAATTAGGGGGGGGGGGATACATTGGTACGGAAGATTCTAAGTAATACTTCTTAAGGGGCACCTTGGAGAGTAGAGCAGCAAGAGCGGAGGGTCACTTCTAAAGTATATTATGACCACGGAAGAAGAAGCGCCGACTTATGAAGACGTTGAAATCACCGTTCGACGTGTGGTGGTAGATCTTGGTCTCAATTTTGACAAGACAATTGTTGGTAGCAAAGTAGAAGGTGCTACTGTATAACTCCCAAGGTCTGCTAACCAAGATTTGTTGGAAAATATTTCTATTGAGAAATTAAAATTACTTGCTAATCCCAAGTCTGCTCCAGAATTTTAAGCTGAAGAAACTGAAGAACCTTCGAATCTGGATAATGGCTCATAAAACTCTCAGCAATGTAGCTGCAACCTAGTAAAGATTGAAAAGCCCATAGTAACCGGTAGTTCAAAAAGACGTTCAAAAAAATGTCTAGAGAGAGAATTGCAAATTGAAGCTAATTCAGGAATTGCAACTTTTATTTTAGTTAATCTCTATAGTAAAAGCTTATTGCGAAAGCAATTTTATATCATTTTCGAAAAATAACCTTGTAACCTCTCGAAAATAGCATCAGTTCAGAATGAAAGTTGTACCATTGGAATTGACATGGCCAAAGTCCTGTAAAAAGAAAATTACAGTCTCCCACCTTGAACAATAAGGAAATTTACTGTTTTACATAGGAGGCACTAGATGTGTCTCCTTATTTTACAAGAAAAAGTATAAAACAAACATTATTATACAAGATTTGATAGCGGAATGATTTGAATACTTGCCTGTGGCCTTGGTAACTTAGACTCGAATTGGATAAGACACTTTTTTTCTTAGAGAAGACTTAGAATTTAAAAATAATAAGCATAATTTTTTTAGACTTGTTTTCGAAATAGACTTAAAAGTTGAGGTTTTTTCATTTATGTATTTATAGCTTGAATCAATTTCATTTCTATGTTATTTAAACTCCAATACATTTTGCGCCTCTTGTTTTCATCATAGATTCTGGAGAGAAAAAATGTTCCATTTTGAAAAAACGTTAAAAAAAGATATGTATTGATCTATTATAATCTAGTTTTTGAGAAGTTGTAGTTACTTGCATTGTCTCCGACTGTTCCTTACTACGAACTGTTTGATTAAAGTCCCAAACATTCTCAAATCTGAAGCATTTAAAATCGATAAATTTTTAAATGATTATTCATATTCTTAGTTATATCTTATATAACTAATTGAATAATGGAAGAAAATAGAAGAAAAATATAACGATGATAAAAATGAATAGGTAACAATGTATTGTAATTTTAAATGATGATGAATTTGCTAAGGTACCTTAACAGTGGGACAGTTTTGTTAAAATCCTGGTGGAGGGAGGTACAGTCGGTGCCAATTTTCCCAAATCAAATGGAAATGATAGTGAAAACTGAAAAATGAGCCATATAGTGCCATAAAGTAAGGATATTCAATAAAAAACTGACCCGTTTCTGTGGATGTTTGAATTTTGCAGGCTAATCTTAATTTTGACAAGCTTTTTTAATAAACTAAATTTCAGCATGGGGGGGGGGGCAAACCAGGTTCTGAGTTGGAGGCAAACTAGGCTCTTGGTGGTGGACAGTTGCCCCCTTTCCCGTAGCAAATTACGCCCCTATGCCTTAAGTCTATTAAAATAAATAGCAGCAGGAGAATGAGCAATAAATTAATTATACGTTTGTTTAAATGATTTCTAGGAATCTTTTCCACAATCAGCCAACCTGTTGTAGTCCTTTATAATCTTGATTTTCCTATGGTGCGACACCTCTCTTTTTAGCAAGAGAGATCGTTTTTTTAGTTCCCCCTTTCTTTCTTCCCCTTCCTCTGCCTCTATCTGTCTCTTTCTCTTTGTCTCTTCTTCACGCTTAGTCTTTTTATTTATCATTGTCTCTTTTGTTATTTATTCGAGAACGTACTATCAAAGCTAGCGTTCTGTTTATGCCACTAGTATTTTTTGCGGATTAGAAACAAGATGAATACGACGAGGTTGTTTGAAACATTATTTGCCTGCGAACGTGTTTTTTCTTGGGATCGGTTATTTAAATGAATCCTATATTTAATCCGAGAAACTTTATTTGATTTGCTGGAATTTCTATATCCAAATTGAAACAATCCAAGAATCAATCAGGTTCCGTTTATATGTCGCTTAAGTGCGCTATCTATTAAAAAAAAAGTGAATTTACGGATGGAAAGGACTAACTGTATCTGATATTTTATTTGCTGCTTTTGACTGGATTTCATTTTGGTAAGTAATAAATTTTCTTTTATTTAGACCTTTTATGTGAATATTCTTATGTGAGGACACTATCGACGTACTCTAAAAGCTATGTAAAACTTATTATGCAAATTAGTCTTTATAGTACTTTTTGTAGTGATATTATAAAACTTACTTAAAAGACTTCCAGTTCAGTGATTGCGTACGAGAATTTGCTGCTCCTCAGAAGTGATATAATCGGCGTTGACTGACTAAGCTAAAGCAGAGGGACATATTTGGTTTTTCAATTTTTTTTTTGTGTTAGACTTGACTAATCAAACATCGTGTCAAATCACCATGGATCATATCAATGGTTTCGTGAGTCACGGTGCCACAAGGAGCCGTGATTCACGTCGGGTGCATATAATCCATAACCCATCGCATTTTCCGCTTGGATCTATGCTTAATTTCTGAAACTAGATTTGTGATGGGGTAATATAAGTTCAGCTTTATGATAGGCCAAGTTAAAAAGAATTTTCTTGTTTTTACATAGAAATGACTTACTAAGTTGCGAGCGCATAGTACTTTGCTTTGAAAATCGTTATCGAATAAGCTACCGATGATTCATAGCTAAAATATCATATCTACTTTTTTGAGGTTTTCAAAAGAATAAAAAATAAAACAAGGTCTAAAGAGCTTGAGATACGAGGCTTAATTGTAATAACAGATTTAGGCCTATAGCATCCGTTACCATATGTCTTGAAATCCCTTTTTTCAATTACACAAAAATGCATCAGAGACACATACTGTCCATCTGTGGTATTACCTTCCATGGGTAATATACATAGGCATATAGCTTTTACTTAGCTGAATTTATATAGCTAAAACTACAAATAAATTAGATTCGTTTCTTTTCTTTTTTTTATCGTAACTTCAATATGTAGAAGCAAATAATTCAAAACTTGGAAATTTAGTAGACCCACCTAGTCTCTAGGCTGCTTAAGACTTGCTTAAAGCAACGTTACAGCTTAGGTTTTATGATCATAGAGGACTAAAGGACAATTGTCTTGATGGTTTCTGGCTGGGGTTTTTGCTTTTGTTTTAAAAAGACCTGAAGTTAGCTTCACATGTTCACAGCTCTTTCATAAAAAAATTAGAAAATTATATCAAAATTGCAACAACTTGTCTGAGAGGATGTTCGGAGTAACCCAAGAACTATGTAATCAAATGTTATTTTATATGATCTTCTTTAAATTTTTTCTCTAGTGTAGGTAAAAACAAATTATAATTCTTAATATCCAAATCTTTTAAAATTTCCAAAGCCTTTCTCATAAAATTATCTTATATGAATGGTTTATTTTAATTAACGAATTAATAAAAATGAGTAGACAGTGTCTTCTCTCCCTTCGCCAGTACACTTGCAAAGATTTTATCAGTTTTGAAAATTAGCTAAAAATCGATAGAACAAATTATTGTATAGGTGACTCTGGAATTGTTTGTACTTAGTTTGATACAGCTGGAGTTTATGTTATTTTCAGTTAAAAAAAAATATATTCATTATTCAGTTATTATTCAGCTTAAAATATGTTCATATGACTGTTCATTTATGCAGTATTTTCATTTCTCGCACTTCTAACACATTCACTTATTTTGAATAGGTTAAGTCAGCTCCCTCACATGTTTCACGCTAATGAAATCTCTCCCATTGGCTGCATAAAATGCTTCTGCATGGGAATTACCAACGAGTGCTCGTCGTCAAAGCTCTATAGAGATCAAGTATGTATTCTTTTTTATTGGTATCTTTTTGGATGTGCAAGCCTTTTGTTTTTATTAAGTCAAATTGCTGACTAACTATCCTAAATAAGTATTTCAGCCTCATAAAATTAGATCAAAACATAGCTAAAGCAGTCCTGTTTATAAAGATGAGAAAATCTTTTCTAGGAAACCTTTTCAGGAAAAATTCATAGAATCCTTTGGGAATATTATTAGATAAATTTTAAGAAGCATTTAACTATGGTTCAATCTGCGAAAATTCCACGTATTTTGTAGTAAAAAGCTAGAAATGCTTCATGAATTGAAATTGGGCCTAGCTGATAGGGACACTGTTTACATGATACCCTAATAAGGGCAAATGACATGGCCGGCTTCTCATTTTTTTTAGAACGGATATTTTTTGCCAATCCTTGAAAAACAGAAAAGCAAAGCGACCTTTTATCCCCTCAAATTACTACTACTAATAATAATAACTCACTGTAGGATCAGGCTGCCTGAGGCCGAAACAGCTTCGTGCACTCAATTAAGTTTAACACAGCCTCTCAAATTAAGTTATTACAAACCTAAAATTTGAACTAGCTAATTTTTTAAATCCTTGATTTTTATTACTCATGATGAGGTAATTAAGCCTTAGAAATTATGAGTTTACCAAATCTAAAAACATTGTCCAACGTTTCTCTTACATGCTATATTTTCAAATTGTTCGATTTTAATTTGCTCAATTTTAAAACACATTTACTGCTTCTTAATTAATCTTAGCAGACTTTGATGCCTGGGCAAAATTATAGTCACACCTATCGGTAAAATACAAATTATGCAAGACTTCAGCACCAATCACGCATCCCAGTCTCTCGAGTTGAACAATGTTAAACGTTCAAGCATAAAATGTTCGAATGACGATTCAGAGATAAGATTTAAGGCATAATTTTTTGAAATTGGAAAAGATGAGAGCTTGGAGCCGCAGCTTTCCTATATGCAAGACGAATGTGACAAAATACACGTTATAAGTTGGCAATCGCTGGGTGCAAATTAGTGTCGATACAAGCTTTTCAAACCAATTTTTTGTCTTTTTCAATTTTCTTCTTCTGTAATACAAACATGGCGTTAGAACCAAATAAAAACACTCATTATCGAAAGAAATTGGCTTTTTTTTCTATCAGCAGATCGGTCTATAGTAAGGCCCTGGCAAGAGACTTTTTAGTACCCAGAGTTAAATCTGTCCTAAGAAAGTAAAGATTCATCAACCAAACTAAAACGTTAATGGGTTAAAAGCAATTAATGCGCTAATTCCCAATTGAAAATCAAGGCAATATGTTATATTTTTTTTTTCGTCAAATTACTTAATTCTTATAGTTTGATTTTCAAATGTAGACTCTATGGCTCAGGTTCTTTGTTGAAACATTCTTTTTATTGCTGTTGTTCTTCTTGGTCATTTTTTTTCTAACTTGGATTCTAAATGGTACTTCAGGGGCTTAATTCATATATGTAAAAATAAAAGAACAAACAGAAGAATCGTCGTATGTCACAAAATGTAATCTGGTGCCGTACTTAAAGTTTATTTTTGACTCAAATTCTTGATCATGGAAGGGCTCTTCAATTGAAATTTTTAGGAATATCAAATCTTATTTTAATACTGTTCCATCGATTTTAGTTTCAGGCTAAATATTTTATAGAATATTGAAAATTCATGAAGAAACGTGAAATACTCATCAACACTTTTTTGTATTTCTTTTTTCTTCCATGGATTGCAGATTGGATTTCAAAGAATTTTTTTATTTTAGGAAACCACAATATTTGTGAATGACGATCATGAATTCACTCTTATTGATGTCAATCAAAATCGGCCACCAGTACATTCACTGCGATTCAGCCATGAGACCAAAGAAATATTCTTCCGAGATTTCAAGCGCTTACCGTCCGATATTTACTACTGGAAACTTCCAATCCATTACACTGGAAACCGAATATCGTCTTATGGAGGCTTTCTAAATTACACAGTTCGATACGTGCCCCAGCCTGGAGGACAGGGCTCAAGAAATACAGCACCAGACGTTGAGTTTATTGGAAATAATTTGAGACTGGTCTATTTTCACAAAGAGCCTCTTTCTCAGAGTAAACTTAATCTTGTGTCTGTTCCCATTCATGAGAGGTATTGGCAGAGAGATGATGGCTCACCAGCTAGGCGCCAGAATATGCTACTTGTACTTGCAGATCTTGAATCAATGATAATAAAAGCAACATATACGACTAATACAATAGAAGTGGCGTGAGTATCTCTTCTTTTAGCTCAATTACGGCTTGAACTTTTTTAAATTAAAGCAGGGTGATGAGGTGCCACATGTTATTTACTTTGAACAGGTTGTGGTAATCAAAATTATCAGTATCAAGAAAGAGTGACTAAAATGGCTTGAATATGTCCTTGGGATGCAAAAAGACACTGCTGCTGGGACGGTTGATCTATATGCTCTGCAATGGGCAAGAGATATGGTAGGCGTCCTAGATTAGGATAGAATGAGGAAGGGAAGGGAAAATGTCCTAAAACCTTTCTGTACATCTTTTTAGTTTGCAGAAGTAGAAGATTGGACAGGATTAGACGGAGAGGGTTTGAGGGTTGGTTGGTTTTGGATGTCTTGAAGTTGGTATTTAGGCAGACTATCATCAATTTTTTCTCAGGTACGATTTGTTATTTTTTTTAGCAAAGGCTTATAGATTAAATGAATCAATAAGAGACAATATTGATGATCTGAATTTGAAAACAATGTAAATTTATGAATGATTTGAATAACTTGAATACTAGTATTTAATACATGTATTTCTTCTATGCTTGCTAAGGGTAAAACAGGGTGCAATAATAGCATTAAGATAAGCCATGTTTAAGAACGGTATATGTTTTTTTTATGGCACTTGGTATTAACCAAGTGACATATAGCAATCGCCAATTCTGTCGGTCTGTCGGTCTATCTGTCTGTCGGTCCCGGTTTTCCTACTTTAGCCACTTCCAGGTAAGCTAGTACGATGAAATTTGGCAGGCATATCAGGGACGGGACCAGCTTAAAGTTGAAATAGTCGTTTTCGCAATTTGACCATCTGAGAGGGGGAGTGGGGGGCCGGTTAATTCGGAAAAAATAGAAACATTGAAGTATTTTTAACTTACGAAATGTTGATCAGATCTTAATGAAATTTGATATTTGGAAGGATATCGTGTCTCAGAGCTGTTATTCTAAATTCCGACCGGATCTGGTGACATTGGGGGGGGGGGATATTGGAGGGGGAAACTTAAAATCTTGGAAAACACCTAGAGTGGAGGGATCAGAATGAAACTTGGTGGGAAAAATAAGCACATGTCCTAGATACATGATTAGCATAACTGGAACAAATCCGCTCTCTTTGGGGTGGTTGGGGGGGGGGGGGTAAGTCTGAAAAATTAAAAAAATGAGGTATCTTTAACTTACGAACGGGTGATCGGATCTCAATGAAATTTGATATTTAGAAGGATATCGTGTCTCAATGTTCTTATTTTAAATTCTGACCAGATCTGGTAACATTGGGGGGGGGGGGGTGGTAGGGGGAAACCTAAAACTTGGAAAAAACTTAGAGTGGGGGTATCGGGATGAAACTTGGTGGGAAAAATAAACACAAGCCCTAGATACATGATTGGCATAAATGGAACGGATCCGCTCTCTTTGGGGTAGTTGAAGGGGGGGGGGGGGTTATTTCTGAAAATTAGGAAAAATGAGTTATTTTTAACTTACGAACGGGTGATCGGATCTCAATTAAATTTGATATTTAGAAAGATATCGTGTCTCAGCTCTTATTTTCAATCCCGACCGGATCTGGTGACATTGGGGGGTTGGGGTTGGGAGGGGGAAACCTAAAACTTGGAAAACACTTAGAGTGGAGGGATCGGGATGAAACTTAGTGGGAAAAATAAGCAAAAGTCCTAGATACATGATTGACATAACTGGAATGGATCCGCTCTCTTTGGGGTAGTTGGGGGAGGGGTTAATTCTGAAAAATTAGAAAAAATGAGGTATTTTCAACTTACGAACGGATGATCGGATCTCAATGAAATTTGATATTTAGAAGGATATCGTGTCTCAAAGCTCTTATTTTAAATCCTGACCAGATCTGGTGACATTGGGAGAAGTTTGGTGGAGGAACCTAAAATCATGGAAAACGCTTAGATTGGAGGGATCAGGATGAAATTTGGCGGGGAAAATAAGAAGAAGTCTTACGTACGTGATTTATATGATTGGAATGGATCCACTTTATTGGGGGGGGGGTAATTCTAAAAAATAAGAAAAAATGACGGATTTTTAACTTACGAAGGAGTGATCGGATCTTCATGAATCTTCATATTTAGAAGGACCTCGTAACTCAGATCTCTTATTTTAAATCTCAACCGGATCAAGCGTAATTGGGGGGGGGGCAGTTGGGGGGACCGGAAATCTTAGAAAATACTTAAAGCGTGAGATCAGGATGAAACTGGATGGGAAGAATAGAAACCTGTCTAAGATACGTGACTGACATAACCGGTCCAGATCTGCTCTCTTTGGTGAAATTGGGGGGGGGGGGGGTAATGTTAAAAATTTAGGTATTTGTAACTTACGAAAGGACGACCATATCTTAATGAAACTTGATATTTAGAAGGATCTTGTGCTTTAAAGTTTTAATTTTAAATTCCGACCAGATCCTGTGACATTGGGGGGAGTTGGAGGGGGAAACCGGAATTCTTGGAAAACGTGAAAATTGGGGTATTTTTATCTGACGAATAGATGATCGGATCTTAATAAAATTTGATTTTTAGAAGAAATTCATGTCTCAGAGCTCTTATTTCAAATCCCGACCAGATCTTTTGACATTGTGGGGAGTTGGAGGGGAAATCTTGGAAAAACACTTGGAGTGGAGGAATCGGGATGAAGCTTGGTGGATAGAATAAACAAATGTCCTTGATACGTGATTGACAGAATCGTACTGGGTTCGCTGTCTTTGGGGGAGTTATTTGAAGGGGTTCAGTGATTTGGCGAGTTTGGTGCTTCTGGATGTGATAGGACGATGAAAATTGGTAGGTGTGTCAGGGAGCTGCACAATTTGACCTGATAAAGTCGTTTTCCCAGATTTAACCATCTGGGGGGGGGGCTAAAGGGAGAGGAAAAATTAGAAAAAGTTTGGTATTTATAACTTACGAGTGGGTGATCGGATCTTAATGAATTTTGATATTTAGAAGGACATCGTGACTCAGAGCTCTTATTTTAAATCATGACCGGCATTAAGCCTCTTATTTTCCTTTTTAAATCAATCTATTGATTTATAGAATTTTGCTAGAGCTCATACCATATGATCTCTTGGCTCTTAGCTCTTCTCGCCTCGTCACAAGTGCCATATGAGCTCTTAGCTCTTGTTTTAATTATAAATTTCACTTTCATTAGATACGAATTAAAATAGTTTACTTATCCAATTCCTTGACGTCAAGAAAAACGGTAAAAAGCTAAAAATTTGTTGAACAAAAGTGAATTTATAGATAAGAGATAACTGTACAGCAGAAAGTAATTATACGAAAATATGGGTAAAAAAAATTATATGGCTGACATGAACATAATTTAGATAAAATCCATAGCAAAGGGTAGTACAGTTAGTGAAACAGGGTACTAAAGAATTTGCCCCAAAAGTCAATCTAATTGCACTTAAAGTAACCATAAGAAAGGTCTTTTCTTTTTTCTGATTATGTAATGAGAAGTCTGTATTCTTGCGTAATATTTCATATTTAGGGGAGAATGTCCAAATCTGTAAGGATCACCCGCATGCACAACTGCTTTATTTCTAATATATTTATTCTATTTTAAGATATCTATCTGTTGTAAGGTATATTTGAATCAGTGGATGTACTATTGACTTGATATGTTAAAAAGCTACTTAATCATTTTCGTAAGAAAGAGTAATTTTCTAAAACAGTCCGATGTTTTTTAGACTTGGCAATGTCTCACTTGCAACTGCCTCCCAACGAAATACTGGTGGTAAAAGAGCAGTTTCTGTTGAGGTTTGCAGATGTCCTTATGGTTACAAAGGTTCGTCATGTGAAGACTGTGCTCCTGGCTACACTAGGGCTCTTCATGGGGTTTATCTTGGTCTATGTGAGCCTTGTAGCTGCAATGGACACAGCAATACTTGCAATCCAGAAACAGGAATTTGTGAGGTATTGAAAATGGGCTTACATTTTTTTTTCTAATACGAGTATTCTGTTCGTTTTCATTTATAAATTTTGGCGTATCTGAATTTGTTACTCCTTCTTTAATAATAGGCTATAGAAATCCGAAAATAAGTTAGCAACTGAAAAATTTTAAAGTAAGTGGAATTATATTTGAATAAATTTTTAATAGATAAACACTAGAAATTCTTTTTTTTTTAATAGACAAGTATTGTACTATCATATTATTAATTTCTATATTTTAAAGGTTTTCACTCTTAACTAAGACTTAAATTTAATATTGGTTATTTCTAAATATCCTACTTACTTAGATTTTGGACGTTTTTAATTAAGTTATAATTTTTGTCATTAAAGCTGACAACTGTTGAAAAATGTATAATTTCCCCAATAAACGTAAATATACTCATTTAACCTTGTACAAGAAGCAACCCAGGAAATAACTTCTAATGATTTATGTAGTTAATATTTTATAATAGTTAATAATTCTTAATATCATTATTAATAGTTAATAATTTTATATAGATCGTAATTAACAAAAGAAAATAATTTCTAACATGTTTAATAGAAGATGGGATGGCGGTTACAGCTTAAGCAATCTTTGAAGCTTTTTCAAGTCTCCGTTAACAAAATGAAATCCATTTTCATTTGACATCTGTCTTGATTGACATCTGAAATTTTTTATAATTACGACTTACCTTGTCTGGCTCTAATTGAACCTGGATAATGGAGTAATATAACAAGGTCTACAGCGGTGTTAAATAAATAGACTTGTGTAACACCATGTGAACAACATGGTGTAACAACAAGTGAGTTGTAATTAAATACACTAACTTAAATGAATAAACTGATCCAATAAACATATCATCATACTCATTTCGGTGCTATATCTTTAGAAAAGATAGAATTTGTTTGCAGGGATGAAAGATATAATTTTACCGGGTGAGATTTCTAAATTCTCGTGATCAGGGGATTCCCTGAAAAGATAATAGAACTTAAAAGAAAATTGGTTATTTTTCTTATAATATACCCTGAGAGTTTCAATTTCTACCCTAAACAGTTTCTGGGACGTTGCTGATACGTCCTATTGACAATCTTCACGCATATGAAATTTCTCCAGAAATTTCATGCACTCATGCACTTGCTTTACATCTCTTATTTCTCTAGGACTGCAAGAATTCAACAACAGGAGATTCTTGTGAAAGATGTATTTCTGGTTTCATTGGAGATCCGTCGAATGGTGGCTCATGCAAACCTCTTCTTTCATCTGTATGTGAATGTGAAAAGAGTGGTTCGTTAAGTGCTGCTTGCTATGATGGTCATCGGTGTCATTGCAAGGTAGTCTTCAGTGGCAACAATAAAATTTATTTTCTTCTTATTTATTTATTATGTTTTGTTTGCTAAATACACTGGCTTTTCAAAAATTCTGTTTTGTTTCTTATTTTTTAGTTTTAGGCAACTTTTTTTGGTGTATTTTTTCCAGTATTTTTTTCTTAGAAACTAATAACTGTAGACAAAATTTTTCATTTTCCTTCCCTTCATTTTAGATAAATGTGGAAGGAGACAGGTGTGATCAGTGTCGACCTGGCACTTTCGGTCTTTCTTCTGATGCTCCTCAAGGATGCCACTCATGTTTCTGTTCAGGCGTTACAACAAACTGTGGTAGTTCTCCCAACCTATATAAAAGCAACATCTCACTACAAGTTAATTCACAACATGGTTTCACATTATCTGACAGGTAAATGGTTTCTGATTACCCAACCAGGGGTCTTTATCTTTTCTTTCTTAATACAGTAATAAAAATAGTAATCTTTATTTCACTTTGTAAAGCTAATCGGTATTTCACCTAAATCTTGTATTCTAGCACCAACCGAATCATTCTGGTCTATTTGGTTATTTTAAGTTTATTTTGATAACAGTTTTCAAAGTGGCATGAGTTATATTCTTATCTATTAATTTAAGACACAAGAAACGAAAATATTAATTGCAAGAAATACATATTTTAGACTACGTAGGAAGATTTTTCATATATTAAAACCAGGGGAAACAAAAGAAAAAACTTGCCAGGTTTGAAAACTTTAACCTTAAAATAAATAAAGGAGCCCAATAGATTTTTATTTTTATCAGAAAAGTGATGAGAAAAAATTCGATCAAGTTATATTTTTGGAAAAAGAAGAAGAATGATTATAACTAAACCTAAGCTTTAAATATAAAATAAAACATAAAGTAAAAAATTAAGTAAAATAAAAGGACGAAAATATAGCCAAAAAGCAAGCATGATGAGTTCGATGTGAAAATTTGCGAAATTTCTTAGGAATATAGATATTTTGGACAACTTTCAATCTTTTACACACAGAAATTTCACAGCATTAAATTAAATGAAATCTTTAAGCCAAGAGATTGGCCATATGGGTATTGAAGAAACGTTGGCTATTGTGCATTTGCAGAAAAAAAAAATTGGTGAAGTTATATTTATAAATCGGCTTTCGATGCTTTGCACAATCAACATTTATATTTTTGGGTTAGGTGGATCACATAAAATAATAACATTTGAATATTATTAAGAAGAAAATGTTTCAAGTCTCTTAAGGATAAACTGGTTTAATTTATAAAATATTTAATTCGTAGTTACCACGAGCTTACTCTGGTCTCCGTGGTTACAATTATTGGTTAATATGGGGTTACCATTTGATGTAGATTGATTTAAACTCTGTAAATCTCCATTTGAAATAACAAATTTGGTTCCTATTATTTTGCAAATAAAGATCGCCTAAAAAATTTATTTTCTGGCCTATCGATTTTAATAACTTTTTCTCTGTCTTTAGTAATCGATTTGTGGTTATATCAGAAGGAATTCAGTATGACCAGGAATCAAACGGCGTATCATACATTTTCCGAGGAGGACAAACTCAACGACTCTTCTGGTCTCTCCCACCTATTTTTACTGGTAATAAGGTAAGTAAATGATTATTATGGAAACTTAAATTTGTTTATATGCTCTGTCTTTTTGCCAAGTTTCTGCATTTTACTACTATTTTACTAGTATTTTCTAGCATTTATGAAACTACTTTTCACTACAGTATTTACGAGTATTTATAAAATCAATTATGAGTCTTACAGACATCAAAAAGCCTAAAACATCAAATAAAATTTGATGTTTTGAAAGGACATCAAATAAAATTTGTTAAAAGTGATGCTATTGACCTTTACGAAACAAAGATTGGTCAAATCTACCTGCACTACAAATGAAATAAATTTTCAACTTTAATGTGCAATAATCAAATATGAAATAGCATATGAAACATTTAATCTATTCTAGTGCAGTACAATTGCTTAGAATAAAATATAAGCTTTTATAGTTAGAAGATTCTAAAACAGTAAAATCTGAATTAGCTGAATAATCAGTGAATTTAATGAATGCCTAATGAAAGAGAGTAAACGAATTAAAACATTGCTAAGTTCCTTGTCTTAGTACAATCTTTTGTTCTTCTTCTTTGAAAAATGTGTTGCTACTTGGGATTCTAAGATTTCCTTAAAGTAAGCTCCTTAGCGCCAGCTGTTTTTGATGTACAGAAACCATGATAATGCGCCAAAGATCCGGTCGTCCTTGTTCTTTGAGACGAAGGGTCCTGTTAAGCCAGGATAAATACAATATATGGGACAAATAAATCTAACAAGTAATTTATAGTTTGAGGCTTGTTTAGTCAGCCTTGTGTATTGGTAATAATGCTTTTTTTAGCTTATAAATTTCATTAAAGCACTTTTTTTGTTCTCACTATATACTCCAATCTATCCTATTCGCTCTCAAGTTTGTAGTAATTGCAAAAATACATATTTGGGAATAACCGAAAATGTTATATGTATTATTAAATTATATATTTATTATTAGGTGGCTCCCTTCTGGAGAATACCCCCACTCCGAGAAAATCCCCCCGTGGAAAATATCCCCCTCATTGAAAATACCCCCCGCAGAAAATACCCCCTGGAAAATACTTCCCCAGAAATACCCCCCCCTCCCCCGTGGAAAATACGCTTTCCAAAATTGAGAATTTTATTCGAGTTTTGTTTTTTTATTTAAAAAAAAAACATTGGTACTTGTGCATTATACACCACTCACTTAAGCTTACGCTGTGTCAAACTAGAGAACAATCTGGTTTCTTCGCTAGTTTCTTTCAGCTTAGCGTGAGACAAGACAAAGACAAGTGACAGAATAGATGGGAAATATATAATTTGGGCTTTATATTCGCACAAAAAGGGAGGGGGTGAACTATTTTGAGAGTTTGAAGTCAAAAAACAATTCTTACTTTCTAATATGCAGAATAATTGTACCTAGCACATTTTGCATGCAGACCCGCTATGCTTTACCCTCCCCTCGCTAAAGCGCAAATATATAGCCCAAATTTGTTTCTAAAGTAACGAAAAAGAACTAACAAAGAAACTGGTTTGTTCTGGAGTCTTCGAGCAATTAGTTATTATAGGAATTTGATTTTCTAATTATCCTGTTTAAGTTTTTTCTATTTTTATCGTCTTTTTTTTACAATGGGTCCGTTAAATTATTTTATTGCAACCACTGAACTGTAAATGATGTGTATTTCAAAAATTTCTGCTCTTTCATTACGAAAACGGTGCTATGTAAACCCAAAATAAGACTAGCTTTTATGTTTGAGCTAATTACAAGAAGCTGTACAAAGACAAAATCACACACTTATAGTTTTCTAACCCTCAAGTATCATGCACAATGGACTCACCTGAACTGACCGTATCAAATAGGCTTATTGCAGCTCTCAAACGCAAACGTGAAATAGGATCGAATAAACAAAAATTTTAGATACTAGATTTTCTTTTTTTGTGTTTAATAAGAAGATAGGTCAGATCTCCAGCATCGCATATTAGAGACTTGGTACTTTTCATGGTAAACCCCAGGAAATACTACTAATTAAATTTTTCTATTGGCCAGTTTTGCACAGGAGGGTGGGGATTTCAGGCGATGACCTTTTTTTCTGGACGCTGGCTGTTTGATAATACATATATCCTTCAAAATGTGAATATTTAGTTTTTTATGCTATAAGTAATGATTTGAGTTGTTGTGGTTCTTTTACAGTTAAGCTAGTTCCTGCGGTGGGTTGGCTCGGGGTTAGTATCTCCTCTTCTGTTTCAGCTATCCGTACTATTGCACTTACAGATATTAAGAATAAGCTTAATGCAGGCTATGTTAAAATTGAATCCAAATCATGGCCAAGATTCTCGTAAGGCCTAGGCTAAACTTTATTCAACATATTGTAATCATTCTATTCTTTTTCTATCAGGTTTGCGCCATTTTTTAATGCTAGTGATATGCAGGATATTTGAGCTTTGTATTTCCATTATTATAAATATCTTTTGTATTGGCCTCGTTGGTATAGAAACCGTAAGATTATTCAAATTTCTTAATGCAACTGATATATTGATATCATATAATAAGTGGGGCTCCAAGTTGAAAGAAGAGGTTTTCTGATTTGCATTTGTTGTTCTTTATAATTAATATTGTCATAGGAAAGTTTTCTTTTTTTTGTATGCTTTCTTTTTTCTTTCATTTTTGTTACTCCACTTTATCACCGCATTAGTGGGTCAGAAATAAGTTATTATTATTGTTATACAAAATTTTCAAAAATATATTTACTGATCAGCATAATCGTTGAATTTGTAACGAATAAGAGGGTTGTGTTTTTCAACATGTCAGTTAGTGAACCGCTGTGTTCTGCGAATTTATTGACTGGAAAAAAATGTATGAAATATGGCGGAAAATGCCGATATGTGCCCTTTTGTGGGGAAGGTAGATGTGTGGACCCGATGCTAAGGGTTCAAACAAGACAATTTCTTCTCGTATATTTACATAATAACTATCCATTGACCAGTTTGATTAATTCCATGCACAATAAATGAAAAAAAGATTCATTGCTAGTTTTGAATTAAGTACGTTATTCCCCTAGTTGAAAATAAAACAGTCCAGATATCGAGTTGTTCCAAGTCTATGACTGTTGCTTACATGCTTGAATATGGAAAAAACTCATAATTTTACTTTGGAATGGACTTACTCAAATTGGCTTATAAAAAAACTCAGTGATCGATAGAAAGAAAGCTTTTTGTTACTCTTCGATATTAATCCTTACTTTTGGGAGAAAATCATTGCGTTTTGGTAGAGCCAAGAGTCAACCTAGTGCTTTGACGCATAAACCCCAAAAAATTGTTAAAACTCGATTCGAAATTTAAATCTTATGTAGGAAAGGCTACTTCATTTTTCGTGCTTAATTATAATTTTTATCTGAGCCTGCCATGGAAACATTTGAAGTCGTATTCAATCTGATTTTTTCAGCTAAAATCTTATGGCAGTCACTTAACAATCACCCAGTTATTTGAAGAAATACCAGGATCTCCTTTATACGAAGATGGTGACGTCATCATAATTGGTAACGGTATTTCAATATTTTGGGTGAACCCAAGCCCGGCAATATCTGGTGTCCCATCTACAATAACAATCCCTCTACGGGAAAATGGCTGGATAAGAATGGATGGTAGGGCATCAAGAGGCTTACCAGCATCACGTGATGATTTTATGGCTGTTTTAGCTAATATTGAAGCATTATTAGTTCGAGCTACTTTTTCACTTGGAACAACACGGACAAGGTTAGTGCTATTTAAAAACTAGTTTTTGAGCTTAAAGTACTTCTAAGTTGTTTGGTCATTTGTTCTAAGGAACCTGAGTATTTTAAGTATTATGTATTCACGTAATTATGGATGTGTGCAACTTCGACCCTTCGAATCTCAAGGGAGTCTTTAAATCTCAAGTCAAATCTTCAAGCCAGGGGAGTTTCCAAATCTCAAGGGAGTCAAATCAACAAGAAAGTCAGGTTAAGAAGCTATTTAAGTTTGGGAGGCTCGATTAATCCAAGTACAAAGGTGGTAACTATTAGTTATAAACAGCCAAATAGGTTATTAAAAATTGAATTTTTAATGTCCGCTGTTATTTTGTTTATAGATTGAGTGATTTGTCACGAATCGAATTTCAATCAGATTTGGGTTTTTAATTAAATTGGGCCTTACAGACCCAAGTCGATGCTCTTTGGGATCTGAAATTGGGGTAGCAGTTTTCTAGTTTCGGGACCCAAAGGTATCTAAAGTCTGGATAGTAGCTTGTTAATTCCGGTACCTTAGGAAACCCTAAGTTGGGTTTCAATCCTACCAATTTTTTGATTGGGCTCTGAGGTTGGGAGAACAAAATTCCAGCGTTTTTCTTCATTTATTATTACTGTGAATAAGATTGTAAAATTTAGTAGGTTTACATTTCTAGTTCTTGAGAATGGTGGGGATAGCACATCAACGAATATTTGAACCCATTTTTCTTCCATCTGTGTAATTGACTTGTTTTTTTCCAAATGTAGCTGTTTTTGTGTGAAAGGATCTCATCGGTATCCGCCAAATGTACCTACTTTACTTGCATTATTTCATTGATTTCCCAGAGTACCGAAATTAGCATCCAGTATACCCGATTTTAAGTAAATTTAAATTTCATGCGCACCGGAACTAGCAATTTGCTACCCTAACTTTAGATCCATTGAAGATCTGCCCGGGACTAGCAAAGCAGAGACGTTAGCTTTACCGCCAGTTTTGTCATGATTTAATTTGTCTTAACTTGTTTAATTTGTCATGATTTTGTGCGTCGGGGGGAATTAATGTTATTTGCAAAAATTTATTTATCAAGGAGCTCAAACCAAATACAATATATAAAAATCGAATAACGTCAGTCTGTTCTTAAATTAGTCTAATAAAAACCTGCATACACGGAGTAGATAAGTCTACTTTTTTTAAACCAAGTTCTTCTGGTTTCAAGAATACATAGAAGCATTAGCTGTTTTGTTGTCAGAAGTATCCTTTGCTAGCATTATAGACATATCCAAGTCATTTCTTCAGTCAAATTCACATGATGCAAGCTGGCCATTTCACCCTTTTTTTATGTGTTGTTTGTTTTTTCTCTCTGATTTTAGCTCCTTTCTATTTGCATTTACACCATTTTGTCCAATATTTACGTTGAGGTTTATTGTTGCGCATGCTCTGCTATCTTTACGACTCAGTACCAAGCTCCTGGCATAGTCTTTTTCTGTTTAAGTCTCAAAATAAGCCTAATTCTAGTGCTCTTCTCTCCTCAGGATTTCTAATGTTAGAATGGGATCTGCAGTGGAGTTTGACAATGGAGAAGACCAAGCAAGGGAAGTTGAAGATTGTCGTTGCCCTCCAGGCTACATTGGATTTTCTTGTGAGGTATTGCAAAAAAAAATATTAGCACATATGGACAGTGTCAA
Organism: Artemia franciscana; assembly: GCF_032884065.1. Classification (NCBI taxonomy): domain Eukaryota; kingdom Metazoa; phylum Arthropoda; class Branchiopoda; order Anostraca; family Artemiidae; genus Artemia; species Artemia franciscana. The sequence continues at coordinate 16,389,435 of NC_088881.1, forward strand.
AATACATGCCCATTCTTTGTACTAAAATTAAATGTTTATGTAAAGGAAGGTTGGCATGGTTGATATTGGACCCTTGCTCGTGAGACTGCGTTGGTTGTTACCACCCTACCTCTCACTCCCCCAGAGGCACATTTTTTGGATTTCTTGACCAATTTTCAGCGAAACAGTCATTTCAAAATTAAGATACGATTTCATGAAGCACAATTTTGAGAAATGTATTTTGTCTAATGTTGAAAGGGGCTTGGGAGGGGGCTCATTTCATTTTAATCACTTTTGACCATAAATCAGGCCATTAGAACTTTGGTTTATACCTTAACATTCCGTTCCATTCAAACTGGCCGGAAAAAATACACTTCAGACGTATCGATCTTTACCAGGTCAATGTTTCCGAATTAATTTGGATATTGCATTAAAATTACTATCGTTTCTTTTTTTTACTGCTCTGTATTCCGTTATCTTTTTACTCTCAATAAGTGTAGCGAGGGTAGATTTGTAGCTTAAACAATTCAAAATACAAAAAAGGAAAAAAAAGGCTATTATTTTTTTTCGTTAATAGAGATTCTATTTGGGAATAATAAAATATTATTGTAATATTATTTTTGTAATAATAATAAGTATGGAATAATATTTGACACAATAAAATAGTAAATAGAGGGGAAAAAATGTTTTCTATTTGACGATTTACTGCATAAGTAGAGTCAAATGAAATAAAAAAGCACACGTGCTTGACATATTTCTGTTGATTTGCAAACCATTACTGAAAATGGATATTACAATTAACAGTTGTATTTTCTTTTTACTAGCAAACCAGCTAGAAAGTGGATCCTAACGGTTCTTTAAAATACTAGTCATATTTACAGACTTCTTAAACTCTGGTCTTTTCTCTCTAGAGTCTTCTTGGATTTGTAATATAACTGATAAAAACAGCTTTTAGTTCAAAAGGGGTATGATCAATTAAACGAATATTAAAATAGTTTTGTAATAGTATGTTTATCAGCAAATGCACACAATTTGGACTTGCTTCTACGCATCTCGTTATAAGACTAACAAGAGTAATTTTGTACGTTTTGCTGTGAGAGATGTGTAATATAAGTCAAAATTCACTGGCAATTTATTTTTCTGCTAGTCATGTGCTCCTGGATACTACCGTGATGCAAACGATCGCTCATACAGTCGACTTGGCAGCTGTAAGCCCTGTCGCTGCTCTCAAAATGAAGAGTCGTGTGTACTTGGAGAAAACAGACTTATATGTCAATGTAAACCGGGATTCGCTGGTGAAGCTTGTGAAGTAGAAGGTACGAATCTTATGTCAAATTCTTACAAATACCGACGACATATAAGTTGGTATTTATCCATTTGGATTCTGTGGTTAACTCATTTATATGATTCTTGTGTCTGGTAAAACTGGTTCCAGCGTGTTAAACAGTGTTACTTTTATCATAATCTTTTTATGGCGCAAAAATGTAATTGGCCATTGTCCGTTAAATTGTAATTGTCCGTTAAATTGTATTATCCGTTGACTGAATTTGGAAAATTTTGACGTTTTGGAAGTTAGAGATCTTTTAACTCTACATTTTAGGAAACCATAGAAAATCATCCTTAAACCTTACCCAGAAAATAATGAAAGTTGGAATACATTTTTCTTTTTTTTATATATACAAACTTAGCGTGGGGAAATTCAACCTCTAATAAATTTGTTACTTTATTAACTAAGCTCAAAATCTAGACTGCGGAAAAGGCTACGGGAGAATTTATTTGGAAAATTGTGAAAATGCTGTCGACCAGTGTTTGAATTATAATCAATATTTGGTTTAAAAGGAATTAAAACTACATTGATCAATTGCATTGACAATTACATTACATTCACCGATCGATATTGAAATTGATATTTTCATAACTCTATCGCCATCTTTTCTTTATTCTTTTTTTCTCCTTTTTTTAGGCACCTATCGTATTTGTTGTAGTTACATTTGCAAAGTTTTTAAAACTACTTCAGGTTAGATTACAAAAAAATGTTTTGATCAAAATGACGAAGTTTTACTTAGTAGACCTTGATACAATAAACAAGGTGATGCTAGTTAAATACCTTGATACTAAGTAAATATTAAGTGCCAGAAATTACTATTCAAAAAACAAGTGCGAGTTTGGTGTTTACAATTTTAAACTTCAATAAATTATAAACTATATTAAAAATTATTAATTATAAATTATATATTGCATTAATTAAGCTAATTATATTAATATTGTATTAATTAAAACTAAATTATATAAAATTAGTTTATTTAATATAAATAATATTATATTAAATTGCGTATTATAAATTATGATTATAAATCATATAATTCGATAAATATAAACAGTAAGTTTATATTATCACTCCTATATAATCACCACCACATCTTCAGTACAAATGAAGAAGAAAAAAATGGAATTCAAAATAACAAGAAACTAAAATAACGGCCATAAAAGGAAATTGCAACAAGAAAAAATTAAGAGACAAAAATAAAAACAATACAGAAAAAAATTTAAGGGAAACACGTCAGATATACAACCAAATTACCAAATTACCAAATAACCAAGATATACAACCAAGTTACATCTGTCTAATCAATAATTTGTTTTTCTTTTTAAGTCGGTGCCCGCACCCGGTGTTGGTGCTGGTGAGCTCCGATGCTGGTGCGATACTCAAAAGGTTAGATAGATGGAATGTGTTATCCTGTGACTTGAGAATTGGGAATCAGAGTTGAAACCAAAAACGCTAAAACTTTATTACTAAGAGTTTTTACTTACAATTTACTGGCATGTCAGTCCTGTTTATTGAGCCATCTATGAGGATAAAAGTTACAACTCAATTTTCATACACTTTCAGTGTTTTAAAATTTAAAGTTAGTGAAGGATGCTGTTCTTGTTATTTCTCTTGTAGTACTGAAATACTTGCAGACAGGGCAAGGAAAAAGAATTTCTTTCACTTTGTTAGAATTCTCATATCCTTCGAAACAATCCTTCTCAATACATTATTGGAGTTAATGTGTTAAAATGTGTCAAAACATCAATATTGTGTTAGAGCACTCTTTATATCGAACATTGGTAATAATTACTATTTTTGCCGGAATATTCACCCATAATTTAGTAAAATTCTATGGCTGATGTGATTGTCGTAATTATTTTATTTGGATATTTTGCCAAAACAAAACTTTATACTACTGCTCGACACGTTATGTGCCGAACCATATTCTGTACTAAAGAAATGTTATGTGCGAAGTAGGGTCATAAAATTAATGGTGTCAATGAGACTTGACCTGACTTTAGGTGCCGATGTCTCGTGTGACTTTTTTTCTTCTCTCTCAATCTACCACAGTAATTTACTTTTTTGAGTGGAATGTTCTATTAGAATTTTATGTAGTAGTTTGAGATGGGTATTAGTTTTTTTTTCTCAGTTCTTTCTTTCTTTTTCTATCTATGTGTACTTTTTTCGCTCTTCTCTTATTGACTGTAGTGCATGTTTTTTAAGGAAAGCTGACTCTCGAAATTTCTCCTATTATTGTTCAAAAAAGTCCTGGAACAGTAGTTCAGTTTACATGTAACTATCAAGCTTATGAGACTTTGAACATGGAAGCTCGTGTAATGTTCAGAGATGGGTCAGCCATCACTCCATCCGTTCGCGAAACGATGCGAAATGGTAACGGACGTGGTGGTATAACATGGTCTATGCCAATTGAAGAAAACCACAGTTTAGTAATGTGTAAAGTGACAAATAATTTTGGAGTTGTCATCGGAGAAGTGACTAGTCGCATAAGACCAGGTTGGATTTACTAACTCTAACGGGCCCTCTGTCTCACGTCATGTGACTTTTTCACCAGTTTTTCGTCAAGGATAAATTCTGGCGGATTTTCTAACTCAGTAACGTTTATGGCTAATTTATTATGACTAACATGGCTAGAATCTAGCCATCTATTTATTGAAGTTTCAAATAAATGAAACTTAATTAAATAATTATATTTAAGTATAAAGAAATCTAAATATCAAACCCTTAATTTAATCAAAATTTGTCTAATAATGGAATTTAAATTTATTTTAATTTAATTAATAAACATCGAATTTTTATTTGGCTACAATTTTTTTTTTTTGGCGAAAATGGCTAAAATTTAAAAAATAATATTACTCTAGAATCCATTGGGAGTGGAAGACATACTATTAATTATTTTATTAATTAATTGTTATTTTATCAGTACTGCTACTTCTATTATTAATGAGAAGTTAAATAAAACTCCAATAAACGTTACAAGTCTTTGAATGCTTTCTTATGTTCCAGAATTTCCTATCATTTGCATGAAAATTAGGAACCAGGCTCTTACACCGTTCCATTGTTTTCATCGTTCTCACGTTGATCCTTATTAATAGCATGCACACAATGGCTTCAATCTTTTTATATATTTTTATTTTATTTTTTTTATCAGCATGATTTACTAAACCGTTTGTTTTCTAGTGCTAAGTTTTTTGTACTTGCATGATTTTGCTTCTAGTAACTGAAATTTCAATGTTTTGGCTTCTTGACACCTTTTTATTTAGTTACTTTTTAAGCTGGAAGGCTTACCCCTCTCTTTTCTTTTAATAATATGTTTTACTTTTGGAAAAGATAATTCTTTAAGCTTCCAATACATATGAAGACGAATAAAATCCAATACATAAAATATAGTATTGCTTATGTTGCGGCTCCATATGGACCATTTTTGAGGCATGAAAGTTCAACCTGGAAATTATTGACAAATATACACATGCAAGAATTTATTTGGGAGAGGACATCTCTATTTTGGGAGAAGAGAGGTAATATAAGTTAGAAAGTAAGAAAACAGACCGGGGAATTGTATGGGAATTATAAGAAACAATAGACGAAATCGTAATAATCCTGATATTCTTATGGGGATCAGGACTCGAACCCTTGATTCCCCAAATGAACAAATGCCAGAGTGATACGAATGGGAGTTCTATTTTCTTTCTACCTTCATGCTAGAAAAACTTTTGACCATTTACAGGATGATGGGGAGCTCTTCCCCCTTTCAAATTCAAAGGGAATTTCCCCATTTTGGTACTTAATTCACGAATGTTTAATCATGGGGGACGTTGTCTACTATCCCTCTTTCAAAGTGGTGTATCTACATGTGTATGAGGCTAACCCTCCTATAAAGGGCATGCCTACCTAAGTACAGAGTAAACAAGGCTATGGTAAACACATTTAAAGTATCTAAATTATTACAAATGGAATTTTTAGAGAAAAATTTATTAAATTATGATTTGCAATTAAAAAATTACATAAATAAAAAAAGGTTAATAAATAAAAACAATATTGATCTTCCTACGACGCAAGAATAGTTGAACACAAGATGGCTTCATGTTTGTAACATCATCAGGGCCAGAAAAAGGGCGATTGGAATGATTGGGCCCATTTGGGCCCCGCCTTTGAAAGGGTCCTGCGCTGGCATCAAAATGAGTAATTGATTTTAGAACTTTTGAAATGTTCTAGAAAATTCTAGTAAGTGTTGCTTTTGAAGGGAGATAATTTTCCAGACTAAAAAAAAAAAAATGTCTGATCAAACAGTTCGTTGTAACAAATTGTATGTAAGGAGCAACCCTCCTCAATAGTAACTGAAACTCTAAAAAACGAAATTTTGACACCAATAAATATGTCAAAAGAATCGGGCTTTTATGCTGGTTTCAAATATATAAGTTTCAATGAGTGTAATCTTACCGAACAAAGGTTACAAGCCTGAGAAAATTTGCCTGATTTTTTTTTAAAGCGGGAAAAACTCTCTATAATTCATAGAATCTTAATGAAAATCATATTATCAGATTTAGCGTATTAGATTACTCTACTGTAGAAGTTTCAAGCGTAGAGAAGTAGTCCAAGAAAATCGTGATAGGGCTCATTCAAACGTAAATTAAAAGTTCTAGTGCCATTTTTAAGTGCCCAAAGGAATAGGAGGGCAACTGGGCCCCCTCCTCCGGCCTTTTTTCTCAAAGTTTTCCGATCAAAATTTTGAAATAGCCATTTTGTTCAGCATAGTTGGAAAGGTGGCAGGCTTTTCCTCGGGGATTATTTTTTATGGAGAGGGGAGTTTCCGGGGGTGAATTTTCCAGGGGAAATTTTAAGCGGGAGGGAAATTTGTCAGAATTTCTGTACGAAATTCTTCTCATGTATTGCTTTCTCTTTTCCGTCTCAATTTTACGCGTGGAAATGACACGTGGAATGACACAGTTCACCAGGATTGAACTGTGTAGAGAATAAATCCTTGAAGAGGAGGGATTTTTCCTTGGAGGAGTTTCCAGATTTCCTGACTTGATTTAAGAAACGATCAGGAATAAAAAAAAAAAACAAAAAAAAAACAAGTTTGTTCAACTGAAAGTAAGATGCAGCGTTAAAACTTAAAACGAACAGAAACTATTGCGTATATGAGGGGGCTACTCCTCTACAACACCTTGCTCTTTGGCTAAAGTCTGAATTCTCTCACAATCCTTTTAGAACAAGTCCTGAAACACAATGTTTGCTTAATTAGAACAATAAGAAGCTTTTTTTAAATTACTAAAAACCTTTAGCGCAAAGAGCGAGGTGTTATGAAGAATTCATATACGGAATATTTTCTGTTCGTTTTAAGTTTTAACATTTGTCCTTACTTTCAGTTGAAAAAACTTGTTTTTTCTTTAAATTTAATATCAATAATAAGTCAGGATAGACTTAATTGTTTAGTAATTACGTTAAATGAAAGTAGAAACACAAAGTAAATAGATTTTAAAACTGTTTTAGAAAAATTTGTAGAACAAAATTTAGAAACATGTAAATTCATGTGGCTGTATTCGTTGATGTGAATATCAAAAGATATTTTCAGCAGTTTCATAATATTTAGGAGACACAAACGTAAACTAACATACACACAAAACGAGCATGAAAAAAGAACAAAAAAGGACAAAAACGTAAGCCAAAACTGACCAAAATGGACCACCAAATGAAACGAAATCAAGAAAACGACCTGAGAAATGTAAATGTGTGGGTGCTACTCAATTACTCAGACTATCAAAAGTGACAAGACGAATTCAAGCAGCTGAGGCAAAAGGCACTTAAAAAAAAAGTCTAAAGCAATGATAAACTAAATCAAGATAAAAGAAATATGTAGTTAGAACATAGCAAAACCGACGATTAGAACAAGTCAAAAATGAAAATGATGAACATAGCAAAATATAGCTAAAAGATAAGTGGCAGCGAGAATCACAACGACTAAAAAACGAATGTAAGAACAAAAAAAGCCGGTTTCAAGATTTGCAACAATGAGGATCAGAACGAATCACAATAAAATTGAAGAACATAGAAACATGTGATTTAAAGATATACGACAATGAGAACAAAGAAGTATATAGTTAGAAAACAGTCAGCAGCAAGAATCACAAGCAACAGAAGGAATCAGAACATGTCGAAAAGGAAAGTGAAGAACAAAGAATTTTAGGGCTAGTAGACACGCTAAAGCGAGTATCAGAAAGTGTAAAAAATAAAGAGGAAGGACACAGAACTGTGCTGCTAGAAGATAGTGAAAATCAGAACGAGTCAAAACTAAAAGTGGGGAAAAAAATATTGTGTTAGAAGAACATCACCATTGCAATCTTCGATGCCAACAAACTATGGTACAATATGTACATACATACATATATTTGTATATATATATATATATATATATATATATATATATATATATATATATATATATATATATACAAAATTTACTTTAATATATTATATATATATATATATATATATATATATATATATATATATATATATATATATATATATATATATATAGGGGGGTCCCGCAAAAAAATCGAATCGGGCCCACACATCGAATCGGGCCAAACAAATCGATCCGGCCCTGATCATCAGAGCGTGTATATTTATCCCCTTTCTTGTAGTACTACACCAAACTTTGCCAGTCGAAAATCAAAACTATTTACGCATTTTCCCCCTTGCCTCAGGGTAAACAGATTGATTCTTTTGGTTAAATATGGACTTGAAACACATCATATCATACCTTCTTTGTGTGTGACGTTAATAGACACAAACTGTAATTGCTAAAGAACCTGTTTTATGTGAATATCTTCCCATTTTATATGGTTGGAGTAAAAAAAAATAATCTATCATTATTAAGCTATAGGCAAAACTATAGAGTTTAAATGACAAAACAAGAAAATTACTTTTTTTTTAAATTAGTAAGTATCAGGGTGATCATTCGGTTCTTATCCCCAGAATTTGAAAACAGCCTATTCCTTTGACTAAATTTACCCCAAAATGATAATCACACTCACAAGAGATTTTGTAATTGAAAAGTGAAATCTTCTTCCTTGAAATCATCGCCTTGCTGGTTTTGATACTATGTAGATGACTTTACCGTGTAGTCTAACCGTTCGCTCATTGGTTTTTTTTTTTGCGAAAATTTGTCTTCTTCCTTTTTTCCTAAATTTTTAAAAAAAAGTTTCTTTTTCTCTAATTGCTCTTTAAGCCAGGGTTTTGCACCCAGAAAAATGTTTGAACATGCCTTATAATTATTTCAGTTGGAATTCCTACATCCGATCCTCTTATCGACTCTCCAGAACCAGCGGTTCCATCTATATCCGTTACTGTTAGCGATTCTAAAATCCAGATTGTCAGCGTTGGAAGCACTGCATATCTTAGATGTTCTGCAACTTCAATTTCTCGACCGGTATGTTTATTTTAAACTTTTTGAAATTTCTCATAGAAAAATATTGGGGTGAAGATGAGATGTTGGCGCGATTTGAAAAATTCTTGTGCCTAAAATGCGTATATACCTTGAAGAGAAATAAATTAGGGCACCTTGAAGAGAAAAAATCTGGTTGTTCTATAATTATTTGTATGGCAATCCTTATATTCTTAGGAAACAGATCCTAAAAAATTATTTTGGAACCAGTCACAGGTCAAATCGCTAATTAACGCCAGTCATAACATATTTGTAGAAAAAAATCATTATTTTATTTTTTAATTTATTTTCATCGTCAGGGTGGAAGAATAACACTGAAGTGGACGAAGCAAGGAGGAAGATTACCACCAAGCCGATCATCAGACAACGGACGAGGCCAGCTAGTTATTTATGACATTCAGCCAGACGACTCCGGTACCTACACTTGTGAAGCTTCCGATGGAATCTCTACTGTATATGACGACGCAGTTTTAGACATTAGTAAGCTATTGTTTCTCTAGAGCATTTAGTGCCAAGATACTTCACTCATTCTTTTTAAAATAATTTTTGCTATTTGGTATTTTTTCTGTGGGCCGAGTTAGCTTACATTTTTCACGCATATTGATCACCTATAACAGTAAGTGATAGCTAACATGTGCCACCCCCCCCCCTTCATCAACCCAATGTTTTGGAAGAAATGTAGGTATGTCACACCTTGTTTGCAATGGGATCGTGCGAAGAATTTCAATCTGCAGGACTGGAGGACCAGAATGGGCCATTAGTCCCGACAATAGTTCCACCCTCTCCGACTACCTTAAGCCTAACTACCAATTCCTTAGCAGAAAGGTATTATATTGTGATATTGTTTAAGCAGAATCATACTTATATTTCAATATGTACGATTTGAGGACCAAATTAGGTGTGTGGCTCCTCCAACACCTTGAGGCCAGCTCAAACTTTGTCGGGCCATTCCCACCGCAAACTTTGTCGGGGAAACGTTGGCAAGTTGCAACTTGTTTCAACCGTAGCCTTTTAAGGATTCCCAGACTCTATGTGTAGAGGACCAATTGGACCCACGACCCCTCCAAGCCCCTCCTTTTCCCTACAAACTTTTCGGTCGAAAGCTTTGCATTTTGTAGTAAAGTGGGTCCGTGAACTCTCCAAGATCTTGTCTACTCCCAGGCCCTAAAAAAAAAATTATGTATTAATGGTTGTGTATTGAGCAATTATAAAACGTAAAATATGAAGGTTAAAAATTGATAATAATATTTATCGAAGGCCAAAGAATAAAAAAAAAAATATATATCAGACTTCTTAGTGCATTTCTTTATCTCAAAACGTACTTTTTTCCTGCTAACCAAAATAATAAATATAGTTATAACATAAGTAAACCGTTCAAAGATCTTCAAGGCGCTATCTCTTTCAGAGTGAACGTAAATACCATATCTACATACTTATTAGGAGGTGTTAGTGACTTTTTATGTCCTGATTATCCTATGCTTTCACTTTTAGTTTTGATTTTTTTTTTTTCGGTTAGCAGGGGGTGCTGTAGATAAATATTAACAGTAGAATCATTCCCTATCTTAACCATTAGACAAAGCTGGGCCGAGATGTAACTGATCCTGAGGACTATTAACAAGTATAAACATAAGCGACATTTGATTTTTTCACGGGTAGGCACGTGTGTTGCAGAGGAAAACAATTGGTATGGCTGAAATAATGCAAAAGGTAAAGATAACATTAGTACAGTCAATCTAAGGTCGTTTTTGTACCATTGTAACCTCGTTTTTGCACCATTCGAATTGAAGAAAAATTCTCTACAACATAAAAAAGTTGGCCAAAACCGGACGAGGCAAAATTGACCGTTTTTCGTCTTTGTTTCTGAAATTGCGACTTTTTAAAAACAACTTAATTTGCATGTATAGAAAGTTGGCAATAGATAAATCTGGTACGTAGATCACGAATTTGCACTTTGTTTTTGTTTTGAACGCTCAAGTTCAGTCCCACCCCCTCTCACCCGTAAATCAAGCGTCGATATTGGTCTGAGAGCAACATTACATTACGCGAAGTTGAATTTACGCACGAAAAAATTGGACTGCTAATGGAGAAAAAAAGGCGTGTCAATGTCAATTTACCCCCCTCCCTCCCACCTCCACTTTAAACGTGACACACCCCGAATTCTTGGAATCCAATAAGTAACTTTTCACAGCTAGCTAATTCATTTACTTTAATTCGAACAAAAAATCACCGATAATTTGGAAGTGCCAAGGGATTGGAGCTTTATCACATTTATTTAATTAATCACGCGTCTTCTTTATCTTGGATTTGGACATTAGAGCAACTAGTCCATATGCAAGATATGGCAGCTGCACCTTTTGATGGCAGCTGCACCAGTCACTATTACAGGATCTCTTAGAACCACACTTCACAACGGTGAAAAATTTCTTTGGTGCTGCTGGAAGATCCGTAAAGATAGGGTATACCATAACGTTTTTAAGTTTCCATCCCCAATTCTCAGGATCATGGATAGGGCTCTGAACCCCAATCCAAACTTGTACTTAAAGATAGGTTCAAAAACAGTAAAATTTCGCTGCTGCTGAAGACGCAGGTAGACCTTGGGGATGAAAAGAAGTTATAGACGTGCTACTTTCTGCTGAAAGAATCGGTGTCGGTAGCTCTCAAGTTTGTATGTAGGTTTTCCACCATACAATCTAGAAAGTGCAGCCTCTCCCTCTACTTTAATATCTTCTTTCTGAGCATCAATTCTAGAAAACGTTGAAGTATTTTCCCTAAACTGTTTGTTGTCTCTCAGACATTTAAGCATAATCCCTTTACCTAGTCCATGTAGACGAAAAGTTGTGTTGCAGCCAAGAATTGCGTAAGCAAAAGGAAGCAGTTTGCTGGTTTCAACCCAATCTTCTTGAAAATGACTTCGATGTCCCAAGCTGCTAAAGTAACAACAAACATAAGTTGGTATCGTCACTGATAACAACGTTGTCCCAAGTCTTGGTACACTCAGCCACCGTAAGAACCACAAGCAACTCAACATAAGCTTATCAGCTTCACAAGAGATTCTTGTCATACCGTACGCATAATTATGAAGTTGTGTCATCCCTCGTACATCTCAGTCATTTTAGTAGGGAAGCCGTATTTATTGACAATAGAATGTATCCTTACTTTTGATGGCTCATAGCAAAATTTATTCATTATGTCCTTTCATTATTTAGCTATGCTCCGATTTCGGCTTTGCAAAAAATACCTTGGATCTCGAAAAAGTTACCTAAAAGTTAAAATTGATCAGTAAGCTACTGCTTGAACTTTTTTTTTCAAACTCGAATGTCGGCATAATGGGTCAGCTTGTTCTTGCGCATTACCGCGTCTATTGAATAATTTCTTCCGAAGAGCGTTGAAGAATATTGCATATGCTGACAATTTTGTGACTGTGCAAAACCATTTATTTGATTGATTATAGATGGGGGATGGGACAAAACATGCAAGATTAAAGGACACAACTGTTTCCTAGAATTTCGGCATGGGAAGTGTAAATCTTCTCCGTGTGGATCCAACTTCGTGTAATGCCCAACGTATATTATTGCACGCTTCATCTCGCGCGTGTGTATGTATATGTGTGTGTGGGGGGGGGGGGGGTGTCAAGTGACTTAGGGATGGTAAAAAAACTGAACTGAGTCCATATTCGTAGATCTATGTACCAGATTTTACTATCAGCGACTTTTTAAAAGTGCAAGTTAACTTTTTTTTTAAATCGTTATTTTAGAAGAGAAGACGAGAAAACGCCAATTTTTCCTCGACCGATTTCGGCCGATTTTTAAATGTTGTAGAGAATTTTTTTCCGGTTCGAATGATACTAAATGAAAACTAATGAAACTATGAAAATGAAAACTATTGCAGTTTGTTTGAGGTAACACCTAAAATTAGTTTAGGTTGACTGTACTACATTGGTTTAAGAATGGAGAGAAAAAACAAAGAGTGAATTTATAGGGATAATCAAAGTGAAAATAAGTTTTAGTTGATCAATGAGGAAAAAAACATGAGGAAACTCGGTAACTAGAATGGTTAAATAGTTTTAAATACTATCAACACAATTTTGAAACATTCCAAGTTTTATACCAAACTTGCACGTAACCCAAAACTCGAAAGGTAATGAAAATAATCGTGAGAGTTAACTTAATGAGTCATAAAAAAGTGCTTTCTAAAGATAAGTTTAACGTAATTTGCAAGTTCGTGGCATAATGTTTATAACCATAATAACAACAAGCATTACTTTAGATTCTTCTTATAATACAAATTCAATTCTATTGATGTCCTTCAATTTCCTGAAAACTCACTAAGAAGTTCACGAAAAATTTCTTAACAGAAGTTTGGTATTTTATTGGATAGGACTGTTCCACCAACTATTATAAGAAAAAAAAGGTTCTACATCAAATTTTGAGGACATTTTTCTGGCCCAAAAAAGAGCATAAAAGAGGAAAAATTCAATGGAATACTTTTCCTTACCAAGAAGAAACAGGTTCTGACGCTCCATGACGCAATATTTCTATCTGAAACCACAGATTGTTGTGAAACCTACTAGATAATCTGTGCTGAAACTATTAGGTTGCCCCTTTGTGGTAAAACATTTTGTGGCAAATTTCAAATAGTCCCGCCACTTTGTGGATCCCTCTCCCGTTATTTGTGGAATTCCGGCTGTTTCCCTGTTGCAAAATTGATTAGAATCAGTGCTAAAAACGTCCGTATTTACTAAAATTTGATTCAGACCCCCTTTTAAAAATTCCGGACAGGTTACAAAGTCAAATCATACCTGTGAGATGGGACAATAGCGAACCACGAACAGCTCACTACATTTCTTTCTGCTTTCGCAATTATGAAGAATACAAGTTCGCACCATTATTCAGTGAATGACAATATACACTGGATCGTTGATGGGAGATTAAATGGGAGTAGCTTTATGTACGTGCCAAGACTGGTAGACAAATATTATTGATTATGGCCCTACTAGTTAAATTTATCTACAGTGGCAGGAAGAAAAAAAAAAATTATTTCACGTTTTGGCTCATTTCGAGATAAATGTATGTTTCAAATAATCTGTTCTAAACATGTTTATGGATATCCTTTACTTTCTACTTTCTATTTGTAGCTCCTCCTCAGGTGCAGGGTTTATTTTTTCGCTGTGTTATAATTATTTTAGATAAAGCTGCTCGTGAAATATATTGTGCGTTTTCTTTTCGTCAGCCTTTTCAAAATTTTCTGGTTTGGATAGGAGAATTGTTTATGGTGTTTATTCTCAAGAAACACACTGTTTTCTTTGCTATTTAGATTACTTTAACACAAAAATAGAATTTGCTTAGATTGATTAGAATTTCGTTCTGATAATATATACTTATATTGCAAATGTACATACAGTTAAAATTTAGGGGGGATATGAGGGTTGGAGACTCCGAAAAACAACTAATTTTTCACCCGAATAATATGATATTGTAATTCTCTATTTTGTGAAAAAAAGGTAAGGAGGGGCTGCATTAGTACAACTTCTAAGAGGAACCCCACTTATCCCTATAGGTAATCTGTATAGGGGAAATACCCCTATAGGTAGTCCCTATAAGTTCGGCCGCTATAAGTTCGGATGCTCATTGCTTGCTTATTGCTCAATGCTCTAATTTATTTCTTTATGTAAAAACAAGAAACAAAAATAGTGGAGAAGACTGATTTTTAATCTTTTGGAGCCAAGACTGTCTCCTTTTTTGAAGCATTTAATATTTTGAATTTTTAATGTTTAATATTTTTAATATTTGAAGTCTTCTTATTTATAAAGTGTCTTGTTGTATCAAATATAATATTGCATAATGTAATAAAAAATCTAATAAAACATAGTAAAATAGAATGCAACATAAAAATAAATCTTACTATAAATGATTAAAATAATATCTTTAAGATTCTTAATGCTTGTAAATATCACAAGTTTCATTAAATCGCAACTCCAGAAGAACGTATGAAGGATTAACGGTTGAGCAACTTTTAAAGTACGTTTGTGTCTAAAAAAAAGAAAAAGAGAAACAACCGAAACTGACCGCTGAAAAACTCAAATAGGTTTGCTTTATGGGTCAATAAGGAAGATGAATGCTTATAAAATATCTCAGTTTATATTAGTGTTTACATTTATTTTTCTTAGTCGGTTTTAATTAGTTTTTAAAGCTAAAGTTTTTAATCTAAGGAAACTTGAGTACCGTATAATCTTTATGCATCTGATTTTCGTCTGTCGATTGTGTATTATATTTAAGGGTGGATTGCATGATCACGTTTAATTCTTTTTTTTTCATGACAAACATTTTAGTTTCATTTAGTTTCTTTTTTACTGAAAGATCTCTTTTGTTTTTTTTAAGTAACTAATATTCCACAATTCTATGAAATTGTTGGCTCACACTGGTTGAATACAAACTTTTTTAGATATATTCAGATTTTCTTTATTGGAGGATCCGCTTTGTATTTAGAGTTTTTTCTTTTATTGAAATATCCGAGTTTTTTTAAGTAACTAATACTTCACAATTCTCTGGAGTTTTTTGGTTCATTACAAAGATTTAGTTACATTTATAGTAATTTCTTTTATTGATTGATATTAGTAATTTTTCAAGTATCTAATGATTCGCAATTTTCTGAATTTTTTGGTTTATTTGTTTAACCCTAAGCGTTTTAGTTATATTTAGAGTTTTTCTTTTATTGAAAGACCTGTTTTTTAAGTAACTAATACTTCATAATTCATTAAAATTTTCCGTTTATTTTGGTTCATTACAAACATTATATTTACACTTACAGTTCCCCTTTTTTATTGAAAGATATGGTTATTTTTAAGTTACTAATACTTTACAATTGACAGAAATTTTGTTCATTTTGGTTAATTACAGACAGTTTAGTTACATTAAGAGTTTTTTTTCTTTTATTGAGAGATCTGTTTTTTAAGTTACTAATGCTTTACAGTTCTCTGAATGGAATTAATTTTTCATTCTTGCAGCGGCTAAATTTTATTTATTTATTTTTTCAAAAAATGGCTTCTATTGAGTTTCAAAAACCTTATAATTTTTTTTTTTTTTTTAGATAGTTAGTACTTGACATACAATTTGAGTTTGAAGTGATGCTATGACTTAAATTATTTTCAAAACTGTTTGTAATTCCTAACTGTTTTATGATGTTAACGAGAAACTAAATATATCTTTATCATTCAAGTATCATAAAATTCCTAGAAATATTAAAAAAAGAGTCTAGTTTTGTTTTCCAATTATATTTTTTCTTTTGATTGTTCAATGCTTTATATAAAGTTTGTAAAAAACTAAAAACATTTTTGTTTGCAGTCCCAGTAACGACTCAGGCTCCTCCACCTCAGCCGACTATTTCTATATCAATCGTGGAACCGCAAATACAGATTATAGAGGTCGGACAAACAACGAGATTTACTTGCGCTGCCAGATCTATTTCTACTAAGGTATTTTTTTATTTTTTTATATTATCAGATAAAATTTATATTATTATAAAATATTTTATGTATTTTTATATTATTGTGTTTTTATATTTTTATTTCTACTAAGGTATCATCGTTGAGTTCTTAGACTTTTCGATTTATTTAAAAACAATAAGTCATTCCATTTTTAGGGTATTCTCTGTAAGCCGGTGCTCTGTGATTTTGCTCAAAGCTTCATTGTAGACTGAATATTTTTGAGGATGCAGATCTCGATCTCGAGGATCCAAGCATGAATTGAATGTTCGGAGTTTTCTTCCTGTGGAAACTCTCAAAAAAATTCCATTCACCCTTATTTTTAGTACAAATTTTTAAATCTGTAGTAACATATTTATAGTAACTTTTAGCTTTAAATCAGAAGGCTGACTTCTTAAAAAAATGCTACCTATTATTAAAGACAATAAAAATTAGTACCTGCAATTAAATAACATTGTAATTTCTAAGGTAAAATCTTAAAGCTTAGTTGCTGATAATTGACTTGATTATTTATGAAGAATCAATTCTTTTGTTTTTAAAAAAGAGAATAAACGTAACAAAATAGCAGAGTTTTCATTTTTCTCTATTTCATAGTGTATTAATTGAAGTGACATGTCGTTTTTTTTTACCTACAGCAATGCTTCTTAATGCAAAAAAAAAATCCACGCAAACTAAGCAGGAGATAGTCCAAAAATTCAAGTAATGTGCTACATGAGAAATTGGAAAGAAGTTATGGTAATTAGCAGTTTTATCCAAACGTGTGTTGTCGCTTGCACATGTTGTATGTCGGAAACTACAATTACTGTTCTGCAGGAACAAGAATATTTTTCTGTTTTTTTCTTCGAAACATGATTAAAATTAAAGAGTAACTTCATTTCATATTTTATCTTATAAATAGAATTATTCTGAGTATTAATATGAGCAGAAAATGAGTTCTGTTCTCATGAACATGAGTTACATGAGTTATGAGTATTAATATGAACAACAGAGAGATAGAATTAAATATGAAACACGCACAACGTTTCCTGAATTAAAGAAAAAAAACAATAAGAAGAACCATGAGTTGTTGACAATGCTGTGCAGATTTCCTTTGTTTTTACTTTTTGACGTAGCTTGAATTGCTCTATATGGAAAGCCCCTAAATAACAACAAAAGCTTTTGACATGAAAGTACAGACCAACTTTATTATACAGAAATTACCTTAAATATGATATGGAAATAAGACATTTTGACATTTTACAGACATTTTTGACAGCTAAACAAGACTTTTCGACAGCTTTAGTGAAACCATGAAACTAAGTTATAATAAAATTAAGTTATTTTTAAAACTATTAAAGTTTTATAAAGGCGAATTTAAATCATTTTTCTTGATGTTCAAGGTGAACGTTATGAGAGCAAGGGGTACATGGGTTGGTAGTCTTCTTCATGTTACGGGTAATTTGTCTTCATTTTTAATTTTGAAACTGGCTCTGTCTATTTCAATATAATCGTCTACAAAAGCCATTCCTTTAGAATGAAGCGTCATATTTTCACTTGGTGTAAAAATAATATAGAAATAAATTATTCGCTTGAATCTGATTTACTCCACTTTTTCATGATCTAATGTGACATATGGGTCTAATGTGATCATTCTCACAGAAGCAGAACAAACAATAATAACAACAAAAAAAAAAATACTTATCCTTTTAAAGGCTAATTTTCAAAATAAAAAAAAAATTAAAAAAAAAGTTTTTTTAATGAAAATTAAAGTGTAATATTAAAACTAAAACTAGCCGAAATAAAGTTGTATAATAAGACAAACCTAAAATGAACAAAATGAGTCAATAAACGAGCCTTTGCGTAGACGAACAGAAACTGAAACAAATAATCAAGCCAATCTTAAAATGAAGTGGAATTATTATAAATAAGAACTATAATAACTACCCCCTCCCAAAGCATGAGTGCAAAACTAGCCTAGGCAAACTTAGTTTTGTCTTACTTGTAAAAACGAAAAAAATGCATTTAAACAAATTTTTGATGCCTTTGTATAGTGTTTTCGTAACTACATAGAGAACCGCCCCCCTGACAAAAATACTGGATGCATCCTTGTTTGTCTTATTAATTTTATTGCTCCAAAAAGGCTTCGTAGTACTATAATTGCCAATTAAACAAACCGCTACACCACAATCGCAAATGTTATTGTCCTAAAAAAAGTGTTATTTCCTGTAAAATAATAGGCATTTTGTTTTTTCGTTTTTTTTTCATGATTTAGCTAGGGTTTTATTTAGGATATAGCTCGTTTTTTGTTCGATAAACTTCTCAGCAAAGCTGAAAAATATCTCGTTTTTGCACCCATTTAGGTCTTATATTATTGTTACCCCGAACCAGTACATAGAAATGCTTTAAGACTCTGCAGCTTGGACTTACCTTGTATACGCACTGATCCAGTCGACAGGAATTCTGTGAAGTTTTTCAGCTTGTACTTAGCTCTTTTTTTGAACTGGTTCAGGGCTTAACTCACTTCTTCGACTTCTGAAATACACATCGGAAAGTATTTATTGACATGTCATACCCTGTTTGTCCATAGTACTTACCCCATAAGTTTCACGCTGATTGGAAAAAAAGCCTGCCTACCTTTCTACGGAAAAGTTGAAGATGAGGGTGCTAATGAAGGGGCTACAGGCCCACTCTATGCTTCTATTGTTATGGATTGAATGCTCTTATACTTTTCTTTCTGCTCGTTAGTGGTAGGATGAGGGGGGAGGTGTAATAGTGGAGAGACCCTGGGTTCAGTTTAGTCTCCAGATCATACAAATTGGTAATCCTTGTTTTATTTAGGTTCAAACAAGGTACCAAACTCCTACTTTTCTACAGACTGCTGGCACTATGGCTCTCTAATCATATAGGGTGGAAATGCCTTCATGATTCTTGGTTGAATCAAAGTGTGATATACATACCTTTCTGTTATAAAACTAATGGAAGAAGGTGAGGGGTTGAGGGTACTGAAGAGGTAACTGGCCTACTCTGTGCCTCCAGTTATTCAGCTTCAAAATCATTTTATTGCTATCTTTCAGAACACGTGCAGTATTTGTTTCTGCTGAAATGCTATTTATAAAAATGAGGGGAGCATTTTAAAGAGGACACAGGCCTGCTTTTCTAATTTTAATCTTACAGATTGAAAGTCATTGCATGTTTGCAATGTGAACCTACCTATCTTTCTTTTAACCGGTTGGTAGAGAGAGAGGACCAAGTGTAGCAAGGACTTAGGTCTCTTTTACGTCGAGTTAGAACCTCAGCCATTTCTGTATAGAATCAGGATTTCTAGTATTTTTGCACCAAATCAGGACTCTTATCATTTTGCTTCTATGTACTTAGCTTGTTTTTACAATGAGATATCCGAATTCTGGACTAAGCTCACTCCTGAATCGAATCCGTTACCTATTTATGCACCACGACATTGGAATTTCGCAGCTTGAATTTTTCCTTGGTTTTGCACCGAGTTTGAACATTTCTTGTTTTATAAAAGAAAGGCTAATGATTGAACCTTGACTCGTCTCCGCACCGATCGGTCTGCAGCTAAAATCCAACTGTTTAAAATGATAATTCTTTTTTTTCAATCGAGTGAGTCCGTTTGTTCGTTTTTGTGCAAAGCCAAGATGTCTTGTTTTTGCGTCAATCTTCCACGAGCCATATCTTTGTCATCTAAAAATACAGATTTAGAAGTTTTAACGACTCCGTCTTCCTGACCCCTGTAAGAAAGCTTTGGAAAAGCAGATCTCTTGAAGAGAACATAAAATATTATCTCTTGAGTAAAATCTATTTGAACCTTATTTTTCTGAAGCAAAATTTAAGTATTTTAGCCAAAATTGGCTATTTTAGTTGCAGGAAAACTGTATTACCCTCATGATATCACTTTATAACCAGGGACGCCCTAGGGTTTAGAATTAGGGTATTTCAGAATCGTATAGGATATTGCAGATATGCTTGACTAGATGGGAATGAATCCTTCCAAATAGGCTTTCTACCTATATTTTCAAACATCCAATGAAGTTTTTTTTTACATTAGAATTTTTTTTTTTTTTACAATCGCTACAAATGATAGCTTTGCACAAGATGCTTAGCTTGATGGAGGCTGAAAAATTACAAAACACTGCAAATACAACAAGCAGTATAATAAATAACACAATAATAAAAAAATGCGCTTGAATACAGTAATAATTCAAATACAGAATACTCTATAATAGAGTATATATAAATAAAAATGCGCTAGAAAAAAAAAGAATAATAAAAAGCTGAATAATTTTAGAGACAAACACTCTCTATCGCCTCTCCATAGCAAGTTTGTGTTAAGAGTCCAAAAAAAGTAATCAAATATACTCTTTATACCTTGCTTGTCCCTTCTAGGGAGGACGTATCAGCCTTCGTTGGTCTAAACAAGATGGTTTTCTGCCTTCTAGAAGGGCTTTTGATGATCAGAGAGGTAGGCTTACTATCTCTGACGTTCGTCCAGAAGATGCAGGCACTTATGTATGTACAGCAACAGATGGAGTAGATACAGCCTATGAGACTGCTGTCCTTCAAGTAGGGGGTAAGTCATTTTTGTATTCGTTACAACGCTGAAAATATATTTCTGTTTCGATGAAACGTGGCTGCTTTTATCCCAAATAATGATATTAATACACTTAATGTTTTATGAAATATGACGTTTATAATTGGCAATCGAGAAACACTTTAATTAGACCATAAAACGTCCAAATGGTATTTATCGTTAAAAGCCCTTAAAAGTACAGGAATCGAAACTTACGAAACCGTGAACTTCTAAGATATTTTACAAAAAAAAAGTTGAACATCTATGAAACAACATCTATAAAACAACGATAATAAAAGGAAACAAGATGAGTTATCTTTGGAAAAACTGTTATGCAAAGAGATAAAACTGATTTCATATTCATTATCTTAACAAAGGCCAATAGTAGCTTTTTTCTGCTTTCACAGTCAAATCAGTAGCGCTGCCCAAAAAAAGAAATGCCTCTTGACAGAATGGCGCAATACATTAAAAATAATAATCCTCTCTCCCAGGTACCACCATAATTACCCATGGCATTTGGTAAAATGTTTGGCTGCCATTTCACTTACGATGATTAAAAGGGGGGGGGGAAATACCCCACCACAGAAGACGTAATCTAAATATCCCGAAGGACAAAGACACCAAATCATGCAATAGAACCATTACTCGAACATTCAATTTAGTTAATTAAGTGAACGTGTCACATCTTGTCAAAACGTTATGAATGTATTCAATTTGCTGCTGGAATTAAAAAATAAACTTTTTACCCGTACCACCTCAACCCTCCCCTGCCAATTGTTTGCTGAAAGGTAGATATTTTTATCTTGTTGCAAATGGAATAAAGGAAGGATTATTGATTCTGGTATAGAAGCATGTTTAGTCTAATATGTGGAGTGACTTGGTGCAAAAGTGAACTTAGGGAAAGGGAACGTAACCGATTCTCGAAAACCTGAAACCTCTATTATTGTGTAGCCAAACGAGATGCTAGGAAACGAACTGAACAAACTAATCCGATATGTTCTAGGACAGAGTATAAATTACTATTTATCTCTAGAAATGGCGGTTGAAATCATTCGCATTGTCATAATTGGTCTATTGTCCCATTTACTGTACTACATCAGCATTTTATCCACGACCAAGAAATCACCGACTTTCGCTTTGGACTTTGTAGACACTGTGTTGTCACGTTGAAAAAACCTTTGTTTGACAACTTTTAGCTGCTGTGAGATATTCACATGGAGTAATGTCGGTTTAAATGTCGGTTCTTCCAATGCAAATATACACCTTATTCTGTTTTCAAGTAGGTCTTGTGTTTTTTTTTTTTTTTTTGCGCTCAATATATGTAACTGACTCTTGAAATATGCAGGGCTACCAAAATTTGTGGACAAAGTAGTCAAACGAGCAAAAGCGGAAACTAGTTTTTGTAGACTAGTGGATCTACTGGTAACTAGTGGGTCTAAAACTGGTAACTTTGTTTGATTCAGACTCAGATTTAACACCGCTGGTAAAAGATGCTTACCTAATATTTTTTTAGGGCTCCAATCATGTGTATCTTCAAGTTGAAATTTTTAGATACTGTTCCCATTTTTAAGTAATGCAAAGAAAGTGAACACGTCTGTAGTTACTACAAGGATATACATACACGAGAAAAAACAAAACAAAAAAGCAGGACAAAACCAGGGCTATACCTTCCAACCGTACATAATCCATTAGTCTTAACATGAAAAACAATTTTTTATCTTAACTAATAACTACGTTTTATTATTTTTCAAGCGCCTGACTTGAGTATGGATATTGGAATCCCTGGAAGAGGTAAGCATTCTCATACGGTAGTTGGACTAGTTTGTCAATCCTGAGCAAGAAAGAGTATAGAAGCGTAAAGCGTAATCAAGGGTGCGTAATTGTAGAATAACAGAGTGTCTAGCTGCGGAATTTATACGTCAAAGAAACTTTCAGAATTCGATATATATTCGAAATTTGGACATGGGAAGGTGGTTCTCAATTCCTGTCTCCATCCCTTTCTCTCTTCAAATCGCTGATTTGGGACATTTGGACATAGACATGAGAAATTTGGACATGAAAAATTTTGACATGGGGAGGTGTTTCTCGATTCCTGTCTCCATCCCTTTCTCTCTTCAGATCGTTGATGCGGAAATTTGGACATGGACAAAAGAAATTTGGACATGAGAAGGTGTTTCTCAATTTGGGACATTTGGACATAGACATGAGAAATTTGGACATGAAAAATTTGGACATGGGGAGGTGTTTCTCGATTCCTGTCTCCATCCCTTTCTCTCTTCAGATCGTTGATGCGGAAATTTGGACATGGACAAGATAAATTTGGACATGAGAAGGTGTTTCTCAATTCCTGTCTCCATCGCTTTCTCTCTTCAGACCGCTGATTTGGACATTTGGACATGGACATGAGAAATTTGGACATAGCAAGGTGTTTCTCAATTCCTGTCTCCATCGCTTTCTCTCTTCAGATCGCTGATTTGGACATTTGGACATTGTCATGAGAAATTTGGACATGGGGAGGTGTTTCTCAATTCCTGTCTCCATTCCTTTCTCTCTTCAGATCACTGATTTTAAAAATCTCACGAATTTAAAAAGTACTTGGGAATAAAATCTACAATTCAAGTTGCGTTCTGAAATAATATCTTCAAGGTCCACTGTTCATAACCCCACTGTTTTCCTACTCAGAATGCTTAAAGATTATTTGAAATTAGCTCCTAACTTTAAAAATTCAAATTTTTCCGGTAATTCTGGTAACCATCTTTCCAAAGCTTCATATGGCTCAGGAGATCTAGACTAACCTAAAATTGACAGAAAAACCTCTCGAAGTTTAAAACCAGTAACTTGTATTTATGACTCTCTCTCTTTTATACGATTCTCTTAAGCCTTACACGTAGGGATGAGGTGAACGCAGAAACTTAGAGGCACATTCTAGAAACCTTATTTAGACTATAAATCCATTCCAAAATTTTTCATTCACGTAACATAATAACTTTTTGAAGAAGCAGTAGACAATTCTTCCACAGTTTCTGAAAGAAAAAAAATTATGAATCCTATAATTCGCCTTTTCTTTGCCAAAAAAACAAATATAACTTCTCAGAAAAATTAATACTGCTTAAGACAAGGAAAGTCCAATGAGTTCACACCTCAGCACAGCAAGTGAAAACCATAAAAAGTCTGGAGCCGGTATCTTATAGCAGTTACCACGCTTAAGGTCTGTAAGTTGGGCTGTCATGCTTGTGCTGGTGACAGGAGCAAACACACAGCAATAACACCATTGATAATAAATTGGTTACTCGAATCTTATGAGTTAAAAATCTTTAAACCTGTATTTTATCCTGTCAGAAAAAGAAATATTAAACTTACTCGTCTAAGTTCGTTTCTTAGCAATAATAGAGAATTGTTGTTTAATAAACTGTAGCGAACCAACAAACCAAGATCTTTAAGTATTTCTTAAGCTTACTATTCGACCTTTAATTGAACAACAAAAAGAAGACGTGGGTCTAAAAGCTTAACTAGGTTTACTAGACCCAAGATTCAGGGTTTCAACTGACACTCTGTGAGCCTTAATCTTTGGCCTGACGAGGCCTCTAGGACGGACTCTAGCATTAACATTCTTTGTTAGATTTAGATGAGCTGTTATTAATTTTAACAACTTAATTACACTCATAACCATCTTCATTTTAGCTTAAAAGTTTCATTTTCTAATACAACTTTTTAATAAATTCAAAAATGTTACCAGACTTTTCTATCGTGGTTTTCTGCGGTTTTTTTTTTTTTTTTTTTTTTTTTTTTTTTTTTTTTTTTTTTTTTTTTTTTTTTTTTTTTTTTTTTGGTCCAGACTTTTTGTACAAAATTTTAGGCAGTGGGAAAATTCTAGTTGTATTTTCAGATTCAGCCGTAAGAGGTTCGACCACAATAACATATTTCAGTTTTTAAGCAACAGAAAAACAAGCTTCATTGTGTTCCTTGTGGCTATTTTGAAAATGTTCTGAATCGTGATCTGATATTTTGATATCAGATATTACAAAAATAATTAAGTCAAAACTTTCAGAAAATTGTTTTCCTCTTTTTTATCGATTTTTTTTATCTTTTTTCTTTTTACTATTTTTTTTATCTTAAGAGAATATTTTGTTCCAAAATTTGAAACTTTAAGAGTGCAAATAGACAAGGGGCACGACTCCTATGATGGTCAATAAAAATTCCCTCTTCTTCGGTTTTTTTTTCAATGAGCATCAGAATCATACTCTGATCAAAACTAAAAGGTACTTGCCCTTAAGTTTTTTTCCGGCTGTTTCATTTATTAATTTTCATGTTGTTTTTTAATAGAAACAGCAGAGAGAGCACCCATAGTAAGCATAGAACCTAACTTTGTTGATGCTTGAGTTTTTTGGCTGTTTCATTTAGTAATTTTCATGTTGTTTTGATTAGGAACAGCAGAGAGAGCACCCATACTTAGCATCGAACCTAACTTTGTTGATGTCCAAGAAGGAGGTCAAGTTGAAATAAGATGTCTTGCTGATGGATATCCTGATCCAGTTGTATCATGGAATTATGGAACTAGGAATCTTCCAAGAGGGGTACAGTAGTTTTTCTTAATTTGCGCTTTAATTTTACGTATTATCATCCCTAACACGAAAAAATGTATCTTATACTATTCTAAAAATGGCTTAGGAAGTGAAAAAGGTCTCTATAGTTGATTGGCTACAGCAGTCCACAACAAAACATGTTTCAGTACCTCTACGTTAGGGACAACCTAACCAGATCTTATGCACTATATGTCATAGTGAAGCCAAATTACTCAACTACACTTTTTAACCAGTTTGGGTTCCATCAAAGTACTTTGAAATACCCGAAAACAGAATACTATGTAAAGAACTGAGTTACATACTGTAATCTGATCGAATGTTTGTCATTGACTAAAGCTTAAACAAAA
Source organism: Artemia franciscana (assembly GCF_032884065.1). NCBI lineage: Eukaryota > Metazoa > Arthropoda > Branchiopoda > Anostraca > Artemiidae > Artemia > Artemia franciscana. The sequence continues at coordinate 16,415,168 of NC_088881.1, forward strand.
ACGCTCAAACGATAAGCTTAACGGTACAGTCAATCTCCTGTAAAACTTGGTAATAAACTGGTAATATACCTTTTCCTTTTGGTAATGAGGAATTAAAGAGCAAGGCCTTTCTTTTCAAAAGCAAACCAAGTGAGTGAGTTGACACAATTGTGTCATTCTTGATCTAACTGAAATTTATGCATGTTTATGGAATTACGAAAAATCCACTGTTAAAAAATACAGGTAAATCGATCACTTTTCGAACAGTTTTACCAGAAATATAAAATTAATCCTTTTTTTAAGAAATAAATTTATAGGTTTTCGTCAAAATGTGTTCCTTTTTTGAGTTGAACGGAGCTTCGTAATTCAAAAAAATTTGACTATTAATAGAACTGATGGACGTAAAAGTAATAAATTTTGAGTTCAAGCATCAAATAATTTGAATAGCATATCGAAACATGTTCTTAGACGCCATTAAAAAAGAACTTCTAAGTTGAACTTTCCGAAAGTTGGAAAGTTTTCTTTGGACTCCAAAGAGATCTTATTGAGCTATGCTGTATTTAGATTCAACTTGTCCCTGGCATTCGATGCATTGTGTTTATTAGTTACTATAGAAGAAAATATTCAATGTATATAGAAATCATAATTTTCCGTATTTTTTCATGAAACTAGTCAATCATTTTCATGAAACTTTTTTATGTATTAGCTTATAAATGGCAATTCTTTCTCAGTTGAAAATTTTTTTTTGTCTTTGTTCTTTAAATTTTTTTTTTATGGGCTAGAATTCGTTTTTTACTAGGTCGCATCTAAGCCTTCAACTTCGATGGATTTCTTTATTTTTGACTTGACGGTTAATATCAAAGAAAAAAAAAATTTGCTGAGATAGTGGAATCGCAAAACAAAAACTTTTGAAAATTTCGGGCATACATTCGACAAGCAACCTCAGTGGATGCAACAATTATAAGAATCAGACAACCTCAATTAAACAATCTTTGAATGTAATAGTTCTATTTATTGTTGTTTTTCTTTATTTATACAGCAGAAAGATAGTTTAAGCTTCGCAGCTACTTATGTCATGATTAAAGCTATTGTTACTTATTTTTTAAGGTGACCCAAGAGGACGGTGTACTGAAAATTGCATATGCAAGGAGAGGTGATGCTGGAGAGTATATTTGTACTGCAGCAAATCCTTCAGGTCAAATAACAGGCAGAGTTTCTATTTACGTCAGTAAGTAGTTATTTTATTGCACACCTCTTTTGAAATATTTACATTTATTAGGAAATATTTTTGGGTTATTAATGCTATAGAAGTGGTCAGTTTGAACTATTGTGATGACAGAGTTGGCTTTTAGTATTCATTTGTTTGACAATGAACTGTTCTTTTTCAATTTCTAAAGGGTAGTTAGGGGTTTTGTTGGCATATTTTTTTTTTATATTCTATTGTTGTCCACTTTGTTCTACTATTATAGGCAAAGCTCTACTGTTCCCTATATGAAAAAGAAAAAAAATAGGGTGCCGGATTCCCCAGCATTATTTAAAAAAAGTTGGAAATTAAATTTTATAAAAAAAAAATAATTTTTTCAACTAAAAGTATGGAGCAACATTAAACTTAAAAAAAAACAGAAATTATTACGTATATGAGGAGGTTCACCCTCTTGTCAATACCTCGCTCTTTACGCTAAAGTTCAGATTTTGTTCCAATTTTTTAAAGAATAACCCCTGAATCGCAAAGGCCGTTTAATTAGAATAAATAGCTCTTTTGAAAGTACTAAAAATACTTTAACGTAAAGAGTGAGGTATTGACGAGGAGGTGAACCCCCTCATATACGTAATAATTTCTGTTCGTTTTAAGTTTCAATGTTGCCTTACTTTCAGTTGAAAAACAAAACTTTTTTTTTAATTTAATTTCTTATATTTTTAACAAAATAATACTGGAGAATCCGACGCCCCCTTAATGTAAAATACTCCTCCACCATGAAAAATGCTCCATAGAAATATCCTCCCAAGTATCTCAGGCTCGTAACTTTTAATGGGCACTATTAAATTTGATGAATTTTACATATTTTGAATAAGAATCAAAATTTTATTATTTTGACGTATCTAATGTTATCAAGTTTCTGTTTTTTAGAATTTCGGGTACTGTGTAGTTTCGTCGCTCCTTAGCTACAGTTCATTACCACGAACTATTTGATGGCTGTGCCAATTGACGTATTTATACAAAAAAAATCACAATGTTAGGGACTATTTTTGAGCCCAATTATGACAAACCTTTCAAAAGACAATATGCAAATATTTTATCAAAAAAGAAAAGAAAATGTCAGCACATTTTATGGTTAAGAAAATGAACTAGTTATGTTGAAAACACAAATAAAAGCCACAACAAACACAACTAATATCCAGGAAGAATATTTAAAGAATCAAATGTGTGTCTATTTATTTATTTATCCTTCCAGTGAAATTTTGGCAGAGTAGTTTTTCAACCAATATTCTGTTAAAAGGCTTCTTTAGTTATTCCGATGTAAGTATTTAGGTTTACTCTATGTACTACGTACTTTTATTCGCAATTAATTTTTAGGAGGAGCCCCTGTTACTCCTGTTGCTCCCATTGTCACTTTGAGGGTGGAGCCTCGTGATTCAATTGTAAGACGTGGTGACTCAATACGTCTTGTCTGCAATGTAGACGGTGGAGCGGCTTCAACACCAGTCTGGACAAAATCGAGTGGTGAGTTGTTTTACTTTGCTTTTCATTTTTTGGAAAAGAAGGTTTTATTTACTGTAATGTACATGTTTGCCAACATTTGAGATATATTGCTACATAGTTAATTCTAATTTTCTGGACCAGAAGTGATTTGAACTTACCAAACTGAGGATTATTACCCTTTTGGATGGAAATTGAATCAAAACTGACAGCCTATGTAGTAATCCAAAACTTTATATGTTTAAATCTTAAAATAATCTAAAACTAAAACTTTATGTTAATTTTACATATGGTACGAAAAAATTAGCAAAGACACGGTCGATAGATCTGAATGCATAGGAAAAATAGGTGGAGGGGGAAGAGATATACTTTAGGTTTAGGACGGGTATGTAAGATGAGTTGGGCAGTTCAGTAAGTATGAGAGCGTATGGGTTGCCAATTGCGGAAATAAGGAAGTATATGGATCTGGTAAGGCATAAAAATGGTTTTTCCTTTTGACCTATGTGTGGGGGGTATAGGGGGGAAACCTTTTGCATTTTGTAAGAAATTGGAAAGAATTAGTAGATTTAGGGAAAGTATTTTTTGGAGAATGCTTTATTGATAATTAGAAGTGGATTGGAATAATTATAAAAAATGGTTGTGGGAAAATTTGAAAGCTAGGGAATTCTTGAGACTAGGACTAAAGCATAGGGGTACTTTATTGTAGGTTTATATTGGATTTTATTTATGTGTTAGATATTAGGTAGTGTCTTGTTCGCTTTATCACGACCCTTGCTAGCTTTTGTGTTAACAAATTATTATTATTAATGTTGGAGAAGTCAGTACAGTAGAACTGAATTATCAGACTGTAAATAATCATGAAAATTTCAGTATAAAATTAAGTCCTGTATGTGGGAAAATTTACTACACTCGAATCACTGTGTTAACAAAATTTTGCTGCCAAAAATCAAATTTTTTAAGTAACTAGATTTCGATTACCAAGATTTTCAACATGCGAAGTCTAAAAATAAACATGTTGTACTTTTTGTGATTAGAGGTCCACGGAGTCAATCTTAACAGATACCAGTAAAATAAAAAAAACGAAATAACAGAACGAGTGAAGGTGCAGAAAATAATACTTTATTCACGTGGATCGTTCTGAAAGATTGAGTTTGCAAAAAATACGTAAAATAAAATAAATGTATTGAAAATTTATGTTCCAAAATAAATATATGTTCTATGGAAAAGTTCCATTTTTATTTTGTGATACTTGTTTATCATACATGCTGTATTTCCTAAAAAATCAAAACTGTTTCTGAGTAAATTTGTTGGGAAAGCTTGAATCTTTGCCTTGCCTCGACACTGTCATTCTCGTAGTCTTTTGTTTTTTTTGTGAAAGAAGTTAATTGCTAAAGTTTTATTCTTTCTCCTGGTTTTGAAAAAGAGAACTTCTAAGACTTCTATTCAAAAGTAGCATTTTTTGCGTGTGTAGAATTGCCCTAATTCAAAAACAATTTCACAGCGGTTGCATTTTTCAAACGTTTTTAAATACTTAGAGTTAATTAAATTCGAACGTATTTGGGCTTGAAATTGCCAAATTTCCATTTCAGGAACTATATCTTCTCGTGGTATTCAAACAGGTGGAATTTTATCATTTAATGGTGTTACACCTGCAGATTCCGGCATATATTTGTGCTCGGTGACTACATCAGTTGGAGCTGTCGAACAAGCTCAGGCCAGGATAACTGTTCTCGCTCATAGGTACTTCGATCTTTTTCTATCTATTTATCTATTTTTCTTATTTTTTTTTTTTAGCGTCACTTATTACCATCAAATGTGGGCTCTTTTTTTGGTCTACTCAACACGAAATAACTTCTCTTAATATCTAATCATTTCTCAACCTTTAGGATTTTTTTTTTTTTTTTTTTTTTTTTTTTTTTTTTTTTTTTTTTTTTTTTTTGCATCACTTATTACCATCAAATGTGGGCTCGAAAATTTTTCTTTTTATTTGGTCTGCGCAAAATGAAATAACTTCTCTTAAAATCTAATCATCTCAATCAGATATTTTTTTGGTTCTGTTTTTTTTTCTGCATCACTTAAGATTTAACATTGATTACCATCAAATGTGGACTCGAACATTTTTTTTTCCTTTTTTTGGTTTGGGCAAAACGAAATCATTTTTCCTAAAGTCTAACTATCTCTCAACCTATTAGAGATTTTTTTTTGTTCTTTTTTTCTGTTTTTGTGCATGACTTATTACCATCAAATGTGGACTCGAACATTTTTTTTCTCCTTTTTTTTGATTTGTGCAAAACGAAATAACTTCTCCTAAAATCTAATCATCTCTCAACCTATACGATATTTTTGGTCCTTTTTTCTTTTTATTTGTTTTTTTATATTTTTATTTTTGACAGTTATATAAGACAGTGTTTGTATACTTTGTTGTTTTGTTTTGCCTTATTTTATTAATTTCAATGGTTGGATTATAGGGGCTTTATACTTTTCCTTTTTTTTCTTTTGCATAAATTGAATTTTATAATTTAAGTGACTTCTCAATCTAAAATATAAGCTTCTCGTCTTTCTAAGCCTTCTATTTTCATCTTCAATCAATTAACTGAGATACTATTTATTGATCTAGCTATTTTATTGTGCATTAGTTTTAGTCTTCCTGCATGATGTTTAGCTGTGATACAAAAATCATTTGCTATTTTTTAAAACAGTAAGTGGTTAAGAAAACTGTATAGTACAAATAGTCAAGAATTCTAAAGGATTTATAGAATAGTATGAAATGTATAGCCCTTCTGTATAGGAAAAATGAATGAATATTTGGGCTTCATCGTCCGGGAGCCAAATTCGAATCCTTAGTATTTAATGTTTTGTTATTGTTTTATTTAAATTAAACCCGTTTTCTTTTCTTAACTTTGCTTCCCTCTATACCCAGTTGAACCTAAAATATTTTATTATTTGTAATCATCTTCCCAGGTCCATACTTTCACGAGTGATTATAGTGAAATTTCTTTAAAATTAAGACTTTTAAAGAGATATTCAATTGGGGCTTTAATATTCTTGATTGTACGTGATTATTATATTTTGGGTAACTCATCTAATATGACTCACCCTCTTTGACACTGTCAAAAGAAGAAAAGTTTTTTCACATATGTATTTTTTTTATAATTTTTTTTCTAAAACTAACTCTTTTTTTCAATTAGGGGACCTCCAACTGTCCGCTTGGAACCTGAGAAGCAAACGGTCTCACAGGGTACTGCTTGCGAGATAAGGTGCTTTGCAACTGGTGACCCTACGCCGACAATAAGGTGGAGCAAAGTTAACGAGGAGATCTCTCCAAATATTCAGGTAGGATTTTTTCTTTTTTATGATTTTAAATATTTCTTTTTGCATTGAATAATGAGCTACAAAAAAAAAAGGTTTGGTGAGATAGAGAGCTGGAACTATCAAAAAAAAATATTCCCATTTTTTTTTAAATTCAGAATTGCGTTAAATATTATTCTTATTCTTTTAGGGAGCAATAAATTTGATTTTGTTAGAGTGAGGATTTTCATGTTGCTATACTTAAGTTTGGAATATTGGCTTTTCAGTTTACTATTTAGTCTCCCATTTTTTACTGTTGTCAAGCTGTGGAGCGGCTCAGGAGACATCTTAGCTGGACGGATAGACAGCTACCGTTTATCTTAAAGTACTGTGATATCAGATTAAATATTTTGATTTCTGTTCTTTTGAACAGATTGCACTCCAATAAGCTTTTTGTCGAAAGGGTTAGTTTGTGGGGCTAAAAAGAATTGCACAGTTGGGTGCAGTATTTAAACTTAATCGACTATTTTAAAGCATCTTTAAAAATATTATTAGGTTAAATACATTTGAAACTTCCTTATTTAGTGTTGCTTTTTTTCCCCCTTAAATACTCCCTATTTACTATTCTCCACGAAGACTTGGATTTTAAATACTGATTAATTTTTATTTCTATGGAAATGTAATATATGCTATAGCAATAAATTGTATTGGCCCGTTTGCCTACAGGATGCTTCTTTGTATTCCTTCCCTTGTTCTTGACTAAGAAAATCAAGCCTTGTGACAGCGTAGTGGATAAAGCCGCGCTTGGAAAGATGTCGGACTAAGGTTCAATCCCCCCTGATAAAAGAAATGACAGATATTAAAATAAGAGATGCCTTCTATTGCCACAGACTAAGACAATAAAACTAATCAAGATAAAATTAATTAGCTTTAAAATAGACCAAAATAAAGAAACAGATTAATAACTTTAGTTTTGTGGCAGGCACAAAAGAAAATCTGCATCTGCAACCATCAAATGTTTTTCAGATTAATGGTCCTCTCTTGAGAATACCTAATGCAAAGATAGATGATAGAGGTGTGTATGTATGCATGGCGGAAAATGATGGAGGAGTTACACAGGCTGCCGCAATTGTTGAGGTTGATAGACGGGAACCACCAACAGTCGAAATGTATCCTTCAGGTGTGTTGATCTTTAATGTTTAATTAAATACATGACACATATGTTTTTTTTTTGTTTTGGGTGTTTCATTAATCAAAAAATTGTTTAAGAAATAACTTTCTAGTACCCTCATAAAATTCTTTTCGATATGGTATAAGAACCATTAGATGATATTATTCTAGCGTGATTGCGCAAAAATAAATATTGAAGATCCTTATTGATGATATTTATTAACTGAACATAGTTAAATTGTTATCGATTTTTTTTCTGCCAATCTACTAGCTGTCCATTGGCTATTTTCATCGTTTCAGGGTTTTTAACTGTTTTACATAGTGCAAGTAGGAAGGTCATTTGACAAATGTTTAGCTGAACCAAGACAAATTTAAATAACTGGAAGTCACCTCTTTTCTTGTGGATACTTGTGGATAGTCATTTTCCCGATTTGACCATCTGGAGGGGATTGGGGGGCAGGTTAATTCGGAAAAAAAAGTATTTTTAGCTTACGAACGGGTGATGAGATGTTAATGAAATTTAATGTTTGGAAGAATATTGTGTCTCAGAGCTCTCATTTTAAATCCCGACAAGATCTGGTGACATTGGGGGGGAACCTTAAATCTTGGAAAATGCTTAGAGTAGAGGGATTGGGATGAAACTTGGTGGGAAAAATAATCAGAAGTCCTAGATACGTTACTGACATAACCGGAATCGATCAGCTCTGTTTGGGGGAGTTGGGAGGGGGAGGGTTAATTCTGAAAAATTAGAAAAAATTAGGTGTTTTTAACTTACGAGGGAGTGATCGGATCTGATTGAAATTTGAAGTTTGAAATCATATCGTGTCTCAGAGCTCTTATTTTAAATTCCGACTGGATCCGGTGGCATGGGGGGGGATGGAGGGGGGGCCTAAAATCTTGGAAAACGCTTAGAGTGGAGGGATCGGGATGAAACTTGGTGGTAAAAGTAAGCACAAGTCCTAGATACGTGATTTAAATAACCGGAATGGCTCCAATATCTTTGGGGGAGGGGGGATGGTCAGAGGAGTTATTTTTAAATCCAAGATAGGTGACTGACAGAACCGGACCGCATCCGCTCTCTTTGGTGGAGTTGGGGGGGGGAGTAATTTGGAAAAATTAGAAAAAATGAGGTATTTGTAACTTACGAAAGGGTGATCGTAAATGAAATTTCATATCTAGAAGGATCTCGTGCTTTAGAACTCTTATTTCAAGTCCCGACCAGATTCGGTGACATTAAAGGGAGTTGCAAGGGGAAACTGGAGATCTTGGAAAACGTGAAAATCGAGGCATCTTACGAATGGGTTGTCGGATCTTAATGAAACTTGATTCTTGAATCTTATGTCTCAGATGCTCCATTTTCAATTCAAATCTGATCCGGCGACAAAGAGGGTCGGAGGGGAGAAACAGAAATCTTGGAAAACGCTTAGAGCGGAGAGATCAGATGAAACTTGATGGGAAGAACAAGCACAAGTTATAGATATGAGATTGAAATAATTGGTACGGATCTGTTCTGTTTGGGGGAGCTGGGGGTTGTTAATTTGGAAAAATTAGAAAAATTGAGGTATTTTTAACTTAAGGACAGGTGACCAGATCTAAATGAAATTTGATATTTAGATCAGAGACTCATGTCTCAGAACTCTTATTTCAAATCCCGACCAGATCTGTTGATATTGGGGGGAGTTGGAGGGGAAAACCGGAAATCTTGGAAAACGCTTATAAATGTCGTAGATACGTGATTGACGTAACCGGACTGGATCCGCTCTCTTTGGGGGAGTTAGGTGGTTGGGTTCAGTGCTTTGGCGAGTTTGGTGCTTGTGGACGTGCCAGGACGGTGAAAATTGGTGGGCGTGTCAGGGAGCTGTACAAATTGACTTTATAAAGTCGTTTTCCCCGATTCGACCATCTGGGGGGCTGAAGGGAGAAGAAAAATTAGAAAAATTGAGGTATTTTTAAATTACAAGTGGGTGATCGGATCTTAATGAATTCTAAAATTCAGAAGGACCTCGTGACTCAGAGCTCTTATTTTAAATCCCAACCGGCATTAAGCCTCTGATTTTCCTTTAAAACAATTTATTAATTCTTAGAATTCTACTAGAGCTCATACCATATGAGCTCTTGGCTCTGGACAAGTCCCATATGAGCTCTTAGCTCTTGTCTAAATTTTAAATTCTAATTTTTTCTAAACTTCTTTTAATAATAAAGCTTTTCTAAATTTTCAAAGAAAACAAATGTGTCCCCTACACAAAAATATGTTTATAATTAGTAAAACTAAGGATTTAGCAACAAGAGTTTGATATTAAAGTGAGAGGGATTTAGAAAAATAGTTTCGAGACATTTGTTCCCCGAAGACGAGGGATTAACACTGAATTATTTGATTTTGACTATCATGGTTGCATTGGCAGATGGGGCCCTAAACTAAAGAACAAACTCTAAACCATAGTAACCGAATATTTAAAAACATATTTTGAAAAGAAACCATCAAGTAAGTAAGAATTGCTATTTGAAGCTGATTCAGGAATGGTAGCTGTCATTTCCGTTAATCTTAACGGTACAAATTCCTTGCAAAAAAAAAAGTTATGGAAATTTTGAAATACTATTTGAAAATGGTGTCGCCTACATACCCATGTTGAAGAAATGCCGCCCGTTTTGAACGAGTTTTAAAAAAACTATGTTCATTGAACGAGTTTTAAAAAACTATAATGTCTTCCAAGTAGGCTCTTGTATATGGTAAGGATTTCAAGATGCAATCTACTAGTCTTTGTAACGTTGCAGGCGTCCCTTTTAGTCCAAAAGGCATATACCTAAACTGGTATAACCCAAAAGGCGTCATAAAAACAGTGTCTGCTGAATCTTCTGGGTGCAACTCAAAACGGCCGCCCGTTTTGAGCAACAAGGAAAATGACTTTGAGTGGGAAGCATTGTGTACCTTTTTTTCTTGTTTATGAGCCCATTAAACGTTGTAAAACTAATTTCGTGTGATAAGCGTTTTTGAAAGATTTGCCGTTGAAACCAAGAATTACAAATCAGTTAAAGAGAGGGTCAATCAAATTCAGTTCTGTATGCTGGGTACTAGTTTAGCCATTGCAGTATCTTAGCTAATAGATTGGTTAAATTTATTTCATGAATACACTAAAAAATATTGCTATTCGACTACGTTGTAGTGCTACTTCATTGAAAATACTATGTAAAGGAGTTTACAAGCGAAAACATTGTTTTTGCACATAGCTCTGAGTAAAGCATCAATTTTTGTTCAGTTGTTTTCTCCAAGAGCAGCTTCAATCCTCCAAAAAGAATATTTGGATGTAGCCGCACATTTAACCTAAGAAAAGGAATTGAAAATCAAATATGATAATTTATGTTATAAACTGATCAAGATCAATCTGTTTATCACATATATGCGGATATCAGTTAAGAATTCTTTATTTTAATTTGAATGCAACTACATTTTCTTAATGCTCAAAATTAAAAATTGTGTTTGAGTTTTCACTAGTGCTATCTAGCATGCTCCCATGTTTTGGATTTTAAAGAAGAGACTAACTGTCAATGGGACACAAACATTTTTAATAGTCTTTAACTCTTAGATTGTTTGACATATGTTTATACATTAATGGCTTAAATCAAGTGTCACTATGTAATTACGCATCGCATTTTTCAGAGATTTCTTTTTTCTGTCTACATTTTCAAAAAGAAATGTTTCCATAGAACCTCTCCTGTGTAAAATTATGCAAATCTGTTCGTTTTGGACTTAGTTATTCGTAAAGATGCAGAATAATCACATCGTTGCTTTAATGATATTTTGAATTGTTTATTTTTCATTATCTTTTCATGTTACTAGAATATTGTATTTTAACATTTGTTATTATCATTTAAGGCCGACAGACAATTATCAATGGTGCCAGTGCAATATTCCAATGTCGAGTAACTCAAGGCATACCTACACCCGTGGTGAAATGGTCACGACAAGATGGCCGTCCTCTCTCTGTTGCAGTCGAAGAACTGCCAGGTGGAGTTATCAGGTAAGAAAACGCTGCACCATTGAATTGATGAAATTTGCCTTTAATTTAGATAAATTATGCAGATTGCGATGATATATTTAACGTTTCTTGACGCTTAAATCAGTAAAGCTGCTTTCACTCTAGCAGACTCCCGTCAAATGTTTCTACCCATTTCTACTTTAAGACTTTTTTCGTGCCCTCTTGGGATTACCCTTTAGGGTTATTATTCTTTGTTTTATCTAAGGGCTTTAATAGGCGTTGAAAGCTCACTTTTTCAGTTGTTTCTCTATTTTATTTTTGTGTTTCAAGTTCCAACGAGGCACCTGAGACAAATTTTTTAAACTGACATTTTTTTAATTTTAATTATCTATGTTTTTTGTATTACTCAGCTATCTGCGTTTTAATTATTATTTTTTAATATTCTTATGAAAACAAGAAAGGAAATAATAAATGAAGAGAGAAAAATCAAATAGGTGAAAAAATGAGGATTTTGCCACCCAGTAGCAAAATATCCAGATGAAAATCAAGCAAGTATTTCGACAAGGACCTCCGCCAAGTCGTCTTCAGTGCTACAAAAAAACATAAGAAAGAGGAAAAAAACAACAACAAAATGTAACCTTCTTAAGTGAACTCTACGAGAGGAGAAAAGACACACAAAAACATTTTATTTTTATGATTGTTGACATTTATATTTTTTTTATAATTGAGAATGCCATGAGATGCAAAAATTTTGCATTGCTAAGATTTCAGATCTGCTTTTTAACTTCGGCCTCAGTAGAGCAGTGTGGGAGGGAAAATTTCGTATGATCTTGGCAAAGCCAATATAATACTAGCAGACACACTGTAGCTTTTTGTAGCTTAATTATGTGATTTTAATACATCATTTTAATCTGAGCTCGGAAGCGTATTATGAATTTTCTAATTTTGGCAGCATTTGTGTAATCATTTTCCGACGCTTTTTATTTATATAGTACCGAGCCACGACACTCGGCACGCGGCAGGCTTCTATATATGAATTCTCACTATGGCTTGTTTTCTAAACGCAAATAATTTGAGCCTTTTCTTGATGTTATGACGTCCAAATGGACCTTAAATGAGAAGTAGTGCCTTTGTAAAGTTATGTTTTTTTTTATTGGACCTTTAACTTTTTACTCGGCTCGACTTTTGTCATTATGAAAGACATATCGCCAAACGTTTGTTTCTTTTAATTGTTTAGATGGTGGGGCAAAAACTTCTTTCTCTTCCGAAGATTTATCTACTCCAGGTTTTTGATTTTCAAAGATATGGTAGGCATTGATGACCTTATCCATGTCAAAATCCAAAAACCAATCATCATCGCTATCACTTTCAATTTCTTTGATTCGTTTTACCTCGGCCTGTCTTTTGTCATTATGAAGTACATATTACCAAACCTTTGTTTTTTTGTTCTTTTTGTTTTTTTACAAATGTATAGTAGGCATTGATGACCTTTTCCATGTCAAAATCCCAAACCCGATCACCATCGCTATCATTTTCAATTTGTTTGGTTCACTTTACCTCGGTTTGTCTTTCGTCATTATGAAGTACATATTGCCAAAACTTTTTTTTTAAATGTATGGTAGGCATTGATGACCTTTTCCATGTCAAAATCCCAAACCCAATCATCATTGCTATTATTTTTATTTTTGACACGTTTTGATTTTCGCTGTCCAGGTTGATTTTCATTGACTCACTTACATGTTCGGTATCACGTGTCTTCTAGCCGGGCATGTCTTAGCTCTTCATTTTCATTTTAGACTTCTTCACATGCTCAGTGTTGCATGTCTTCTAACTGCGCGTGTCTTTGCTCTTTATTTTTGTTTTTGACTTGCTCACATGCTTGGTGTCGCATATCTTCTAACGGCGAGTGTCTTTTCATTTTCATTTTTAACACGCCGCTGTTGTTCTTCTAATCGCGTGTGTACTTGCTCTTGATTTTAATTTTTAACTCGCTCACATGCTTGGTGTTGCATGTCTTTTAACCGCGTGTGTCTTTGCTCTTCATTTTCATTGTTGACACACCGCTGCTTTACTCCTAGCCGCGTGTGTGTTTGTTCTTGATTTTGATTTTCGATTCACTCACTTGCTCAGTGTTGGATGTGTTCTAACCACGTGTGTCTTTGCCTTTTATTTCCATTTTTGATACGCTCATATATATATATATATATATATATATATATATATATATATATATATATATATATATATATATATATATATATATATATATATATATATATATATATATATATATATATATATATATATATATATATATATATATATATATATATATATATATATATATATATATATATATATATATATATATATATACATATGTGTGTGTGTGTGTATAAAAATCCATAGGTTTTAGACAAAGTTTTCGTTAAAATTAACGTACAGTTTGATTATAGGCTTCCCTAAGCAAGCATTAATTGTCAAAATTTGGTAAGGCTACCAAAACACATCTTCAAAAAAATATTATGCGAAAATCAGGGGTGATTGAAGAACTTGTAATTGTGTTTCCGAATTCAACGTAAAAGTTCGGATATTAATTATATTTACTTTGTATTTTTATAAAATAATTTTTTGTCGGAATATCTTGACAATACTCTTCGTTCTAGGTTCAATTCAATTTTCAATTTTAGGTTCAATAGGGTAGCTGGTGACGAATCTGGGACTTACATCTGTACAGCTCAAAATGACGCTGGCTTTACAACTGCCACGGCTGTACTAGAAATTCAAAAAGTACCTTCTGTGACGATTACCCCATCTGGTTCATACAGGGTAACCAATGGCCAACGCGTTAGGCTTGAATGCCGTGCAGAGGGCGATCCCGTCCCTTTTGTTTCCTGGAGGAGGGTTAGAAGCGGATCTGTTGGGTAAGTTGTTTTCTACGCTAGTGGAAGGCAACCTACAAAGAAAAATTAAAGGCAAGAAAAATTAAAAAGGCAACCTTTAAGAAAAATACATAAATCACTCTGCTGATGTAGAATAATTAACTATTAAATATTAACTATTAAATAATTAAATATTTTAAATAATAAAATTAATATTAATTATAATTAAATAATTAAATTAAATATTTAAGTTATTAAATAATTAACTAATTAAATAATTAGAATAATAATCTATCTTACGCAGAAACAGCTAATTAACACTGACATTAGTGTTTTGTATTATTGATAAGCAAAATTGTTTTGCATTACACATTGCATTAGTTCCCCTTCCTTTCTATTCTAAGAGGTGCTTTTATCTTATAACATTGAATTAAAACTGCATTTTTTAATGATATGGCAAGTCTGTATGCCCTTATGAAATGTCGTGTAACATATTTTATTATTTTTACTATTATTCTTTATTTAAACTTTCTCGTTAAAATTTTTGAGGAATGAGTAGTAGAAGAAAAAAAATTCATATATTAAAAAGAATAAGCCCCTGGTCATAAGCCTCTTCCGAAGATAAAACGAGAAAAAAACATTTTTTTTTTCCTTTTCATATTAACCGTAGAATTACATTGAAGGCTGTCACGATACACCTAATATTTTCGTTTTTTATATAAAAAATTAAAAAAAACAAGTTTTTTTTCTGAAAGTAAAGAGCAACAGCAAAACTTAAAACGGACAGAAATTATTATGTGTATGAAGAGCATTGTCCCCTCCTCGACACCTCATTCTTTACGCTAAAGTTTTTTAACACTTTTAAAAAAGCTTCCTATTATTTTAATTGAACTTCAGGAGTGTTTCAGGAGTCTTTCTTAAAGAATTGGGACAAAATTAAAACTTTAGTGCTTAGAGTGAGGCGTCAAGGAGGGGGCAATCCCTTTCATACACCTTATAATTTCTGTTCGCTTTAATTTTTAATGCTGCTCCTTACTTCCAGTTGAAAAAACTTGTTTTTTTAAATTTAACTTTTAATCGTTTTTAAGTAATGCCAGGAAATTTGGCCCCACCTCAACAGAGAAATCCCCCTCCCCAAGAAATATCCTCTAGACAATTGAATCCCGGTGAAATTTACCGTGGACATTGCCCTTAACAACTCCTCGCGTAAAATTGAGACCGAAAAGAGCAAGAAAGACATTAAAAAATTATATAGGAATTCTGGAAAATTCCATTAAAGGTGAAATTCTCCCTTACAATATCACCCCCTGGAAACCTCTCCATAAAAATTCTCCCATGGAAAAGCCCTCAGCAAAAAATTAACCCCACCTAAAACGTATGCATACTTCACGATAACAAGTACTATTTGTAAAATCAATTTGTATAACTTAACACCCTTCCCCTGGGGCTGTGAGGGGAGGGGGAAGGAGTTATGGTCACGTGGGGGAGGAGCAGGGGAGTGGGCCAGGCTACCCTCCAATCTTTTTAGTCACCTAAAAAGGGCACTATAACTTTTAATTTTCGCTTGAATAAGCCTTTTCACGATATTCTAGGACCATGGGTCGATACAATTACCCATGGGATAGAAAAAAAAGAAGTGATCTTTCTTCTGGCAACAAATGAAAAAATTCATTTTGCGAATAGAAGCTTGAAACCACTACCGTTGGCTTTTCTGATACGTTGAATCTGATGGTGTGATTTTCATTAAGGTTCTAGTACATTTAGAGAGTGTTTGCCCTTTTTTCGAAAATCAGACAAATTTTCTCAGGCTCGTAGCCTTTAATCGGTAAGACTAAACTTAATAAAACTTATATATTTGAAATCAGCTTAATAAGTCGATTCTTTTGATATATCTATTGGTATCAAAATTCCGTTTTTTTAGAGTTTCGGTTACTATTGAGCCGGATCGCTCCTTACTTACAGTTTGTTAATACGAACTGTTTGATTATTGGTGTTATTGGTCTATTCAGTTTTATTCTAAGTTGAGTTTAATTCGCTTATGAATGCTTTTAAATCTTTTTTCTGTTTAATTAGATTCATTTTATCCTTTGAAGTTTATTGTTAATTTCTCTGCATTGTCATCTGGTCAAATTTTTTTTTCTCAATTGTGACACTAGGCGCCTATTTTTCTTTCTTTTTTCTTGTTGCGAAAACATTACACGCCTACAGACATTACTAACAAAAACAAACTTGTTACAGAAAAAATCATTTTAGGACCCTTGATTAGCTGATTCTTGGAAGTTGCTGTAGTTGATTGGTTTGTTGTCAACTACACCTGAAATTGCCTGTAGTTGGTAAAAATAAAAAGAATTTTTGAAAAAGGACCTTCTTTTGAACTATACCCCTGACCTCTCTTGAAATTTGTTCGATTGCCCTGGTTAGTAAAATGTCAGCCTTGGGCCTAAGGCCCTGAATCTTGTCATGAAAAACAAAATATTATTTGTTTTTTTAATGCTCACAATCTAACGTCTATAGGAACAAAAATCCACCGGGATTTAGACTGATATTTGAGGGCATGTGTTATCTAACGAATACTTCAGACTGAGTTTTATCTTGCTCTTCATATATTTTTTTTTAAATAGTGAGGGTGACTCAGTGGTCAGCGAAACGAGTTTCTTTTCAACTTACGAAATTGCCTCCGTGACATCATCAGATGAAGGTGTTTATTCCTGTATTGCTAAAAACGCTGCTGGTGTTTCAGAAGAAAGGCTGCAGCTCATTGTAGAGAGCTCTATACCCATCCGAGATCCAAATGAAAATCTTGTAATTCCAAGAGTCCCAAGAGGGGAAACTTTCATAGTTCCTATTGGTAACAACGCAGCACTTACCTGTGCTCAAACTGCCCTGGGTAAGTAGCATTCTCTCTCTGAAAATAAATAATTATTGATTTCAAGATAAACAAAGACAGTAAAAAAAATCACAAAATTAGGAAAGAACTACATCGTTTATTAATATCGTTGCAAACATATGCTGAATGAGTGGTGCTAGATTAGTTAGTTGAATCATTCATTACTTGAATTATTTCATATATGGAGTTCTTTTTTTGCGATATAATCATAAAATCATATGATGATATTGGTCTAGATTTTAATTGAAGTGAAAGTGAAGTGTTGCTATTTAATTGGAAAAATTCTAAGCATACCTCATCAATACGACTGGGAAATCATGGGAGCCTTCACAATTCATTACTTACCCTGGTTTACCCATAGGTGACAACTTGAAATCTACTCGTTCGCTGCTAGTAAAACATATAAACAAGAAAATCCGAACAAGTTATGCTGGTATCGTTTCTACTAAATTAAATTTAAATCGTTATCTACTAGGTCGTCTATTTACCTCTGTATGCTTACCACATGTTCTTTATTCGGCACCATTTTGGAAGCTATTACGAGAAAAGGATCAAATAGAAATTCGCTCTACCTATTTCCGTTATGCCAAATCCCTACTCCAGCTCCCAATTTGGACCAGAAATAGTAGGATATTCTGCAATATAGGGTACCTGACGACCCATCCGTAGCTGTTGAATCAGCCATTACCAATTCTGAAAAATAGGTGATTACGATAGAACACGAATGGCAATCTTTACTTACGTAGATTCGTTTTTATGTGGTTTTTTTATGTGTGTGTATATAAGTTATTTTGTTTAGTTCATTCAGGTTTTTTGCAATGTGTTAATATTTGTGATTTGGTAAAATTTATCATATTTAGTTTACCTATTGTTGCTAAAAAGAGGGATATATTAACAGGATAAGCTTGTATTGGTGTTACTTGGTTGTTTTACAATTGCTGGTTGTTTTTTTTTTTTTTTTTTTTTTTGTTTTTTTTTTCATAGGCATGTATTTTGGGGGTGATACCTGACACGGAGATGCCATGGATATTCTGTGGTAGCCACAACACTTGACTGGGTAGAGAATTTAATGTGGCGAAACCGTATAGGCAAGTGTATTCTCCTGATGAGCCCTTGTGTTGGGTTGTTGCCTCTGAATTATTTGTCTTTATTGTTTCTATTGTTCGGTAATTGACGACATGACTGCCTGTCCATGGATTATTCTTTATGGTTGATTGTGTATGGCTATGCTGTTTGACCTATGTGATTGTATGGATGAGTAGGGTTAAGGCCTCATTCAAGTGCTGGTCTATATTAGTCACTAATTTAGGAAAACAGTCTTCCTTTTCTCCTTCTGTCTCTTTCATGTGTGTGTTTTTTTTTTTTTATGTGTTTGTGCTGTTGCATTGGTGATTTCTCTTTTCATGATACACAATGACGCCTCTTAAAATTAAACTGAAAAAAACTTTCCAAAAAAAAAAAGTTAAAAGTCATACTAAACCAAAGATGAGCAAAAATGCAGTTGAATAATATTTTAGGCGTAAAAATAGTATAAACCACCATGAATAAATAAATGAAACCAAAATCGAACAGAAACTACAAAATTTAGCCAGGTCAAACTCGAAACCAGCAGAAATTAAGAGGAGTAAGGTTGTAGTTTCCTCTTGTCTTCTAAAGACCAAAACATAATTTTCACTTTACTGAAAACAATCCTTATTTCAATCCATGTGTTTTTATTTTTCATATTATAAAAAAAAATCATAGCCAAGATTATTGACAAAACAAATGAACATGGATTGACGATATAATATATATATATATATATATATATATATATATATATATATATATATATATATATATATATATATATATATATATATATATATATATATATATATATATCTGAAATTCATTCCTGAAAGTTTATTAATTTGTATTGAATAAAATTAAAAAAGAGGAAACTTTAAAAATATATTTTGTTTTCAGTAAAGTACAAATTATGTTCAGTTCTTTACAAGACATGGGGGTGTCAGCCCTATCATTCTTAGGTTCTGCTCGTTCTGAGTTTGACTAGTTTATTCATTGTAATTTTGTTCGTTTTGGGTGTTATTTATTAGCTAAGAAAAGATCATTCTTAGGTTCTGCTCGTTCTGAGTTTGACTAGTTTATTCATTGTAATTTCTGTTCGTTTTGGGTGTTATTTATTAGCTAAGAAAATATTATTTTAAATCTTTTCGATTTTTCTCTTTAAGTATCCTGGTTTTGGTTTACAATTTTAAGTTTTATAACGACCTTTTACAATAGTTGTTCTGTAATGCTGTAGATTAATGGGTACGTGGAAAAATATACAAATGTATTGGTTAAAAATCTGCTTGATGTGTGGGGCTCCAGCATAACATCCCTACCTGTTACTGGGATATTGCAGATACGTTTTTTTAAGAACCTGGATACAGATAGTATCTTTTGGTTTAGTTTTGCATAATCTCAACTTTAATGGAAAAGTAAAACTTTATACCTTATTCAGTTCCTCAGACATTGCATCTATGTTTTTTCCGACCTGGAAACGCTTCAACCCTTTTAGTTTAGCTCCATAGGAGCAGCAGAAGTAAAAAAGTATAAAAGTTTCGACTTAATACTCTAATTGACAACTATCATGCGCACAGTGCCTTTTTCTTTAGTTTTAAACCAACGCAAACTTTTACTGAAAGTTTCTATTTTATACCCTATTCCAGTGCTAGGAAAACCCGCCTATGTCATTTCGACCACCTGGATGCATATATACTATTTTTATTTAGTCATTGCTAGCAGTAATGGTAACAGCAGTAGAAATAGAAATGGAAGCAATACAAATGTGGCAGCAGTATTGGTAGCCTTGGATATTTCAGCTTAATATCATAAGGTTTGCTTTTTGCTGGAACATTGTTAATACAAATCCTTTGATAATCCACATGTGCATAGTGTGGTCTGATTCAGTTCAGGATCACCCTCAAAATACACTGAAAGCTTCACCCTAGTTCTCTAAGTATGTATTTATATATTGCTGATCGGTCATTTCGACTGTTTGCATGTATAAAGTGTCTAGATCAATATCCCCACCTCACCCCTGATAGTTTCAACTTATCAACTTAATACTTTAAGCCGTTTCTTAGGTACACCTTTTTGAAAACTTGCCCGCAAAAAGTGTGTTTTGATATAGTCTCAAGTCCTAACAATCCCTCAAACATTTACCTTAATACTGTTAGCCCTAGTAATAGTAGTACTAATAGCAGTAGTAGTACTATTGCTAGTAGTCGTATTATTAGTGTCCCATAGTACATTTTTATTAGTTCAACATTCCCTTCAACATGCACTGAAAGCTTCAACCTAATGCTCTGAGCCGTTCCTGATATATATTCCTGATACGCCCTTTTGACAGCTTACATACACACAGCTTGTTTCAGTGTAATTCAACATATCCCTCAACATTTCCCGAAAATGTCTCCTTATTACCCTTAGCCTTAAGAAAAGTAATATTAGTAGCAGTTGAAGTAGTAGTAGAAGTATGTATATAGTACCATATAGAGAAGGGAGGGTTTAAGCTTTAGGTAAGGTTTTTTCTGGAGGGCAATTTATTGGCAAATTATGTCGGTATCGTATCGGTACAGTACCGATATATCGGTATCGGACCCCGAAAAATCTTATCGATTGGGGCCTAATTGATATCCCCAGAGACCTTTTAACTATTTATAAGAAAATGTTTATCCCAAGTTTTGATTGGATGTCTTTGGGCGGAAAAGGTGTGTGGGAAGGAGGCTGGTTGTCTTCTAATCAGTTTTGACTCTTAAAAAGGGCACTGGAACTTGTAATTTCCCAATTGAACGAGCTCCTTCCGAAGTTTCTGCGACAAATGCTTCCATATGAAGTGCCTTGATAAAAAAAAAGTTTACATTGAGCCCGCTTCACTTTTTATTTAGACAGCACTGTTGCGCTATCTATGCTATTAAAATTACCTGCCTGAAGATCCCAAAGGGATCTCATTAAAAAGTTGGTTTTAAAGGAAATATTTTGCCTTGATGGGAATTTCTTTGTTTCTTTTACGTCCTGTAGTTACGCCCCTTTCATAGATATTAGAGCAAAGTTACTCTTGCTTAAGGATATCGTTAGAACCGTAAAATTCGGGGAACGACTGATGTCCCTTCCCTTCTAAAAAAAAGGATATCAAGGTCTTAGCGTTATATCTCGGAATTTCTCTTTTTTGAGCCCTGAATCCCCCAAAATTAGCTATTTCGTACGAATATCATAGTAAGGTGTAGTTCTTCGATCGAAAAAGGATTTTGGGAATGTCAAAAATTAATAGAGTGAGTGCATGGTATAACGTTCTCACTTATCCCGATTGTTACATCTGTTAGCTTGACTTTTCAAAATATATTTCAGAAGGTTCCCGAGGTATCACCATAGAATGGTCTCGAGCTGACGGTGGAGCAATGCCAATTAACTACTACGTTCGTGATAGAACTCTCTATATAACGGAAGTAGAACCTGAAGCATCCGGTGACTATCTCTGTGAAGGTATCAATAGTGCTGGTGCTGTCGTGTTTTCTGATAGAGCACGGCTTGATGTTATCGGTAAGTTTGAGTTCTAAGCTCATTAAAAACAATCATGCAATTCTTATCTAAAAAAATGTGATTCCTTACTATGAAGTAACTTTCTATAACAGAAAAAAATGTTTTTACTCTGCTCTGCAAAGAAAAAGTGGCTTTAGTAAATAATTTTATATTTCTATGCATACTTCTATTAAATCACGCTCATGATTTGGGTATCCCAGATGAAAACGTTAACAAAATAAATGATTTTTCGAAGGTTTGGAGAGTTCAGGCTGCAAAAAAGCGGTTTGAAAATCAATGTTAAGAAGCCTAAGTTGCTTAGACTGAGAAGAAGTGAAGGTGAAGAGGTGATGTCCGGTAACAAGAAAATCGTTCAACTGGATAGCTTTGTTCACCTTAATATGATTATTAATAAAGACGATGGATGCACTGAAGATTTTACAAGTAAAAAAAAAATGTTTTCTCAGAGTTGAAATAAATTTTGAAGAATAAGAAGATAAGTCTGCAAACCAAGATTAGAATATTGAAAGCTACTGTGGCGATTGTGATCAAGTATGGTACTAAAACGTATGGATTCCGAAAGATGAAGGACAATTGGCTACATGATTTCAAAATGAATTTCCAACGGATGCTTTTGGGTACCTGTCTAACTGACCGTATTTCAATAGTCAACTGTACGAAAATTGTGGTTCTATCCCGCTTTCTGAGGCTATAATGAGGGAAAGGTTGAAATGGCTAGGACACACTATGCGGATGAAGTATAGCAAATTACCTAAAATTGTTGTTTCAGGCAAACCATCTAGGGCCAAACAAAAGCGGATCGTCCCTAATTGGGGCGGAAAGTGGTCGTCAGGAAGGATTTAAGGGAAATCGGAACTTCTTGGGAGGATGTAATCAGAGAGGCTTTGAATAGTTTGGGAAGGGGGTATGAGCCCTCCAAGCTGTCGTCCTCAGTTGGCTTGGTGCTGCAGTGAGCTATTATTATTATTATTGATTGTAGTAGTGGCACTTGTGATTATACTACCCTCCATTGAAAGAGACGCTTATAGGCTCGAGCAACTTTTGTAGCGTGGCAGATGTTTTCGATTCTAAAGTTGAATCAAGTAGCTCATGCTATTCATTTTGTTTGTTGCGCGTCCATTCTATCTTTTCTTTTACTTTTTGTGCTTTATCTCTCTCCGCTTTTGTTTTTAACATGTAAATTTTAGCTCTTAAAGTCTTACTTTTTTATGCACTCCAAGGAAACCGCTGTGCATCTTTAAAAGCAGGTAAATCTTCTTATTATCATAATTTTAACTTTAAAATCTGGTTTGGCAGCTTAGTCTATTATACCGATAGAAATAATACCGTTCCTGGTATTACCGTTAATCTGGCTTTTGTTAGTCTGGCTTAACGTTAAATACCGTTAATCTGGTTTGGCAGCTTCGTCTATTATACCGATAGAAATAATACCATTCCCGGTATTACCGTTAATCTGGCTTTTGTTAATCTGGCTTAACGTTAAATACTGGTAATCTGGTTTGGCAGCTTAGTCTTTCATACCGATATAAATAATTCCGTTCCTTAAAGTGCTTTCTCAGTGTACATTACTATTTGTCCTCTGTCGTTTGACAAACATGTTGGTACACTGCTTCCTCTATTACCTTAAGGAGGAAACGGCTTTAGGAGAGGACGTTTACTCTTTGGAAGGGTATTTGAAAATGGTTATCTTATATGGTGTACTCTTGTAAAGAGCTATGTTCCGGAAAAGGCTAACCTGTCTAAGGCATATTCAAGTTTGTGCGGATAAACAAAAACGAAGTGATAAAATTGGACCGGCGGAAAATAATTTTTTTTTCTTTTTTGTGTGTATCTGGCGCTACGTATCAAGAAAAAAACAGGAATGACTTAAAGTACATGTCCCTAATGATAGCATTTTGAGTTCGAAAAAGACTGTGTGGGATTTGACGACGCAGCTTGAATGGAAACCTAAAAAAAAGACCATAGTTAGTATTTTCTGAATTTTTGATATAAGGATAGAAATTTTCCCAACCTTATTTTGCTAAAGAGCAAATGGGAAAGTTTCAGCTTTACCTGAAAACCCTTTTCAACAGTCTTCACCTTTGATTATTTTCTGTAATTTCCCCAATTAACTGCAAGTAAATTTGAATTTTCCACTAAGTCTTTTAATGTCTTGGAGAACTCTAGTTTCATAAAGATTCGTAAATGCCATCTTCTGCTATTTTGAACGATCATTAATGACTTAAAATGTCATTCTTTATGGTAACTATCACTCTGTAAAATAGTTTGTGGCTCACAAGAGCTACAGCTGGAAAGTAGGGGGGGGGGGTATAGTAAATGAACATAAATTTATGCTTTAGATGCAAAAACTGCAAGTGTTTTGTATAATATTACCGTTGTTAGTTTCTTTCACCCGAAATTCCACAAAAAAAACATAGTATATTGCTCTGTAACTTCTTAAGTCAGGTTCTGTAAGTAAGTTTCTGTTTTATCAATGAATCGAAGTGTTCAGCGTTGACTTTTGACCAGTATTCCATGGATTTGCTAAGCATATTGGCCCATGTGACCAGTGCAATATTATCAGCCACTTCCAATCCATTATGAAGTTTAAGAAAGATAAGAATCAGTTTAAAAATGGTAATGCGTCTTGAGCAATCATCTTAAAATTCATTTGCATTGATCTGATATTTGTTTTATTCCCATGTATATCATAGATTCTAATTACTATATTATTTGAATACTCAACATTGGGTATTGGTATGGTTCATTGTTTTCGTATTATTCAGTTTTTGGTTTCCAAAACTACTAATACTATTTTACATTTGACTGCTTATTTGAAAGTAATTTTATTTGTATCATAAGATATTTTGAGCAGGATTTTCATTTCATTTTTGCATTCTTGCTGCAGGACCTTCAGGTAAGGATTCTTTTCTTTCTATCTAAAAATATACTAGCTTTTAAAATTAGTGACAGTAGCACAGGCGCCATTTAGGCCAAATCTTGGGGTGGGCATGGGGCATTTGACAGAACTTGAAACTTTTGTGATGAATCTAACCTAATTTCAAAGTTTGCAATGATTAATAGCAAATAGCGTAATTACCCCAAGGGTCGTCAGGTAATTTCGCTCTTTGGCTAATAGGCGTGCAGTTAATTCAAATCATTTGAGCAGAATGGATTATGTTGGACATAATGGATAATTATGGCCGGAAAAGGGCCCTTCGTGGTGGAAGCTTGGGCCCCCTGGAAAATCTGGGGTGGGCATTTGCCCACCCCTGACCCAAATGGCGCCTCTGGACAGTAGCTAGGTCATAAGAGAAATAATAATGAACTGAGTTTACAATCCGATTTTTAATTTCAAAAGAACAATATGTTTTGTTATTTCAAATCTTTCATCTCGGTATAATCTGGTTTGGAATATTTTTTTTAAACCTTACATTAAAATTTTTAAGCAGAAAATAATCCAAAAGTGATATTTTGCAGGTCAAAGAAAGCAAACATTATACGAATGAAATGCTATTTTTTCTGCTTATGCCAAAAGACGAGAAAAAGGTAGTTAAAAATATTCTCTTGAACCTATTATTAGCAAACTGCAACCAATTAAAGGCAAACTACGTTCAAATTATTACTTAAAATGAAAAGCTTTCTGCATAAATTGATCGTTTCTGCTGGTAAGTCTATTGTAAGCCTTTGGAAGTATAAGGGTTTCTAATAATCAACTAATGAAACTTTTGATTAAAAAGGCATTAAATTATGCTGTCGAAAGTTAAAAGTGGGTAAAAAGCACATTTTGTAATTTCTAGGTATTTCCCGTTATCCTGTTAAATATAATAAGTGGTATTGCAAATCATCTATACAAAGGTATTATCAAAGCTATGAAGTGAAATATCACATAACTAAAGTTTGCTGAGTTATATCCTAGGATACCTGCGACAAGATCCAGTGAAGTGTTGCAGAGGCTTGGACCCATGTTTCTCAGTTGTGGAACATAACATGCTACTATTACTTCTGGAGAAAACCCTTATGTTCTGTTTTATGGTTGTCTTGCAATTGGACAACTTCAAAAATATATTTGATGTGCGTAAAACTGAAATAAAGTGCATGTATTGAACACTCCTTTTTATGGACCTTTGTATCCATAAGGCTTTTGTTTTGGTGTCCTACGTGATGACCCTAGGCGATTTCCAGCCGTTATAGACGATCCTTGACTCGGTCAGCTTATTGGCAGTGGGATATATCTTAATTAAAAAACTTAAGACTTATTTTTAAACTTAATTACGATATTAACTGTTAATTCTGGCTAAGTTTAGTCGAAATCTGACAACCCTTTTAATAAAAGACCTGATGACTATAATTTAGGTGCCCCTCATCCCTTTCCTCACATTGGTCAAATAGCTTCTCATCAAGTTTGATTAATATTGGACAGCCTCTTTTTGGCAATATCCTATGACAACAAATTGGGGGTTGTATCTCCCTACAGAGGGGGGATCAGACAAGGACCCCAAAAGAGAATACTACAAAATCATAATTTTTTTCTCCTTCTATGTTTTTTTTTGTTTTTCTTGGAGTTTTTAAACTGGAATATGATGTATTACTTTTTTATTCCTGTTCTTAACGTATTAATGAAATATATTTTTTCCTCCCGTTTAATTTGAGAGAGTGGATGAAATACCAAAGTTTCTAGAAGTCTTCTTTTTGCTTCTCTGCATTTTATTAACAGTTGGGTGGCAATTTAAAATTTATGTTTCAATAGTATTTTTTAAGTTTTGGTAATTAATCTTCATTTAAAATATACAATACCTTGTAAAATATATTTTTTGCAGCTCCTCCCAAAATATCAATTCAACCAATCAGACAAGTTGTAAGGCCTGGTGATCAAGTAAATGTGTATTGTACAGCAACAGGAGACGATCCAATTACGATATCTTGGAAAAAACTTAACGGCCAACTACCTCAATCAGTTGTTATCAGTGGAGGACTACTACAGGTAAAACTAAAGACTATAAGAAAGAATTAGAGAAACTAGTCGAGTTCACCTCCAAGAAAAACAAGTAAACAGAACCATTTAGCATTACCAGACACAATTATAAAAACCTAAAATTAATATTTTAGTACATACCTTGTTTTTCTTTTCTTTTTTCACTTTTGCTCTGCATTGAGATGAAATTAAAAGAGCCACTTTTGACAAAAGGGCACAATAGTTATATTTATTTTCATTTTTTTTATAAGGTTAGTCCCACTGTTTATAAGGTTAGTCCCACTGTTCCTTTTTAAACAAATAGACATACTATATTCCGGTAAAACAGTTTTAACGACCCAGTTTTTCAACAGGATATAAAATGACCTTATTTCTGTAATAGCATCTATTAACGTCAACAGAATTTAATGTTGACCTGTTGACGTCAACAGAATATTAACGTCAACAGGAACGTCAAAAGAACATGTAAAAATAAAGGAAGAAGAAGATGAAACTCAATATCAGCTATGTCAATTAGGGGGGAAAGAGGCCAGGGATTTGCCCCTCTCTAGATATTACAAAAATACCTTTTTTGGGTGTTGTCAGTGAATAATTCCTTTTTTTTTATTGAAAAATTGCAAGAAATGATAGAATTACCCCCATAGATTTACAAAAATAAACTTACCCATAGATTTACAAAAATAAAGAAAGCTGAAAGCTGAAGAAAGCTGATTCTGTGAAGGGTAGAGAGTCTGTACTCCCCGAATGGGCTGTGTCACTTGCAGTTTACTGAGCCATCATGTTGAGTAAATACCTCATCACCTATTCTGTTCTACGACACAAAAAATTGCCTTTTTTGAAAATTATTAACTTTAAACTGTTACTTTTTATTCAAGATCATGTACCCCTTTACACGTGTCAAAACCAATAATCTTCATTTTCTCTTACATCACCGGCTACTAATATTGTATGTTCTTTTCATTCCATTAAATGAAACAACTTTGTTATTTTAGTTCCGAAGCATTGAAGTTACTGATGCTGGGAAGTATAATTGTACGGCACAAAATCCTGCAGGAACTACAAAAGCTACTGCAGAAGTATTCGTAAACGGTAAGTATCTTTTGGACTTTCTAGTAACTTTTAATATCTTGAAGATTTCTTTTCTCAGAAAGCCTCTTAGCCGTTTTCAAAAAGTACAGAGACACTTCAATAAATTGTAATAAATAAAATAAAACATTGGAAAAAGAATATAATTTAAAAAAATGAAGTGCGTACAACCAGAGATACACTAATCGTTTAAACATATACAAGTAAACTGATTGTAATGACGAACTTGTTTTGAAATCCATAATAATAATAATAAGATTTTTTTGCGTTAAACGCCCAAGAACTATGGCAATACATAACAGAAAAGAGAATTCACTTCTAAATAATTAATATCACGTAAACGAAAAAAAAAATACAAATCGCGAAAATCTATGTTTATGTTCCATTGCCAGCCTGAGAAATTGTCTTAAATTATTAACACTTTCAAAAAATTAATCACTTATTACATTCTCCAGCAATCTCTCATCTGACCTACACTATCCCTACGCTTCTTTTTGAAACTCACTCAGTTCTTCACATTCACAGGTTCACATGACCCACGATCTCATATGATCTACACTATCCATACACTTCTTTTCGCAATTCACTCAATTCTTCACATTCACACAACCCATGCTCTAGTCTATACTTCCACACATCGGGAAAAGGTAAGGACCCTCTTACCCTTTCTGCCTCCCTAAGTCCTTCCTTCCTACCCAAAGTTGTAAATGATGTCCCTCAATTCAATAACATACTCCAATTCCTCCTTTTCTGAGTCCAACTTAAATAACACCCCTTGGCTCCATTGCTGCCGCGTAGAGGTGGAAAAAGTACGAGCTGGGAAAGTCCTTTTTCATCCTTAAGTATCCCCTAAGTTCTGATTTACGCATAATATTTTGTTTTAGGTCGAGAATTGAAACTTAGTATATTCCCCTTCGTGTAAGACATTTGGTGTTAGCGATTTTTGTCTAGTGAACATGAACTTCTAATCTCCATTAGTTTGACTCGTTTATTTATTATTGACTAAAAGTGAGAAGGAACACGGTTTTTCTTTTCTAACTGTATTAGCGTTTATAGCTAAATTAAATATCTATGACGATTGTTTGGTGAGATCAGTTGAAGAAAATCAGTTTTTCGACTTTTATTTTATTTTATATTAATAGACTTTTTTGTTTCTCTCAGTTTTTTCTTAGTATATTTGGCCGTTTTGTACCTATTGAAGTGAAAAATAGAAAATTGTCGAACTTTAAATTAGAACCAGAAGTCCTAAATTGGACTTCTCTTAAGGAGACTTAAAGGACTCTCTTAAATGTCTGCATTTTTTCACTTTTTGTAAAACCTGTGCATAATGTTTTTTGTTCCAGGGTTCAAAAGGAGCATATGTTCAAAAAGAAATAAATAAACCAATTAATTTAATACGTCAAAGACTTACCTTATGCAGTCTTTCTCAATGCCAAATTGGAGCCAGAATTTTCAATAACACACGTAAATTTTTAGGGAATTTTGATTATGTTATTCCAAGCACAAGAAAGAGTGTAATAATGAAATTTTTGAACCTTGTTGTTGCCGGGAAATTTATATTTCAAATTTAAGAAAGTGAATTGCTAAAAAAAAGTTAATCAGCTGTTAATCAAAACTGGAAATACAACAGAAAACCTTAGTATATCTTGATTCCTTAAATCTTTGGATGATATTACTAAATAGGAAAAGTATTTATCTTGGAGCCTCTTGTGCCTACAGAGGCACCTAGGGCATCAACAAGGAGTCCCAGTCTTTTGGATATCCTGCTGTCGCCAGCACATCTTCTCACTCGTGTTGTAGGAATTCGTAAAGAGAGCAGAGATGTGACAGATAAGTGAGGTATAGGGTGTTATTCGGGTGATCCCCCTTCTTCTAGATCCTGCTGGTTGTCACTGAAAGATCACTAGGGAAGTTTTAATGTCTACATTCTTACAACATGACCTAGGTATTGCCCTCGACGTTGGCAAATGATATTTGTAATGAGTGGCTGGTTTGTCTTCTTTTGGATCTCAACGTTTGAGACTCGATCTTTCCAGTGTACATTTAGGATCTTCTGGAGACATGTTTTTCTAAAGGCCAGGATCCGACGCTCTTACCCTCCATTAATATACCATGATTCGACTGTCTACGTCAGAATCTACAATTGCTGTTGAAGGGTCTGAGTTTAATGCTGAGTCATCCTGTTGGAAGGTTCACTTAATTGGACTATACTGGACGCTACTTCTTCCTGCAAAGTGCCGGAGTTCAAAACTATGATTCTCATGTCTTTGAGTTTGACCATTTGTTTCATTTCCCCATGCATTTGGTTTTGTTCACGTTGGTTTTGAGCCCAGTGTGTTTTGCCTTGATGCTGATTTTCTTAAGGATTTGTTGTAGGTTTTCCTAGCAATGCTCATGAATAGTAATGTCGTGGGTGAAGTCAACATCATTTAGATTTTTTTTTCAAAGTTTAGATCGTTTTACTCAGATCGATTACTCAGTGAATTCTTGGAGGGTGAATGTAGGGCTGCACAAGAGCGGTTAGTTATGAAGCCATGTTGTTCTTCAACACAAGTTTAAATATGTTTATCTTCAAAGCATATTTGGTATTCTATTTCTAAGGTAAGCTGATCGGACATTTGGTTTTGAACCTTTTTCATCAATTGTGGGATTGGAAAAACAAGGGCCGGCTTAAGTTTTTAGTCCTATTTGTTTGCCTATTATCTTCATCTGGCTATTTTTTGTAAGCAAAACTGATAAATGATTTTCCAGTTACATAATAGGCTCCACTTTAACTTCCCCTCCTCATACGGAATCATTTCAAACATCCAGTTGCGTTTTTTCCCTTTTTTTAATTACAGTTATCTTATGCAAACTGAAATGCATTGAACTATATCGCTTAAAACTTGTTATTTCCAATGGCACATTCAATCAAAACCACTTAAGAAGTATTTTTATTTTTATTTAAGAATTGACGACGCTTCTTGACTACTATGGTCCCTGCGTCGGCCCTGCAGTGCATTCCTGCAGCGTGATTCGATCTCTGGATCCCGTATTACCAATCTAAGGTCAAATCCACTGCGCCATCACAAGACCACTTAAGAAGTATTACTTCTTGACATTCATTTTTGAATCCTCGTATAAAAAAAACACAATTTTGGTCACCTAAAAATTGCGTCAAATACGAAATATTTTCAAGAACTAACTCCGATAGAGTTAGAACAAGAAATCCCTTCAGAATTCAAATCAATTAACTCTACTCTTAGATTTTTGTTTGGTTATCTTTGTGCCAAAATCAATGATTAGCTCTCAATTTTACACATTTATAAGAAAATTAACTCAAGGATTAAGACCCCAAAATGAGGAAAACATATTGGTAATTTAATGCTAGATAACTCTTGCATAAGCTAGCTTGGCTAGAAATACTAAAATATAACTTATCTATGTTTAAACAAATACATAAGCACAAAAGCTCCAAAAAGCTTTTATATTCGCCTGAATTGTTATTACATTATAATTAGGAGCCATCATTATACCTTTTTTCTATTTTCTTCAGATTATTTCATTTCATAAGACAGGTCCGTTTGGCTTCTTTCCAGCCCATATTTGTATTTTTATTTTGTATATATTTAGTGTAAATATCTTCCCTTTATTTATGCTGCTTGAACAGGAAGCTCTAACCCACATTCTGACGCTACAAAATTACAACCATTTTGGGAAAATATAGAAGGTATTTCTAATATATATTCTGCAGCAATATCAGCAATTGTGATAATTTTTTGGAGTTGCCTGCTGTAGCATGGCGTAATGCAATTTTATAGCTTGCAAATATTAGTAAATTATACAGTTTTTTCTACTATTAGAAAACTATTTAATTAATAGGCTTCAAGTGCATACGCGATTGAGATTGGCTTTCTGCTTCATAGTTAATGGTAGTTAGTCTTCGGAGAGTGTTTTCTTATAAAAATCCGTTTACATCTTGATATGTCGGCGTGGGATGGGTCTAAACCCCACGTCTTGACGTAGCAAGCTCAAGGCCAGAGGAATTATACTGTTATGAGGTGAGTGAAAAAGTATCTGCAATTCAGCAAGAAATGGAACTAAACATAGCATGTTTGGGTGCTGTCCAAACCATAATTGATTGTATTTGTTTTTTCATTTCTCGTTAAACATAATTTATCAGCTCATTGAAAATATCCCTTTTTATGGCACTTGGTATCTACCAAGTGACATGTAGCAATCGCAAATTCTGTCGTTCTGTCGGTCTGTCTGTCTGTCCCGGTTTTGCTACTTTAAGCACTTCCAGGTAAGCTAGAACGATGAAATTTGGCAGGCGTATCAGGAACCAGACCATAATAAATTAAAAATTGTCATTTCCCCGATTCGACCATTTGGGGGGAGTGGGGGGACGGTTAAATCGGAAAAATTAGAAAAAATGAGGTATTTTTAACTTACGAATGGGTGATCGGATCTTAATGAAATTTGATATTTGGAAGGATATCATGTCTCAGAGCTCTTATTTTAAATTCCGACCGGATCCGGTGACATTGCGGGGAGTTGGGGGGGCCTAAAATCTTGGAAAACGCTTAGAGTGGAGGGATCGGGATGAAACTTGGTGGGAAAAATAATAACATGTCCTAGATACGTTATTGACATAACTGGAATGGATCCGCTCTCTTTGGGGGAGCTGGGGGGAGGATTAATTCTGAAAAATTAGAAAAAAGGAGGTATTTTAACTTAAGAAGGAGTGACCAGATCTTAATGAAATTTCATGTTTGGAAGGATATCTTGTCTCAGAGCTCTTATTTTAAATCCCGACTGGATCCGTTGACATTGGGGGGAGGGGTTGGGGGGACCAAAATCTTGGAAAACCTTTAGAGTGGAGGGAGCGGGATGAAACTTGGTGGGAAAAATAAGCACAAGTCCTAGATACGTGATTGACATAACCGGAACGGATCCGCTCTCTTTGGGGGAGTGGGGGGGGAGGTTAATTCTAAAAAATATAAAAAAATGAGGTATCTTTAACTTACGAAGGAGTGATCAGATCTTAACGAATTAGAAGGACCTCGTAACTCAGATCTCTTATTTTGAATCCTGACCGGATCCAGTGTCATTGGGGGAGGGGCGCAAATCTTGGAAAACAATTAAAGTGGAGAAATCAGGATGAAACTTGGTGGGAAGAATAAGCACAAGTCCAAGATATGTGACGGAAATAACCGGATCCGCTCTCTTTGGTGGAGTTGGGGGGGAGGAGCAATTCGGAAAAATTAGAAAAAAGATGTATCCGGATAACAAACCGGATAACAGCTACTGTAGAGCACAGTAACAATCCTCAGAAGTAAATAAGCCAAAAACACAATAAGGTTAGACCTGAAATAAATTTCAGGAATATGACATATTCGTGACATTTTGCATTGAAAATTCTTAGACCTATTAAATTCTTTTTCCGTGGTTGAAGTTTCCAATGAAAATTCAAAAACTGTCCCCGCTTTTGTCTTAAGGCTGGATATTCACCTCTTGCCTCGTGAAGAATATGACAAAGTTTGACTATGTATACGACTGTGTTAGACCACGTTATGATCCAATGAATACTTTACTGCAGACGTGGCATATGAATGTTACTTTCCTTTAATCCCAATATAATTTACTCCAGCATTTTAATAACTCTTGATAGGCCAAATTTTTTGATATAATGAACAATGTATAGGTAGCAGTCTCTCAATGGGTGTCGGCAAGGGTAATGTTTTATGCAGTCATCGTCCGCAATTCTTCAAATTATGATAATATTTTTAGTAGCATTAAATTCTGTTAGATAAACAATGCTTATAGAAGAAACGGCAAAACTACGGATGAGGGACTTTTTCTAACTTTGATTGCTGCTGTGATACGTAAAAGAAAATCTTTAAGGCCCAAATTAGGGTCCTGGAATGCATTTACTAACTCCTACTCATTTCCTACGCGGAAGATTTGGAAGATTTACTCGTCCGAACTTTATACAAGTAAAGGCGATATAAGTACAAAAGAGTTATAGGTGCAGGAATTTGAAAATGCCTTCAAGGATCCTTAATTTGCATTGGAATTCGACTCCTGAAAGTTTTCTTCTCCAAGAATTAAAATGTCCCATGGTTATGGATAGTCAGGGAAGCCCAAATTGAGCAGAATATCTTCAGGGGTTTGGACTTTCTCTTTAAAATTAGTGAATAAGAATGGACTTAGTTTGTCGGTATTATCCCACTAGAACATGCAGCAAGATTTTGCTTTTATTATAAGTTGATTCTTTTATGCAGATTAAATAAAAAAAAACAAGTTTATTTGAATGAAAGTAAGGAGCAACATTAAAACTTAAAACGATCAGAAATTACTCCGTATATGAAAGGGGCTTTTCCTCCTCAACGCCCCGCTCTTTACGTCAAAGTTTCTTACCGTTTTAAAAATAGAGTTAAGAGAAAGAGTCAAACTTTAGCTTGTTTCATGAGTCTGCTTTTAAGTTTTAATGTCCCTTACTTTCATTTAAAAAAACTTGTTTTTTTTTATTTAATTTCTGGACGTTTTTGAATTAATACATGTTTTGATCTTGGCTCTCCGCACATAAATAATTAAAACGAAATTTGCATATTAATTAATTGCAATTAATCGGAAGATTTTAAGAAAAAAGGAGTGAGGGAGGAGGCCTAGTTGCCCTCCAAGTTTTTGACTACTTAAAAAAGCAACTAGAACTTTTAATTTTTTACAAAAGTTTTCATTGGTAAAAAATATACGTAACTTACGAATTAAATTACGTAACGAACTTCTATATTCGTATGTTTTTATTGCGTATATGAGGGGGTTCAACCTTCGTCGCTCTTTAACATTAAAGCTTAGATTTTGTCCCAATTCCTTAAGAATGACCTCTGAATCACAAAGGCCGTAGAATAAATAGTTGAAATTACTAAAAATACTTTAGCGTAAAGAGTGAGGTATAACGAGGGGGTAAACCCCTCATATACGTAATAATTTTTGTTCGTTTTAAGTTTTAGTGCTGCTCCTTACTTTCAGTACAAAAAACTTTTCATATTTATTTTTTCATTGTTTTTTCAAATAATGCTAGAAAATCCTGCGCCCATTCATTGAAATTCTCTTCCCCCATGAGAAGTTTCTCCATGGAAATGTCATCCCACGTAACCCCCCCCCCCTCAACTAAAACCAAAAAAATCCCCCTGAAAACGTCTGGACACTTCCTAGTAACCATTACTATAAGTAAACACAGGTCAAAGTTTGCAGTCCACGGGGATTGCGGGGGGAGTAAGTCGTCCCCAAAGACATAGTTATTAGATTTTTCGACTATGGTGAATAAAATGGCCATCTCAGATTTTTTATCCGCTGACTTTTGGTAAAATTGAGCGTGGGAGGGGGCCTAGGTGCCCTCCAGTTTTTTTAATCACTTAAAAAGGACACTAGAACTCTTAATTTCCGTTAGAATTAGCCCTCTCGCGACATTCTAGGACTACTCAGTCGATACGATCACCCCTGGGGAAAAAACAAATAAAAAAACAAATAAACACGCATCCGTGATCTGTCTTCTGGCAAAAAATGCGAAATCCTACATTTTTGTAAATAGGAGCTTGAAACTTCTATAACAAGGTTCTCTGATACGATGAATCTGATGGTTTGATTCTCGTTAAGATGGTATGACTTTCAGGGGGCCCTATTGTCTAAAATGAGGCAAATTTTCTCAGGCTCGTAACTTTTGATGGGTGTAACTACTCTTGATGAAACTTATATATTTAAAATCAGCATTAAAATGCGATTCTTTTGATGTAACTATTGGTATCAAAGTTCCATTTTTAGAGTTTCGGTTACTATTGAGCCGGGTCGTTCCTTACTACAATTCGTTACCACGAACTGTTTGAAAGAGAAGATGATGCTTTGCTTTTCTGAAAGTATAAAATTCACAAACACTATTCACATGTCCATTATATGTAAATTTGACAGGATAAAAGTGCAGTGACTGTGTTCTGTGGCAAACAGTCTCTCTTCAGAATTTGCTGAAGAAGTACAGAAGACTTTTAAAAATTCAGGATGAAGAAAAGAATTTTCTTATGACTCTTCCTTTGTTTCAGAATTCTCAGGTATCTCAGTTAAGCAAAAAATAAAATTGTTAGTGAATACATCTTAGGAACTATACCATTATTGCCTAAAGTAATGTAAATCCAAGTAAACATTAGACTCAAGGGCAGTTTGTAAAACATCGATATTCCCGTGAACTGCTTTCGTAATTGTAATCATAGATCCTTTGAAACTTATTTGCTGTGTTTATCAAATAAAGCAAGTGTTGAGGCTGTTTTAGGAGCTGTTAAAGTAGCTAGAAAATATCTAATTTCTGTTCAGTGCCGCGTTGCAGAAAAGTTAGGTGGCTCTATTTTGATTGATTGTTCTCGTCTTTCATCAGAAACATGAAATATGTCTTCCTGCCAATTATTGTTAAAACTTCTTACTTTCCTTACAGAATTATATAAAAAGTAAGGATAAAGTTTCATTTACCTTCAGTATGCTTAAGCACTCGGCTGTTTATGCCTTTTTCTTTTGAGCAGAAAATGAAACTCTAATTTTACAATTAATTAAGGCATCGCGAAGTGCATAGCGCGGACTTTGCAAAATCGGATAAGGGTTCTCTTTATTGAATAGAAAAACAGTTATATAGAAATATAACTATATAGAATAGAGTTATAATAGAATAGAAAAAATTATATAGGATAGACATATGACCAAGTCCTTGGTTTTTGGACTGCTATAGGTTTTAGCGTCAAATCGTTGGATACACTCTCAATATTATTAAACAAAAAGCAAGCTTTTCAACTGAAAGTAAGGAGCAATTTTAAAACTTCAAATGAACAGAAATTATGTCCCCTCTGCAATCCGAAACTCCGCAACGCCTCGCTCATTACGCTAAAATTTTTTATTGTTTTAAAGAATGGAGTTGTGACAAAGAGTCAAACTTTAGCGTAAAGAGCCAGGCGTTGCGGAGGGGACAAGCCCTTTTATAAACGGTATAATTTCTTTTCATTTTAAGTTTTAATGTCGCTTCTTACTTGCAGTTAAAAAAACTTGTTTTTCTTTATTTAATTACGTATATGAGGGGGATTACTCTTCCTCAACACCTCGCTCTTTGCACTAAAGTCTGTTAGTATTTTTAAAAAACGCTTCTTATTGCTCTGATTAAACAAACATAGTGTTTCAGGAGTAGTTCTTAAAGAATTCGGACAGAATTCAAACTTTAGCGTAAAGATCGAGGTGTTCAGGAAGAGTAACTCCCCTCATATACGCAATAATTTCTGTTCGTTTTAATATTGCTCCTTACTTTCAGTTGAAAAACTTCTTTTATTTTGTTCAATTTCTGATCGTTTATTAAATAATGCCAGGAAACCTGGCTACATCTCCACGGAAAAATCCTTCCTCTCCATGGATTCATTCTCTAGACAATTTAATCCTTGTGAAAATTAACCCCGAACAATTACCCTTATCATCTTCACACATATAGTTGAGTAGCAAAGAGAAACCAAGACATAAGACGAATCCCGTTTAGGAATTCTTGCTAATTCTCCAAGTGTAAAATTTCTACTGAAAATTCACTCCCTGAAAACTTTCCTCCCCATGGAAAATTATCCCCGTGGAAAGTCCCACATGCAGAAAATTCGTAACCCCCTCCCCATCCACCTGAAAAATGTTTGCATACTTCCCAATAGCAAATATTACATGGCTAAACTATGGGCAAATTTTTTAGCTTAAAGACCTTTCCACAGAAGCTTTGGGGATCATGATATCTCCAAAGGTATAGTTATTTGGCCTTTTGACTATGCTGCACAAAATAGCTATCTCAAAGTTTTGATCGGACGATTTTGAGAAAAAGGGACGGAAGAGGAGGCCTAGTTGCCCTCCAATTTTTTGGTCACTTAAAAAGGGCACTAGAACTTTTAATTTCCGATCAAATGAGCCCTTTCCCGATATTCTAGGACCACCGGGTCTATACGATCACCCCTGGGGATAAAAACAACAAATAAACACGGATATGTGATCTTTTTTTTGGCAAAAACTACAAAATTCAACATTTTTGCAGAAAGGTGCTTGGAACCTCTGCAGTATGGTTCTTTAATACGCTAAATCTGATGGTTTGATTTTCATTAAGATTCTATGACTTTTAGGTTGAGTTTCCCCCCTTTTTAAAAATAAGGCAAATTTTCTCAGGCTCGTAACCTTTGATGGTTAAGACTAAACTTAATGAAACTTACATATTTGAAATTAGTATAAAACAGTAATTCTTTTGACATATCTATTAGTATCAAAATTCTGTTATGTAGAGTTTTGGTTACTATTGAGCCGGATCGCTTCTTAATTACAGCTCGTTACCGTGAGCTGTTTGAAACAGCCACAAGTTCATTCCTAAAACTGAAGATTGATGCAAGAATGACAAAACAGCTTGTTTTCCGTCAAATATTAACAAAATTATTTAAAGGCAGTTGGAAAAGTAAATTTATTTCAAAATGCGCCTAATGAGACATTTAAATTAATATCGATAGCATATTTTTTTTGTCATTGCTGTATTAAGGTTAAAGCAATGAATTTTCTGTTTAGAGTTTCTCTGCTCTGTTTTTGTAGTTGTTTATTTTTTTTGTTATTGTTTATTGTTTATTGTTATTTTTTAATAACAATTTTTGTTTATTTTCGGTAATTTTTGTAATTTTATTTTATCGTAATTTATTTTTGATTTTATTGTAATTTTATGTATTATTGGTAATTTTTGTTTATTGTTATTTGTTTATTTATTTTGTAGTTTGTTACTTACTTAAAATTACCCCTAAAGGGTTCAAATTTAAAAGCTCGTATGATTACTATCTTCCTTCATGATAAATCCCGACTCAACTACAATTTAGAGTAACTAAGAAGTAAGCGGACATTGCTATTTCATGCTGATGCATTTAATTTTGAAAAATGCTGGGGTCTCAAGTGTACCATTATTTTATTCTTTTAGAGAGATTATAATAATTTTTTTAAATAGTGCCTATTACAGATGTAAATAAAATGACAAGTTTTGTCTCATTTTACAAAACATGTAAAAATTTATTTATGGTAAAAAGAAAATAGTAAAAGAAAATCAAAGAGTAAAAGAAAATAGTCTTTTGCTTGAATTTCTTCCAAGCCTCACTGATTGAAGCTGGTATATATAAATTATTTAATTTTATTTCTGATAGAAGACTTGATTAATCTCTTAACTATTTAATTCAGAGATCTTTCAATGCCATTCTCCAGTTTTACTAGATTTTTAATGATTTTACTTTTATGTTTTTCGAAATTTCGCTTGTCTTTAAGTTTTTTTTTGTTATTATAGCTTCGGTTATACTTATATTTTTAGTTGCTTGTTTATTTCAGTTGTAGCTTAGTATTTTTTTTTCCTGTTCATTATTGTTTACTTTTTGTTTGCATGTTTAGCGGATTCAACTATTTACTCTCAGAGCAAGAATCAAACTGTTCAAGCTGGTAGTGACGTATCCCTTAAATGTGAAGTGCCCTTTTCTGCCGATTTGAGAACAATATGGCGTCGAGATCGAGGACCACTTCCACCCACAGCTATTCAAGACCGAAACATATTGAACATTACAAACGTTCAAGTGACTGACTCAGGTCGATATTACTGCGAGGTGACTACTCAAGGAGGTCGAAACCGTGACTATATCCTTCTAGAGGTTGAAAGTAAGTTACCCAGAAGTCGCTATGATTGGCGGAGGAGGGGTGATCAAAGCGTTCGCCGGCGTAGATTGGCAAGGCGAAAAAGTAGTTAGAAATATGTAGATTTTGTTTGCTTTTCACTGCCAAAATGATTAAGCGCTTTTATTTTATTTGTTAATGCCCTTGCTAATGTAGTTTAAATAGAATCTTATGCATGCTTTCTTACAATAAATTCTCAAACCCTATTATGAGATGTGTGCCTATTTGTATTGGTTTTGGAACTTAGTTTGTAAAGCAGAACCTGGAATTTAGGTGTGATGGCGCCACTGATTATTACAATCAAAATTGAAAATCTCCCTAATTGGATAAATCTGTTTTAGGTGCAGTTGACAGTGGAATTCTATATATATATATATATATATATATATATATATATATATATATATATATATATATATATATATATATATATATATATATATATATATATATATATATATATATATATATATATATATATACATATATATATATATATATATACATATATATATATATATATATATATATATATATATATATATATATATATATATATATATATATATATATAGATATATATATATATAGATATATATATATATATATATATATATATATATATATATATATATATATATCTACATCTATTCTATGTCTATTTTGCATCTTAAAATTTCAGGTAACCTGATAACATTGTTCACTTTAGCCTGGAATTTCAATCATTCCCTAACAGGTTTGTAGAAGCTTGCGACCTGAATTTCTGGTTATTACTGTGCTAGCAAAAAATATTTTGGCTCGTAGATATGCCCCTTTGTGCCCACAAATTACTTTAATTAAGCTCCCCAGTAGATATTTTTAGACAAGATAATTAATGTTTTTTCGAAATTTCACGAAAAGAAAATTGTTTCTAGACTTTAAAGTCAGGTGGTCTTAAAGTAGTCGCTATTGTTTTTTTTTCAACAAGCGGCGCTTCAAAGCTTGTACAAACGTATATCATGTTATCTTCGGACTGTTTATGTACATTGCTCACTCTCCCAAAAAGTTGATTTTTTTTTGCAGTCTACAAAGTAAAGTTAAAATCTGCTAAGTGCTTGGATAGGCTTGGACATTATAGCAGAGAATTGTATTTATGTACTTTTTTGGAATTGTAATTTTCTTTTTTACTTACAAAAACTATGTGCAAGAATGTTCCATGGCAATATTTACAGTTACATGTATTTACAGTTACATGTAGTTACAATAGTACTGGAAGAATAACGAATAAGCTTTCATCCGCAAAAAAAATTCCATTCATATGCAGGTGAGAATCATTCTAAGTTGAAAACACTTATAAAATGATTAGTTAAAAATCTCTTTTCAAAGCACAAGTAATCTATTGGCCTTTTAACTGACCCACAGTATAAAAGAGAGTCGACACTGATGAAATCCCATGTAGTTCATTTGAAAGATAATTTATCTTTCGTAAAAGTAATACCTATTCCATATGGATACAACTTCGTATGAATGAGATGAAGCCAGTTGTATGTAAAGGGGGCAGGGGCTTTGGGTCTTTTCCTCTCCGCGTTTCTGAAATTGTTGTTCCGGTGTACTTGCCGTGACTAGCATATTGTTCAACACACTTTAAAGTTGACCGTAACTCAAAGGGTATTGGTTTACGGTAGATCCAGCGTAAAGGGTTATGGCAAGGCTGGTACGAAGGAAATGCTATAGAAAAGTTAAGTTTCTTATTAGGGGGGAGGTATGTAAAGTTACTTTAAGGAAATAAAAAGAAAAGTTTAGGAAAACTAAGCCTCGAACCTACCGCAAATGTCCAGAAATGTAGTTTCAGAAAAAAGTTTCCAGTTCTTTGGCCATGGGAATGTTATAAAAATATCTAAGTAAGATTTAATTCCTCTTTCAGAGCACGATCTTTGTATAGTTACAACTTATTCCAAAACCCTCAATGCTCTTATCTAATATTATTTTTTCTTATGATTTAAGAGCAAAACAGTGAGGGGCATCTTCATTCCCAATGAGAACGATCGCGTACACACAGTAAATCACGGTATCGATCGTCCACATACTCTAATCCTTTACCTCCTTTTTCTAAATTCAGATACTGGTTGCAAAGAAAATCTTCCTTTTCATTGCAAAAATGGACAGTGTGCACTCCTGAAAGACCGATGTGACTTTAGAATTAGCTGTCTTGATTACTCTGATGAAATTGACTGCAACTATCAGTACAGACTGAGGCGAACTGTTGGTAAATTATTGAAGCCCTGTGATTTTCAAGTGTTTACACGCACGCTTATCAAAAGAAGTTAACCTCAACACATCTTTTCTAATGTTGTCACTACTTAACTATAGGTGAAGAAAAATAAAGTAGGGCAGCTTACATCGAAGCAAATTGTTTCTACATTGAAGATCGCAAGAAGGGGAGTTTGCCTTAAAAACCAGAATCATATGAAGTTTTTCCATTTATCTCTTAGAAACCTTGTGCACTAGATTTATTTTTGGTTATCATAGAAATAATTATTGAAAAAAATAAGAATATTATCAGAAAAGCAGACTCTCATGAAGCGAATTTTAGGGGTTCTTCTTAAAAATTTAGAGTAACTATTAAGCATCTTTTTTTTTATTGAGCGTCAAAAACTACGCTGTTTACTACTGTGAAGCAGAAAAATAACTTTAACAAAACAAAAAAGAAAAGTTGAAGATATTTCAAGATTATAAAACTGGTAGTTCCGAGATAAAAGAAAAAAATGAAGAAGAAATGGAAAAAATGCTAAATATTTGCTATAGAAAAATTTCACTAATTATATTGTATCTCTCATAAACACTTCCCTTATAATGATCTCAAAGTTGAGTATACTGGTAATATCCGTTTAGTTACTTATTTATCAGTTTGAAGAAAACCATATATTTTTTTTTTAAATTAAGAGAAACTCTTTCAACAGTATTTAGTGTCTAAAACATGCTGTTAATTTTCCAGCTTTTCAATTCTGTGTTTTAAATTTTACTTCAGATCTACTCAAACAATTTTTAGTTTCAGTTTGTTTTATTTAGGTCAATTCTTGTTTTTCCTGTTAGTTTGAATAATATTAGTTTTCTACAGTTTTAAACCTTATTTAATTTTCCTAGGCAAGATTTGCAGATACAAGCATACATGTAAAAACATGAACTGCTCAAATCACAATGTTTCGCGCACTTCTGCCGGTCGTTCTAATAATATGGTCAAGTGTGGAGACAAGACAGATTTTACCCGTCGGGGTTTGTCAAAACATTAATAAGTTGCGCATTGTCCGTCCAGAGCAATCTTTTTAAGTCAAAAGTTTTTCATTTTGTCTTGGTTGCATCTGAAGGTCGTATCTGAACATTTTCAAACTTCTGGAATAATTGCCAAATTCTGTTTGCTAAGCTGCTCTCAAAGAGAGGATCAGCTCTATTTTCGGCAATTATTTTGAAACTGTGAAAATGTCAGATACGAGCTTTAGTAGTGACAGAGATGATTTACACCCTGGCCAGAGAGTCAGGGCTGTTCAAGCTAAAAGCAGAAACTTGGAGCTTTTTGCCATCTGAAACCATTTGGAAGAAAACACATTTTGTTACTTTTATGAAAGAAAACTATCATTTATTTAAATCCAGTGAAAGCATTTTTGAATATTCCGCCTGCGATCCTTTGCATTGAAATAGGAACAAACGGTTTAATATTAGACACGAATGATCATTTTACCTTCAAATTATCTTTGTAGTTACAAACCAGGTTTCCAAAAGTTAGAATAATGTTGATAAAGATTCCATAACCTTTTGATATTTTTGTTGCTACGATGGACCTTTTGCACAATTGTGCAGGTACGGTGGATAAGGTATTAGTTTAAGTTTGAAATAATTGAAGTATTAAAGATTCAAAATTGAAGCATGGAGCATTGCTTGGCTCGCGGGAGAACTGGAGTGTGTCGAAATAAACAAACTGCGACTTCAAAAAGTTTTTTGTGTTCAGGCCTTCGGAGATTTCCCCTCGAATTCTCCCCGTTAGAAAGGCTGATTTTTACTTGGGGTTGACATATTATTAATCTAAATAAAAATTCAGTAGTATTAAAAGTATTACTAAAAAACAAGAGTAAGAGTTTAGTACCCAAAATTTACAGTTTGGAATTACAACCATATTTTTAAAATCTAAAGGAGCTCTAGTTGTAATCAGTCCTCCTTAAACCTCAGATGGAAACTTGGAATTGAGTTCAAATTTACAGGAAATGGGGATGTTTTCTCCACAATCCTGGTTATTATTATGTTATTCATTATATTAGAAATTGATTGCCAAGATTTGACAAAAAGTATTAACGGTAAACAAGTAAGAAAGTAAACTCAAAAACTTTTTGGTATTTCCTCAAAGAAGTATCTCTAATTTATTGCCAAAATTGTGTATAAGCTATTACCAAGCTAAGTAGAAGACGCCAAGTGGAGAATTGCTGCATTTTTGTGAGCATGTAACTTAAGAAGTATGAC
The DNA here is from genome assembly GCF_032884065.1 of Artemia franciscana. Lineage (NCBI taxonomy): Eukaryota > Metazoa > Arthropoda > Branchiopoda > Anostraca > Artemiidae > Artemia > Artemia franciscana. The sequence goes on from NC_088881.1 coordinate 16,458,879, forward strand.
TGAATTAACATTTTCAATATAGTCAAATTTAACCCCTTGCGAATCACGGTGGCGTCCCTAGTATGACCTTAAAATGCTTTCACTTGGTTTTAACTTTGCAGAATTTATTTAGAAGTCAAAATTCCTTCATGAGACTCTACTGAAGACTTCATTGTTTTTACCATAGATATCCTAATTTGATTTTTTTTTTTTTTTCAAATGTGTTTGCTTCAAAGGCATTCAGTACCTGCTTAAGCAGTTTCTTTCCCTTTTTTTAAAGCTAATATCTCTTGGCGTACTTTTCTATTTCTAAAGCTCTTAATTATTTTTCTTCTAATCCGTTTTTGAGCTATGGGAAAGGTGGCTTTTTTTGCACGAATTTTCGTGCAAAACTTTCTCAACACAAACAACTCTCTCAATTTTCGTCAGAGTATTCCTTTCTGAATTGGATTTCAGACTCTAGGCTTAAGCATAGTCAACATGAAAAAACTCTTAAAAATGAAGCTTTTCTCGTCATTCGACATGCTTGAAGGAAGGTTGAAATTTATGAAACTCCTATTCAGCTTAACTCAATTTTATAAATCCGTAACTGTGAGTATATACTTCAATCATAGTTATACTTTGCATGATCTTTGTTATTACTATATTTATCATTTTTCTAGTCTTCGAATTAACTTGTTAAATGCATGTTTGCATTAAAATGATATATCATTATTGGTCAGGTTTCTTTTGTTATAGGTCTCAAAAGTTACTATTGCTATATTTGGAATGACTAAATTTAAATAGTGTGTTATCTTGTTTCTTAAGATTGGTATCTAAGCATTGAAAGAGATCGCTATAAACTTTGTATATGCTAAATAATAATGATATCCGCACTTGTGAATTTAGCAGCCTTATTGACGACATTCTGCATAAATATAACGACCATAACTATTGCCTCTTCAGGTTTCTATTACTTTTTCAAACAAGAGAGTTTTCAAAAGTAATAGATAAACTTAAACAAAAAGTAGAAGACAGACTTACCATTCTTCAAAGATTTGATCACTTGTTAGTACTTTTTGTTTTAAACAAACCGTTAATAGCGGGGTGAACCAACATACTCAATGTTGAGGCTCAGACCCATTGCTTCAATAGCCAAACCGTTATAAGCTTTGACAAAATTGTAAAACTTATTAATTAGACTACATGCAAGGCCGTATCCTGGGGGTGGGGGTTAGGGGTTTCGAACCCCTACTGAATGTAAACAAGTTTTTGATGCGTTTTTAAAGTTTTTTGCACCCCCCTCCTAAAAAAACAATCTTATTGTAACACCGTCCATTTTTGCCATGCTTAGCCTTAGCTAATTGAAAGAGTATACAGGTTCTGCATTTTCAGTCGTATTGCATTGCTAATCAAGAAACATTTAGTATTTATTTCTATTTCTGCGTGTTTCCCGGAAAAAAATTCTGAGTTTGGCCTTGGTTACATGCATTTAATTTAAAATGACAGTACTCCAAGATTTTTTTAAATTTAGTGCATGACTTCATTTTTCTAAGCGCTGCCTGATTTTTCACGGGTAATATTCAAGGTGAATAATCTTTAATCACTTTTTTACTGAATTTACATTCAATGGACAAAAAAGACACGTAATGAAACACACGAATTTTTTTTTTTACCGAACATCACTTTTTATGAAAAAGGCTGTTTTCAAAGCTGCTGGATTTGTTTTCTTCTTTTAATTGTAAATGCTAATTTGGGTTATGAAAACCAAAATATTTTTTTAGTGTAAGATTTAAAAATATTAAAACTACTCCAATGTGCTTTCTAAATCAGAAGTGATATTGAGTTATGTTTGATACTAACAATCCTTGAATGAAAGCTCAATTGCATGAACAGAATGAAAGAACATATCTTCACCATTTTATACTAGTAGCTGCTGCTTATTTTTTTTTTTCAATAGTTCACTCCTAACAACAGTAGAAACAGAGCTGTGCAAGGAAAAGGCGAAAAGTCAAAATATTGACATTCTGACTTCTGATTTATGTCATATCGTGAATTTAAAACACTGAAAGTAAGGAGAAAAACAGACAAAAAGAATTATTTGAGAACATTTTTTTTGTGACTCAAGTTGAAATGGTGACAAAGTACAGCTTCGTTTATTTACTTTTGGTTTTGCATGCACTATTTAATATTCTTCCTTCTCCTGTCGTGTCTGTCGGCACTGGGATTCATCACACATTTGCTTGCTTATCTAACGGTAAAGGTAGCACCTGGTATTTTCCTGTAGTTAGAAAATATAATTCTAGCTTTAGTACTGCTTAGATTTTCCAGTCCGAAATTCCGGTGAAGATGCTTTTACTGGAGAAGGAGGAGCGTAGTTAGATCTGCACCCGCCATGGTTTCACGGTATGCACTTTTTGTGTCCTTTTTTAGTATTTAGAGCATTTTTATTCTTAGTATATTAGTACTAAATAATGTTTTACTTCTTTTTCGCTCTTTTATTTATTTGTTAAATGTTAATAGCAGTGACATTTGCAACGTAATTAACGGAATTTATTCAAGACCTATTTTAAATGAGAGCCAATGAATGCTTTGCTCTAGATAAACTTTTTCTTTAATATATAGTTGTTTTTTTTCTCTTTATGTAATTTGTTTCCTTAGAAAATTAAAGGACAATCCAACTTAATTTGCAATGTCAATACCTCTCCAGCCATTATCTAAAAGAGCTTGTTCTGTGGGTGTGGTTTTAGTTGTAGTATTTTGTGGGAAGATTTTGAAATGTATTTGAATTGGAAAGATTGATGAAGTTTTGATGAAAAAAAAAAACATTAAGAATTTTATTGACCCATACCTTAGATCCGCCTGTGCCTCCAGAGGCACCCAGGGCATCAAGAAGAAGCCACCAATCTTCCTGCAAGTTTGCTGCTGGTAGTATATCCTCCTACTGATATTGGAATGAGGTGTTTAGGTTACGTAGACATGTCTGGTGCGGTAGCTGCATGGTGTTTCTGGGTCTGCCTCTGTGGCGTGTACCCAATGTTTGCGAGTGGAGTGCTGCATTCGGTAAAATTTCATAGAAGGGTCTGAAAAACCCCCGAACAACTTTTACATTGAGTACTATGTTAATCTAAACGATTTAATTTCGCATTAATATTTAGTAGACACTCTACAATTGAAGTCCCTATCATTAAGCAAAAAATCATTTAATGCCTCACTGTTTCTTCATTACAAATATTTGATGATATGTTATTGTAGCGGCAGAGTCAGATCGTGTCAAGCTGTATAATTATTTTCATTTAAGAATTATCATGCTCTCCTTGTTTCTTGTCTCCTTGTTTCATTATAGTAAAAAAGTTTACAAGAATGATGCTTAAAAAAGCAGTTTGACCAGAGTCCAATTTTTGTATTTGTTAAGGTTTTTTTGCCAAAGTACTTGGTTGGCTCTAAATCTTGTACATTCACATTGTTGTATCCTAAAATTAAGGGTTACAACCCAAAAAAAGTTTTTTCTTTTTTTATGAATTGCTAAACAATTTTGGAAGCCAATTTCACCAACCGAATATCCACTGAACTTAAGAATAGTCTCCATACTCAAGCATGTTAGTAAGCAGCTAAAAATCTTTGACAATTTTGATCATTAGTACGTTGAAATCAAAACATGAAAGAAGCTTTATCTTTAAAATTTCGTTAGTTGTTTGTTTTGTGGATTTAGTTAGACTGGTCTCCGGATATGCATAATAAGCTATGAAAATGTTTATGGCGGTAATGAAACAAAGTGTAATTACTTACCTAAGATATTTAAATTTGTATTTGTCAGGGGTTTGTTAAAATTTATATATTTAATAGACAGAAAAAATACTAATATCTGTATTATACAAAATCAGCAGCGCTGTTATAAATTTTTGTTTGCTAAAACTGGTCATACTAGTGGCAGCATTTAGATTTGTAAAAGTAGAGCTTTTGGGAAACTATTTCAAAACACTAACAAATATTTTATGAAACGAGAATAGTGAATTTAGGATATAAATTTTTGCGTACAATATTTTTAATTTCTTTTGGGATGACATAATAAGCTTTTCAAATGTGAGATTTGTTGGTCCACTTCTTGTCGTTGGGTGTTCGGTTAAACTTTATTCAGATATAAGATTGGCATTACCACCAGGTTTCAGCTCAAACAATATAGAGGGGTGCAACCACGTTTGATAACGATAAATATACGTGATTGAATCTTACTTATCTGGGGGTGCTTACTCATGAAAACGTAGATTAATCAAAAGTGCCTTGTTTTGGGTATTTTCATTTAAAAATTGAAAAAACACAACAAAATTGCCTCATTGTAAAGGTATAAATTTTAATATCTCCGCCCCCCTTTTTTGAGTTGGCATGTACTTTTCATGAGTTGACGCCACTGCGCGAGAACAGTTATCTGTTCTATTATTGTCTAATTTTGAAGTAAGTGGAAAATCATTAAATAATAAACTAGGCCACTAATCTGGCTTTAATGCAGGATTGAATTGCGTGTCTTATCATTTAGAATAATTTTCCTTGAAAAACACAAATCAGTGTATTACACTTACGACTACATGAAGCGAGCAGTAATTTAAATTGTTCCATTGTCAATAATCCAACCATGTCATAATTTCGTTGAGTTGTAGCAAGCTACTTGAAGAAATTGATTTTCGTTTAGAGTACTTTTCCACTCCTGGGGGCTTTTTCTTTTGGATGAAATCCCGTTTTACAATCTCAACAATCCTTTTACTGGAGCTACAAATGAGAATAACAACAAAAGAAACAATAAAGTTTCAAGAAAAGAACAATAAAGTTTCATGTCTTGCAAGTCTATATGATTTGGTTGCATAGTTTTCAACCACAAAAAATAACAAATTGATAACAATTACCAGTTTGGTTTTTTTATGATAACTTTGGTAGTGCCAAAAAAAGGTTTTAACACAAACAAAATCATGACTTTTCTCTTTTGTTGTGCAATAAGACTTCAGATTGTGAAGCTAAAAGACTAAAAAGTTTATTTGAAATTTTTATGATTTTACAAAGCAATGAACATAAGACTTTGAACCTTTTCTAGGGAAACAGAATAAATTAGGGATAAAAAGTAACTTAGTAGTGTAAAGGTCAAGCGTGGCCGTGTAGAATGAGACATTCTAAGACTTTTGGTCGCAATCATGGCCAGTTATGCACCAAAACATGCTTAGTGAACAGAAACTCAATAAAGCTTATTTAGAATGTGAATGCTTTTAAAAATCAAAATTTTGAAACAACTTCTCAAGATACTTGCATCAGAAATAATGCTTTGTATGGTTTTGTAGATACAAGAAATTTACCAGTGGTTATAACACCAAACTTAGACAATGTGCAACTTGGAGACGATTTGGAATTGCGATGTGAGGTCAAAGGAGAGCCATCTGCTCTTATCTCTTGGTCAAGGTTAGGAGCTGAACTGCAAAGGAATGTTCAACCACTAGGATCTGTTCTTAGGTCAGTCTATGCGGATTAGTTGACATGTTGGTTTTGTTTCACACATCCTCTATTGCCTTTCACCCTTGGATTACTTTCAATCTATGTATCCTTCTCGCTTTACATGTAATTCTGGGTTTTATGGCAATCTCTTGGCGGCTATTCCCTTGAGAATGTTTTCACTTTAAATATAATTATTGAAAGGCAATTACCTTCAGACGTTGCTAATTCCTGAAAGTCAATTAGCGATGAAAAGAAAGGATCACTGCAAAACTGTTAATCTTTTATTTCGAGCTTTTTTCTATTGGCTTCACCTTTTTGTCCTCCCCAATAAAAATTTATGGAGATCAGTCTAGTTTCCCTTTTTTATCAGTGAGTATTTCTTTTTTTTCAGTTTGTTTATATTTCAAAATAAGGGTGAAAAGATAAGAAAATTTTACAAGAAATTTAGTTGTTATATTTGAAAAAAATGTCTTAAGGGCTTTTTTCCCTTTATTGTTCTACTCTAGGGTAGTTTAATGTTTAGTGTATAGTTTAATTTTCATATCCCTAAGGTTTTAAAAAAGGAGCCAGTCCCAGGAAAATGAATCCCATTAACTACCCTTGTATTTGTAGACATACTTTACGGATACTGCTTTCTTAGTATTGAAATACATAAACGTATCTTTGTCAGGGAAGCTAGCATGGTTTAGAGGCTAAGAGTCTGTACCACTTCCAAATGCCCATTCAGCGGATCATCTAATTATAAAAAAAAAAAAAAAAAAATTCTGGGATTAAGGTTTTTGTACGGATTCCAACCCTCACCCATAATATTAGACTCTACAAGAGAATGTCTCTTGCACATTTAAAGCCGTCTTGAGATATCGAAAGGTATTGGGCTATTCAACATTTATGTATGCATGCATATGTATATACATATACAAATTGATGAAAAGTTGATTTTATAATTTTGAAAAAAGCTGGTTTCAACTCCCTCCTATTAAAGAAAATTATATTTTATTTTGGAAGGGAACTGCACTTGAATCAGTCTTTTTTGGGCAATATTGGTATAAACAGTGTACAAATCATTGTAAGGAGTGGGGGATAATCCCTGGATATATCTAAATTAGCCATGATTATTATATAAAAAACTATCAGAAATTAAGTATATAAAGAAAGAACATAATTTTTCAGACAATAGGAAAGAGACTGTTTTTTTTTCTTGTCCCACAAGACTGACTGCTCCAACACAAGTGCAGTCTTATCAATAAAAAAAAAAGTTTTTTTTTATCACACCGTATCGATGATAAAAGGGGTTACTTGTTCGAATCTGCTTAAGACAATAAATTTTTCAGTTCAAATGTTATGAAAGACTACTAGTAAAAAAGAAAAAAAAAGAAAAAAAACTGGCAATTACCAACTGGCCTTATTTGTTGGAAGCTAAAATGGTTTTAGTAAATCACCAGTCAAACTTTATCGCGAGGAGTTGAGTTGGCGACTTTGTTGCCCCCTTTTATCCTCTATTAATCATTGTCAGCACTATAACATCCTCTGTTTAATGTTTACATTCAAATTCCTTCATCTGTGAGAAAAGCAAGGGGGTCTATTAACGCTTAGCTCTGTGACTTCTGATCATTTAGGACTATAGATCCATAGTAGAATAGTAGGGACTTAAATATTTTATTACAAATACTAAAAAGAATTCTTTAGAATGTAAGAAAGACTAATAATTTTTCAACGGATTTGTTTAGTGTCGAAGAGTAGGCACATCATTAGGTCTGTGTAAATGCGTGGGCTCGATGGGGACTTGTCAATGGTCCTATGATTGGAGAAATTAGCAAGCGACAGTCCTCTATAAATGACATATATCTATTTAAACAAAAATGTAACCCAATAACTTATTTCAGCAAAAAATGTAATTATTTAGTAACTAATCCAGTGATTTTTTGGTGACCTCGTTTGAGATATCTTAATAAGTGAAATAATTTTAATTCATGTCATTTAAGAATATATGGTGTCGGCACAGATAATGGCGGAGTATATAGATGTACAGCAGTTACTTTAGAAGGACGACAGGAAGAAGATTATGTCCTTGCAATCCAAGGTACAACCATTTTTTTTAAGAGTTTATGTTTCAACCATTAGGTAAAGTAATTTTCGACTAGTCCGATCCATTTCGTTCAGTGAATCTTTCCATTTGAATTTAAATAGGGATCAATTATTCTAGAAACCATTAAATATAAGTGTTTGAAAATCCGGGGTGTTAAAAAAACAAAAAAAAAGATTTGTTGTTTTACTTGTTTTTCCTCCTACCCATTGTTGATGCTGGCAAAACTATGTGGAATCCATTAAGCTAAATTTTGCCAAAATTTCCCGAAACTTAGTCGCGACTGGAGCCACTAAGGGTCCAAGAAGTTGGCGTTTAACAGAATTTTTTAGTTAGTTCTCATTTTTTCATCAAGTATTTTAGAAAAACCTAAAACTTGTAAAAATAAAATATTGTAGGCATCCCATGGATAATAAGTCTTTGTCTTATTCTAAATAGAACATCTTTTCCTAGATCTGCCTAAGTCAAGTTTCTTAATTTTCTTGAGAGATTCTCTAGTTTGTCATAAGTTATCAAAAATAACCTTGCAACCCGTTCAATCATTAGATTGTACAGTGTTTAATTGGATTCTTAGTCTTGATTAAATTAAAAAAAAAAGCAAGTTTTTTCTATATATTTGTATATTTTTATTACGTATATGAGAGGGTTCGCCCCCTCGTCAATACCTCGCTCTTTACACTAAAGTACGAATTTTGCTCCAATTCTTTAAGAATGACCCCTGAATCACAAAGACCGTTTAATTAGAATAAATAGCTCTTCTGGAATTCCTAAAAATACTTCAGCGTAAAGAGCGAGGTATTTTGTAAGGGACGAACTCCCTCATATATCTAATAATTTCTGTTCGATTTAAATCTTAATGTTGTTCCTTACTTTCAGTTGAAAAAACTTTTTTTTATTTAATCTCTGAACGTTTTTTAATTAATGCAGGTTTTAATTTTGGCTCACCGTACATGAATAATTAAAACGAAATTTGCATATTAATTTTACTTTTTTTGGCTAAATGGCTTTACCAAAGTTTTGATCGGACAATTTTGAGAAAAAAGGGGCGGTTGAGGGGCTTAGTTGTCCTCCAGTTTTTTTGGTTATTTAAAAAGGCCACTAGAACTTTAATTCTATTTACGAACGTTTTTATTAGTATTAAATATACGTAACTTTTAAATATACGAATATAAAAAATATTCTTATATTTTTATTACGTATATTAGGGGGCTTGCCCCATCGTTAATACCTCGCTCTTTACACTAAAGTTCGAATTGTTTTCCAATTCTTTAAGAATGACCCCTGAACCACGAAGGCTGTTTAATTAGAATAAATAGGTCTTTGGAAATTACTAAAAATACTTTAGCGTAAAGAGCGAGGTATTGAGGAGGGGATGAACCACCTCATATACGTAATAATCTCTGTTTGCTTTAAGTTTGCATGTAGCTTCTTACTTTCATTTGAAAAACTTGTTTTTTTTTTTTCTCTCTGTTTCAATCTTATTTCACAAATTTAATGAGCTTACCATAAGCAGATGGTCTGAAAGCAATGCTCTGTTTGTCGTATAGTCAAAGATAGTGCGAATGTAAATCTGATTTTAAGCAACCGTATTCTTCATTAATTTTGGTTTTTACTTCTTCCAATGCTTCCAATTTGAATTGAAACGGGTGAGTATCCGCCATTTTTTTTTATTCAAGTGTTCGTTTTGTCTTTTCTTCTTGAAATTTTTGCATTTTTGCTGTTTGTAATAAACAAGCTGTATAACATATATTTTCCTATTTTTTTGTTGTTGGTATTTTTTTCTCCCCTGTTCTTTCCCGGCCATGGAGCCTTATGGGGGAGATTGTCTTGAAGTAATTTTTTGTTTATGGATTTTAATGTTAAATAAAGAACTCAGAACTCAGAACTCTCCTCTCTTAAATCTAAATCTAATTGTAATGATACAGATGCACAAGAAGTGATATCTAACTGTTTCGGTTTGAGATTATTAATGTTTAAACAAGCTACTTTATTAAGCAGTAATATCTCCAAACTTCAAGTTTAAAGAAAAAGAAGAAATTTTCGCTATAATGTCTGCTGTAAGTATCAATAAGAATAGTCGGTTGGAGTACCCAATTTTCAATACAAATCGTTTAATCTAATCGGAGGAAGAATGTGAAAAAAGTGACGATGGGTGGGATACCTTTTTATTATAATTTTGCCAGAAATATAGGCTAAACCAATCAGTATATGGTATCTTTTTACAAGATTAAACTTAGAGTTGCTCAAAGTACATTGACCTGGGCACAAAGGCAGGAGAAGCAAAATAACTTGTTTCCAACCTAATTAAAACCCGTAAAATATTTTACAGTTTCTTCCTTAGTTTTGTACAATTTTTAACTAGTTATAGTTTCTTATCTGTTTTTATCTCTGATGGTTAATTTCGTCTGTAATTACTTCACTGCAATGTTTTCTGTAAACATCCATACCTTAATTTGTATCTATATTGATTTCAGCCAATGTTGCTTCTGATTCACCTTTAGTTGAAACAAAGAGTGCTCCTGTTGGTTCAATGGTAGTGATGGACTGCAGGTCAAATCTCCAACCTCCTCTTACTTTCCATTGGTCTCGACAGGGTGGATCTCTACCAATGGACGCAAGTCATCAAGGGGTACGTTTTAACTTTCTGTTAATTCCCGTCCTCCTTCAAGTCTTTAATATGATTCCTTATCATGTTATTTTTTGTATAGTATAAGCAAGTGGTGTCTAGGGGGTAGTTTCGGCTTTTTCAAGTGCTAGAATACCGCGTTATTCCGGATGCTGATGGGGGTATTAACCATATGGTAGACGGCTCCGTTGAAATAGTCTTTGATCTTGAACCTAAACTGTTGGCGAGTCATCAAGCTTGGTGCCAGCAGGTGATAGGAGAGGTGTTTTGATGGGGAACAAAACTGGTCATTGAAAGAGCATACCTTTCTCTCAAAGTTAGGAGTAATTGGAGGGTGAGGGGATATAGCCATGTGTACATAACTTCAGACTAGGGATTTCTAGGGAACTACGCCTAACCTTAAGTGGTTGTGTATGAGAGTGCGATGATACAAAATTTAATTTAGCCGCCTCAACTCCATTTTGCTAGAATTTTTTTCCTTTTTGGACACTAAGCCAGTTTGGTAAGAGGCACCACTGAGGTTAGAATGACATAGTATTGGTAAACTGTGAGAGAAATCATGGGCATGGTACCCCTTACGGCGAAATTAACTAATTAGCCTCTGGCAGACCATATCGAGCATTTTTTCTTAGTCTTTTTATAGTTCTAGCAATTTTTTGGATTATTTCTTTGTAATTTGAGCATCAGTGGTATGTTTTTTATGTATGTAAATGCAAATAAGGGTGGTCTTGTTCGCGGTAGAAATTTTTCTTTATTAAGCTTTAACCACAAGCAACCAAGAATTTGTGTGCCCTCTTTTCTTTTTTTTGCTACAGTTGTCTTGAGTGAATACCGAACATACTTGGTAAAAAAATAAAATGAAAATAACACTACAATAATATGAGCCTGGCCAGAATTCTTATTCTTAGAAAAAAGGAAGAAGTGGTTGGATTACGCTCCGAAGTACACGTTTGATTGGCTGTTACTTTAAGTGCGCGTGTTGATTGCCTTCAGAAAAGGAATGTTTCGATACTTATTTTTAGTGTAAGGGGGGAGGGGGGTAAAATAACAAGATATGATTGAAATCGCAACATTGCATTTGAATCTCTTGAAAATTATGCTCTTAAATAAGGCTATTGCTCAACATCATATGAAAAGTCCTAAGAGGCAAAAGCTGATAACACCCTTGGGTCGCATTATTCGCCATACATGACCTTGGACGGTCTTGCATGGTCTTGAACGGTCTCAAAGGGGGCTAGAATTTTTTAGCCCCCTTTCTCGCTATATTTTGACAAGCATATTCTTTGTGTATTATAAATAAAATACCTTTATTTGGAAACTGAAGAAAATCGAAAAACCCCCTTCCTCTGAATTCTCTTGAATTGGCACCACTGATGAGTCATATATAGACCGCAAATAAGTTATGGCAGATCTTTAAATTGAAGAAACAGATGGAGACACTGTGATATATGGTTACTTATTAATAGATTGAGAAACCTGATTTTTCCTTTTTGTCCTTTTTTCCGTATAAGAATTGTAATGCTGCAAGTGGACCTGTTCTGAATTTGTAAGAAAGCATTTAAAAATTTCAAAGCTTTTTTTTATTTTACTTTTAAAGAATTTAGTACTGTGTTACTTCTGTATTATTTCAGCGTGTCCGTATTTATTTCCTTTTTTAATGATATGCTGAAAAGTCATCGTTCGAACGTCTTCATATAAACTTTTTTGTTTAAGGCGCCTTATTAAAAATAAGTTTGTCCCTTTCCAAAGTTTCTATTTGATTTTAATTATAAACTATCAATCAACTATTTATAAATAAATTATAAATCATCCATAAACTCCAATACCTTCTACTCAAATTAACTTGCTTTTAAACCACGTCCGTTAGTAACATTCCATATCCGCCTATCAAGCTTGACCAATCATAGAAAAAAGTCCTTTATATAACAGTATGATTATACTTAGATTATACTTGTGATTATCCTATACTTAGGAATAAGGATTTTAGTGATATTCGGGTGGCCTATTTCCGTTTTTGTAAATATCTTCTTTATCTTCCTCTTTGGTATAGGAATAGAACAATTATAAATAAGTTTCACCTCCCGAATATTACTGAAAAGCTGACTGGTTTACAATAAAAGATTTCGCAAACAGGGTGTCGGCGTTTGTCACCTCATCATGGTTTGATTCGGTTGTTTCATTAATTTTATTTATTTAATGTTGTTGTTGTTTGATTGTTTTTGTGATTTATTGTGTGTGTTTTTTTTTTGTAATGTTATTGTTGATTTTCGTTTGTGTTTATTAACTATTTATCTTTATATATAAGTAGGTTATAAATATATATATATATATATATATATATATATATATATATATATATATATATATATATATATATATATATATATATATATATATATATATATATATATATATATATATGTATATATATCTATATATATATATATATATATATATATATATATATATATATATATATATATATATATATATATATATATATATATATATATATATATATGTATATATATCTATATATATATATTACGTTTTCAGGCAAAATTGACTCTCCCTAGTGTGAAGGCTGAAGATGCTGGGACATACATTTGCACCGTGACATCAGGACTCGATTCAAGCACTCTTGACATTCCCACAATCCTTTCAGTAACAGGTGTTATCTCCTATTTTCCTCAAGCTCCACTATCTTACATAGCCCTTCCAACATTGCCTGACGCCTATTTGCAGTTTGATATTGAGTTATCTTTTAAGCCAGAAGTTCCCGACGGTAAGACAATTCGAATATTAGTAACCTTAGAGGGAGGGGTAGTGGTACTTTCCAAGTAAAATATCATTTCGCATAGAATAAAACTTAGAAAATTTGAATTTCCTGAAATTTTGTACTACCAGAAAGTGAAATTCTCAACAGCAGTTAACGTAAGTTTTTTCAAATTTTTCAATTTTCAACATCTTTTTTCATGCGGTTTTTTTCAATTTTTCATTGGCAGTAAAGAAAAAAGGGCTGCAAAAAAAAATTGTTGTCAAAAGTAATGTAGCCTACAATCAAAGTTAGATCACTCTACATAATCACTTTGAGAAATGAAGCATTTGTCCAATCTGTAAACATCCCTTGTAATAAATATAGCTGCCACTAATTTCAATTGAGGTTTCTGACGGCTTCTTTGAACTCTCTGTCACTCTAGGACAGCCAATCGGAGGTTGAAAAGAAAAAGTCTTCGTTCCTTGCGCTCAATTTCTTTGTGGCTTACTCAAAATTCAATTGACGAAGAGGAGGAAACGAGTTTTTCCTCATAAGTTTTGATTACGGAAGTCAAATGAGACTAAATAATAATCCCAAGATCAAGCAGTATTCGTTTTTATATTAACTAAGCCAGAAAGAGATTAAATCAAAGAAATCTATGGAACGAGCAACCGAAGAATTTAAAAAAACAGATAGATTATTAGTTCTTTGACCATTTGAATCATTTTGTGTCTATATGAGAATGTATTTTAAAAAATAGTACCTTTTTATAATTTTTATTAATTTAAAAAAACGGACATACTTTCGCTATAAAGGAGATGTTTGAAGTCTTTTGACTTTCAGCCTTTTCAATTCTAGCATTAGCAAGTGACATCTTTTCTTTTCTTGCCCTTTGATTTTTGTTCTGATTTAGCTTAAACATGGTCACATTTCTTCATATAAGCACAAATCCGTATGGATCACTGAACTAATTGAATTTTCATGAAAGTCACTTGGTAAATTTATTAACTTAATAGAAAATCAAGAATTTATATTTTTACCAAGGAAGAGAAAAACACGGGAGCAATAATATAGGGGAATAATACCCTAGGTTCTTATTGCTTATTTATTTGTGTGGGTATCGAACAAATTCCTTAAAACATTTGGTGTTGATTTTATCAGAATAATCGGTATTAAAATTCTTACTCAATGGTCAAAGCACTTTTTATCATGTTTTAGTATTAATTTGCACCTCAAGGGAATATCTTTACGAACGATCAAATTTAAGAGTCAATGTTCGAAAGTAAAGTCTTAAAAAACGTCTAAAATCAATTCACGAATAAATTAGAGGCTTTAAATGATTTTTCTTCCTCCCTGGATAAAAACTTCTATTATTGGGACAAATCGTTCCATTTCAATTTTTCAGAAATGACAGTATTCCAAGAAATCATTATTATAAACTGAAGGTAAGGAAATACTGGATTAGTTCTTGCTTATTCCATAGTTGTAGTGGGAATTGATGTAAAAATCAATTTTGACTTTTGTTTCCTTTAACTGAAAAAAGTAAAATGGCTGTTTCTTTCTATAGAAATTGTATGAATAGTTTATTTATTTAATCCGTTGATTTTTGAATTAAAATGGAATAGTTGTGGGCATCAAGTCATGGCTAATTGTAGAATAAGCAAAGACAGATAGTCCAATTGAGATAGTCCAGATAGTCTAAGAGACTGAGGCAAGAAAAATGCGAGATTTTTTGGAAAAAAAACTGGTAGATATTTTTTGTTGAGTGGCAAATTTGGTTTATATATATATATATATATATATATATATATATATATATATATATATATATATATGTATATATATAAAACATAAAGCTTGAAATTACACTCAAACATAGCTTTCAAATCTAATTCTGTGAAAAAAAAATTTCTAGGCTTAATACTCTACAGCTCTCAAAAGGAGGGAAGCAATGGCGATTTTGTATCATTTGGCCTTTCTTATGGATATCCAGAATTTCGCTTCGACATGGGCTCTGGTCCAGCTCTAATACGGGCTTCATCTCCAATTCAAGTAGGAAAATGGCATACTGTCCGGCTCTCGAGAAATAAGAAAGACGGTAAGTTTTTGGAAGGTATTTTTTTAGCTTTCTGATTTCTTCTCTATTAAAAACCATTCATATTTAAATAAATCAATTTGTCATGCATGATTTAGGAAATTTCATATTTGTCATGGAAGCTCCTGAGGTATACGAACAAAAATTTGAAAGTATAATCACTTATTCTCTTGGCTTATTCTCATTCCTTGCTTCTTATTCTCATTCCTTGCTTTTTACAAAGATTATTACAAACCAATATTTATAGTCTCTAAAATCAGTATTTAAAAATTTTTCAATAGGGTTTGGTTGGTGCTGTTTCCAGACTGTTTTGGCTAATCTTTTTTTGTATTTTATTGTATATATATTTTAGTTTTTATTTTGTGTGTTTTACCTTTAGCTATCCATGTAATTTTTCTTCTTTTTTTTAATTATCTATCGTTAGTTTGCTTGAATAGTAACATTTTGAAGCTTTTTATTCCTCACCATTCGGAGACTTGATGCGAAATACAAGCTCTATATTTTTTGCTTGTTATATTCGTATTAAATTAAATTTTTGTTGATCTATCTATCGATAGTGTCGTGTGATGGTGCGGGCTTAAGATCGTTTAAACTCAAGATTGTATCTCATCTTCAGGACATAAGCCAAAGTTCTGAAATTCCTATCTTTCATCAAGATAGTGCCTTATTACGAAAAGTCGCCACCATGACTTCATTTACTCCTGAATTTAGGGGGGAGGGGCAGTTTCTCCTCTGAACACTTGAACTTGAAAAGGCTGAGAGCTTTGATTATTGCTGTTTTTCAATGGTTCTTCGCATATGTTATAAAATATTATCTATTTTATAATTAATTATCAGTTAGTCATTCCACTCTTGGCTGCTAGGAATTGGCTTATAATTATTAAAAGTTCAATTATTTTGGCAAAACAAAGCATAGGTATGTAGGAATTGAAGGGGTAAAGCAGCATTATTATCTACCAGCGTACAGATAGTTGTGATTTGTCATTAAATCAAATTGTCTTTAACAGGATTCAATTGAAGCCGGGTTGTTTGTTTAGCTTAACAAGAATATTCTCTTATGTAATTTTTTATGACTTAAACTGAAAATGTTTTTAATATCATTTTCACCTGTTTCTTTTTAGGCTCTTATCCTTAATTTCGAAATGTCTTGAACTTGCTTTTCTATCTGATCAAAGATGGATTGCGCATTTTTATTTTACAATAAAGTCATGTAATATATAGGAGGGAGGGCTCTTGTCAATCTCAAGCAAGGGGGTTCTCTTAAGCGTCTGGAAATATTTAGAATTATTATAAAAACTAAAGCTATTATTATATCAGTTTTTTTTCAAAAAAAAAAAAAAAAAAAAAAACATTTGCTTGATTTATAGCCAAAGTTAGATCATTCTATTAGGGCTTTTCAGAAAGTTACTTTCGTCTAGCAACAATTAAAAGCGAATTTTCCCACACACACTTGGTTAAATTTTGCCTCTTAATATTTTACACTGTTTGTGATTTTTGGATTTTTTTTTCTTTTTTTGTCAAAAAATTACCGCCGTTAACCCAAGTAACTTTTCTGTTGCGTTAAGAAGTAGTAATTCGTTGTAGCTAAATCCACACGATCGATGGTAAAAAATGCCAATACGAGTGGTTTTGTAAATTTTTCCTTCAAGTTTTTATGGTTGCTCACTTTTTTCCTCAGTCTCAATGATCAATCCGTCGTCTTCGATCAGGAGATCTGCCATCTTCTCCTATTTTTGTTGATCTATAATGCGTTCATTGTTGATATTTTTCTGTAAATAACACAAATTTCGTGAGAAATGACTGCCGCTTTTAAGAAAATTTGCTCGCATTGTCTCATCACCCGAATACCATCAAATTTTGCATCAAATTGAACATCAAAGTTTGCCCGAATTTCGACAGATTAATGCGAATGACGAAATATATTGCGATCTTTATGGAAGTACAGGTTGGTATCTACTCGGTGATGCTTACTGTACAAAAACAGTGCCATTGTTGCCAGTGGCTTTCACACTTTGCATAAACGGATGTTACTTTCCAACGATCTCTTATACAAGACTGTTTGTAGCATTCTCAAATGATCTATTGCAGCTTTTTTCTATTACTGTTTTATTGAACAAGGTTTTTTCCCTCAGGATATATGATTGTTAACGATCAGTCTCCATACGTTGGGCAAGCACCAGGGAAGTTTCAGGGCCTTGACCTGCTGACACCTTTGTACATTGGCGCAGTACCTGATTTCAGAAATATTCACAAGCAGGCTGGTTTTAGTCAGGGATTTGTTGGTAAGAAACTATCAATTATTTCTCTCGGAATTTATTTTCTTTTTCTATTATCGGCTAAACATTAGGTATGTTTAAAATAAAAGAATATTTCAGGTTCATTTTTAAAAGAAACCCAAAAACGAAAAATAACTAGCAAAGGATGGGCTGTTGAGCGTCAATATGAATCAAGTTGCTGAGAATGAATCATAGCACATACAGAATATGGTGAGTTGCCACCAGAAATGCTGATACTTGATTTTATTTGAACACATTTTTGAGCCAATTCCTGATTTGGACATATAACGAAATATTTTAGCCACTGCCGCGCAACTCTGAAAAAAAATTTCGTAGCAACCGTGGACCAAATTCACCAGACGGTCTTTTGTTATTATTTCGGCTGTCACCGGAAATTTGTCATAAATATCATATCAGTTATAAGTTAAGGTAAACAATTTAATTTTAGTCTGTTAACTATGAGAGCCTTTATTTCGAAAATTTACCATTCGGGAATTGACCAAGCTTAATACAGAATCCTATTAAAATTCACAAATATATTAAAACGTCAGCTACTAAGTGTCCGGTTACTAAGAAGTGCATTAAAAGGAAAACTTATTAACTGCTACTAAGCTGTGTTTCATCTCTACTAAGCTTAGTCACGTCTAATAAAATTCCAAAGTTTTTCTTTTTGAGTCGAATTTTATATTATAAAACCAGCATCGATTTGAAAAAAGTAGTAAGATTATTAAAGGCTCATGCTGAACATTGTCGTCAATAGAAAGTTTGAATGTCTTGGCTTAAAATTGTAAAAATATGATTTCAGTGAACAGATTCTTAAGGGATATTTAAAGTATACACAAGTGATTGTAGCAGTGGGATTAGAGCATGAGATTAATGTTTCATTGGGGATGCAGTAGTGCAAGAAAACTAATTCAGGTAAATTTATGCTCATCAGAAGTATCATTATATGTACTTGTACTTCTTCAATCAATATGATATTTCAATAGTAAAAATTGGTTTTCAAGAACTAATAATGTGTAAGTTATTTATAGTTCTTCGCTGATTTTCTGCCATTTGAAAGGTACATGTGAGCCAGATATTTAGATAGTCAAATCTTTAGATAAAGACAATCAAGCTGAACATGATCAAGATTCCATTGGCTAAACAAAAAGAGCTAAGGTAGAACCACAGGTGTGAGTGACTCTAGTGGGGCTTCTTCAATAGCTACCGAATTCTCAAGCTTCTAAGTCATACAAAGGTTTCTAAGCACTTGCTTTCTAATCATATGAAGTATCTAGGAAAATGAGTTGCACATGACTTTAATTAATTTTGGCATTCTGATTTTGCCTTTTCTATTTAATTACGAATGGGGATTTATGAATAACGTTTCGGGATTCCAGAATAATGATAAGTTCGAAAGGATACAACTTGGGTATAATATAAGATGGCTAGATGTTAATAGGAATACGAATAGTTTAGTATTTAGATGAGACTTAGGGATTCTATCGCTAAGAAGTTGTAGGCAGGTGGGTATGGTAAGGTTTTAGGAGCGTATAGTGAAGATGCCACGAGTGTTGCTACTGAAGTCTGCTTATTTAGAAACTCTTAGAGCTGAACCTCCAAGCTCACGGCTGCACTATATAAGGAGGATTTTACAAGACGTTGGAGTGGGTGAAATTTAGAATAATGTATTAGGTGTAGATAAAGAGGTTGCAAAGATGATAGATAATATTTTACGAAATTAAGCGATACAGGTTTGGCAGTATGAAAGAAGCCCTCCTGATTCCCTGCGTCTCTACAAATCGGTCAATGAGACAAGGGGTAAAGGGTTTTGTTTAAGGTGAATTTTAAAAAAAGAGGAATTGAATGAAGGGGGAAATGTTACCAATTGGGTTAAGAAGGAAGTATTTAGGGAGGAGGAGAGGGCAAGATGATCCTTTTTTTGCCCGATGTGTAGAAGTGTAGATAAGGGTGTGGGTATGTGATGTATGAGTGTGTAGAATGGAGTGAGTTAAGAATTGAAGCGTATGAAAAGTGTAGGTTTGGTGAGAGATGGCTTGTTTATGTACTGAGGGATGAATGTTTAACAAGTGTCAAAAACATTTAATGATTTCTCAGGTTGGCAATGGAGCACAGAAGTAGATTTTTGTTATTTGTGTTATTCTCCCTTATTTCAGTTATTTGAAAGTAAACTTTCGTTTTTTGTTTCGTATTATCATGGCCCTAAGATTTTTGCACAATAAAACTTACTAAACTTGCTTATGAACTAATTTATGGATGGTTAATTCTCTCTTCACGGCGGCTTTTTGATTTGTTTGAATTATTTATTTGATAGCACAAAGGAAAGAACTGAAAACGTAAGAAAGACGTGGCACTTACAGCTTAAAAATATCTACCATGATAGTTTTATATTTACTATGCTTTAATATTATAGTTTTAATATGACACTCATTATCTCTCTTGATAATGAAAAATATTATGAAACTGGAAACTGACTTCCATCTCTTAAATTAAAGATTTTACGGATTGCAAATCCCTCGGCGCGCATTGCAAGGCATAGCCTTAGGAAGCAATTTAATTCCTGGCACTGAAATTTAGTAGATGTCAGTGGAAAATAATTGAATTTGATAATAAATTTTTCCACTTAGGAAATGTTTTAAGAGTAAGTAATCTTAGTCATGTAGATTGTGTACCAAAAAAATCCCTTTATTTAGTTTTTTATATGAAGACTGTTCTATGTAACATTTATTATGTATTTACGTGCATTTTTCTGACCTCATTTTCTTCGATGAATTAATTCATATGAATACTTATCACATGAAACTGCCAAAAAATGACCATCAGTATTTCGTTCATGTCAAATTTGTAAAACAAAATTAAATTCCAAAAAGTAACACAAAACTAAATTTAAAGTAAATAATTCATCTAGACATATCACAATCGATTCCTAATCAATCGAAATAAAAAAATTTATGTTTTTGATTTTTGCAGGATGTATCAGTCGTTTGGTACTTAGTGGCAAAAACGTAAAGCTAAATCAGGAGGCCCAAACCTCCAAGGGCATTACTGCTTGCGAAACATGCGCAATGAACCCCTGCTTAAATAACGGAGTCTGTCAAGAGGCATATGCTGAGCAAGGATACTCCTGTCTCTGTACGCCAGGTTTTTCTGGATACCATTGCGAAAAGATAGGAGAGACATGCTATGCTGGTAAGTTGGTCCTCAAACTTAAGAAACAACATCACAAAGCAAAATAATATAGTTTTTTTAGAGATGGTTATATTGAAGGAAAAAGCTTTTTGTAATAATTTGGGATAAAATACAACGAGCCCAGCTAACTTGCTCTTCGACCTTACTCGATGATTCAGCAGAGTGGACTCTTATAACCCTAATCCCTTAGCCGTGTCCTAATCCCTAATCCCTTAGCCGTGTCCTAATCCCTAATCCCTTAGCCGTGTCCTAATCCCTAATCTCTTAGCCGTGTCCTAATCCCTAATCTCTTAGCCGTGTCCATATTTGTTTTGTTTTTGTTAAATTAATGTCGACATGACATGTATGTTAATGGCACGAATAGTAAGAAATTGCACTTTGTATCACATTTCTTTAATTCACTTTCGTTAATCTTGAATAAAAAAAATTGTAGTTTTGATAAATTAAATAATAAAAAAAAACTCAGTTAAAAGAGAAAAGTTGATGGATAGCGATTTTGGTCCAAGTCTTGATCAATTAATCAGAAGGGTCAGTTGTCGTTTCTAGCTCAACATTAACTCCTTAATTCCTTAAGCCTTAATTCCATTTCCAATAGTCTAAGTGATTCCAAATTTTATTGTTTCAAGATTTGACTTTAACTGTATATTAGTTTTTTGTTAACTACCACCCTAGTGTAAAATTTTCCCTGGAAGACTAACCCCCTGAAAACTTCGCTCCCCGTGGAAAATTATCCCCGTAGAAAATCCCACCAGAAGATAATTCCACCCCCTCCCCCAAGAAATGTATGCGTACTTCCCAATAACAAACACTATACGTAAACAATTGGCAAATTTTGTAGCTCAAAGACCTTTCCTTAGGGGCTGTGAAGGGTCATTATATTCCCAAAGGCATAGTTATTCGGCCATTCAACAACGTTGAGCAAAATGACTATCTCTCGGATAACTTTGAGAAAAAAGGGAGGAGGGGGCCTAGTTGCCCCCTCCCCAGTAGAACAACAAAAGAGAGAATAATGAAGACTTTTTTCCCAAGACAGTGAACCAACAAAACCTATTTGAATATTTCGGCCCTATATCTAAGGGCCGTCTTCAGCAAAGAAAATAATAACGAAAAGTTCAGCCAAGACTGTGTGATAAAAGCTAACATTTTACAAGCTAAAAAGGTTCATTCATTTCACTAACTGTATTTATTAAAAATTGAAATAATTTCTTACTGCGATATTTGCCTTCTCTGCAGCTAATCGGATAGTTCTTTTGGGATTGGGCTTGCTTTTGTTCGTTCCTATTTTTGTTTTATTTTGAATTAGATTATTTTCTATAATTAATTTTGTGAACATATGGTTGAGTGTGTATTCACCCAAGTCTCTATTTAGGGATGTTAGATATAGGGCCGAAATATTCAAATAGGTCTTGTTGGTTCACTGGGAAAAAAGTCCTCATTATTCTCTCTTTTGTTGTTGTATTATGGAAAGGCAGTGTGGTCTTTGTCATTATTTACCACCCCCCCCCCATTTTTCTGTTCAGTTAAAAATGCCACTAGAACTTCTAATCTCCGGTCGAATGAGCCCTCTCTCGATATCATAGGACCACTGGGTTGATATGATCAACCCTGGGAAAAAACAATAAACATGCACCGTGATCGTTAAATTTTCTCAGGCGCATAACTTTTGTTGGGTAAGATTAAACTTAATGAAACTTACATATTTAAAATTAGCATGAAACTCCAATTTGGTATCAAAATTACGTCTTTTAGAGTTTTGGTTACTATTGAGCCGGGCCACTCCTTACTTACAGCTCGTTACCACGAACTGTTTGATTCACTATTTGACAATCTTTAGATCAAACGGTTCGTTACGAAATAAATAAGAGTTCACACAAAGCTATAAACTTCCTCCGGTCCATCGTCTTGAAAGTATACGCTTTTCATAGTTAATGCTTTATTTATTTCCCATCAAAAAGAAATGTATGTATTCACAAGTAGTGGGGGCATAAAGTCTTTAAAGGGACCCATACCCACTACTCCTTTCTTCCTTTGATGATTTAAGTTGAACGGCGACCCCCCTCCCTCAAGACGCAGGTGCGCGTCATAGGGAATTTTTTCAGGTGTCTGTTACGTAATAGGGTTTGATTGATACCTGACTGTGCATACTAGAGTCCGTTAGTCAAGTGGGGAAGTTCCGGATGCAAAAAAAAATTGATTATGGTCTAATATTTTCATGCAAGGGTGACACAATCTCGCTTGATACGCTAGATTTGGGGGCCCATGGGGAAATCCCCGCTTGAAACTGAGGGGCGCGCTCACGTGGGTGTTAGGTAATGACGGGGCACACGCGGGTGTTACGTAGTGACAGTGCACATATGGGTTTCTTCTCAGGCAATCTTTATATTCTAATGTTTTTGTCCCCATTAGGATTCGAAAGGACCATTTCCATCCAATTGAATGGTGTCCTAGACAATTGGACTAGAAATCTATTTCTATGACACGATTCTGGTAATAGATTCAGATTCTACAAAATAACCTATTGGACGCAAGGAGAATCCACTGTTCGTGCATACTAGAATTATTAAGCTATTGATTACAATTTTCCTATGATTGCAATAACTGACATGATGGGTGGAAAACCGATTCCTGGAATTTGCTTACATTTGAAGTACACCTGCTTGTTGAGTAATCCCTTAGAGAGTGTTACCAGATAATATATCTATCAGAGATCAAATAAAAGCGAGAGTACCATTATGGCTAGAATAGGCTAGGCCTTCATACATGATAAAAAGTTTTTTCCTTTTCCACTATACTGCATAAATTTTGCACTTATATTAAGGGTTTTCTTGAATGAGCATACCTATGTGCATAGGCTACAAGATGCTTAAATTGCATTAGTCAATTGAAGTTTTATCATTGATCGGCAAATCGAAAAGATACCAACCTTTATACATACGCATTTTACTAATAAAAAAATTTACAAAATATAACCAAAACACTGAAAAAGTAGTTAAAACTCAACAACGGAAAGAACAAGGCCTGAAAAAAAACTGATGTAGGATAAAACGTAAGCGAAAACAAGCGTGATTTGCAGAAAGGCAGGGGGTATAACAATCAATTCCAGATGGGGGATTATTACGGATAAATTTAATTGTTATTAGAGATAAATTTAATCCACATCAAGAACTATGTATGATAACTTTTCATGAAAACTCCATGGTTCGTTGAGCCAAGGCTGTGCATATTCACGCCACCGTGACAAATGTGTGGCTAACCCTCCCTAGAAAACAATTCCAGAGGGAGGAGGGGTGTTATTAGAGATAAATTTAATCTATACTAAGAGCTATTTCTGAGAACTCTTAATGAGAATTTCGCGTTTCATTAAGCCAAGGCTATGTACATTCACGCCACCGGGGTAGCATATGGCTAGCCCAGCCTAGCAAGTAATTCCAGAGGGGGGTTGTTATTAATAATTTAATAAAACAAATTTAATAAATATAAATTTAAGTAATACTAAGCGATATTTTTGAGAGGTTCTAAAGAAAATCCCTCATTTTTATTAACTGAGTGTCAGATTTCAGTCCCCCCACCGCCGAAAGATTCATTTAACATATCCCACCTTAACTTTAAGGTGTAGAACATGTTAGTCCAAGCAATTCTCGCCACAATAGCAATATGTGACTGGCCCATGGCGTAAATATGACCCATGTGATACATATTATCATTCCTAAGACATTTTTACCCGAAATTTTCATGATAAACATATGATTTTAATCCGATGATTCCTTTTTTTGCAAGCCATTCCTCTGTGATACACCATCTCAATTCACACCTCCATGTCACAGTATGACTGCCCCTCTGGCACCCCCTCATCATTCCTAATACATTTTCCCGATATGGTACCATATATTTTCCCGATATGGATATTTTCTCCTTAAAAATAGGATTCGAATCCGATGTTCCATGTTTCCGCAAGCCAACCTACCGAGATACATCATCTCAATGCACACCACCTTGCCACACTATGACTGGCCTTTTGGCACCCTCTAGCACCCATCATCAATCCTAAGACATTTTTCAGATATTTTCCCGTTAAAAATATGATTTAGATCCATTGATTCATGTTTTTTCGCAAGCCAACTCTCCGTGATACACCATGCCAATTCACACCAACGTGTCACTATATGATTGGCCCCCTGATACTCCTTATCAATCCTTAGACATTTTCCAGATATTTTTTGCTAAAAATAAAAAAATTAACACACTAAACCCAATGGTTCATGTTTTTGCAAGCCAACCCTCCGTGACACACCATCTCAATTCACGCCACTGTGTCATCCTATGACTGGCCTTCTGGCACCCCTCATCATTTCTAAGCCATTTTAGACATTTCTTTACCAAAAATTATGTTATGTTTTCGTAAGCGAAACCCTTTGTGGTGCACCCCCCCCCCAAAAAAAAACACTTCACACCACCATGGCATTATGTGCCTGGACCTGTGGCATCCATATGATATCCATCATCATCTCTAAGTTATGTTCAGCCGTTTTCCCACAAAAATAAGCTACAAAAATCTAAAATCTAAAATTGAACAATCTTTTTATTTGAACAGCGGAACTTAGCATTTTATTGTTGGAACGTGATAGTCTAAGGCAATCCACGCCATATTTCTTTTCAGAATATTTTCTGGGTGAGTCTTCCCCGTATTTTCACTAGTTTTATAAAAAATTATCACTTTTGCCCCCCCCCCAGATTCCACAGTTCCGATTCCACCAATTCCGCTCCGAGTTCCGACAATTTTAGGATTTTTATGCAACTGCTTCCGTGGTAACCTATGGCTGGTCATCAACAATACCTAATTTATTATATGTTTTCGATCAGCATCATTTTTATATTGGAAGGATAAATATCTACGTCTTATTTTTTTAAAGTGAAGATGAAATATTCCAAAAAAAATGTGTGGACATGATAAAGTTATCGTTGCGTTGAATCCTTACAAAGACAAATATTTGAACTATGAGACAAGTGCTAGTGGTAAGCACTAGTGTATATTTTTTTCATTAGTAAAATTTGTATGTTCAAAAGTTTGTATCCTTTAGAATTAATGGTCCAGGATAAAACTTCAATACATTTCACTGATGCTATTTGAGCATCTTTTGCCTATTTACACAGGCGTGCTCATTCAAGAATACCCTTAACATAAGTGTAAAATGCGTGTAGTAAAGAGGAAAAGGAAAATTTTTTGATTATGTATGAAGAGGTAGCATAATTCTAGCCTGGTACTCTCGCTTTTATTTCATTTCTTATGGCAGTATTATCTAATAACACTCTCAAAAGGATTATTCAACAAGCAGGTGTACTTCAAATGTAAGCAAATTTCAGTAATCGAGTTTCCACCCTGCATGTCAGTTATTGCAATCATAGGAAACACATAATCAATAGCCTAATAATTCTAGTATGCGTGAACAGGGTCCTTGCCTGCAATAGGTTTTTTCGTAGAATCTATTACCTGAATCATATCATTAGAAATAGATTGCTTGTTTATCTGTCTAGGGCGCCATTCCATTGGATGGAAATGACCCTTTTGAATCCTAATGAGGACAAAAATCATTAGAATATAAAGGTTTCCTGAGAGAAAGTGGCTTGAAAGAAAAAAAAGCCATGAAATAAAATGAAATCCCGAAGAAAAAACGCTTCGAAAAAAATCTCACAAAGTATTATGCAACATCCCACGTTTACATCGCAATTACATAACATGCCATGTTTGCGCTGTCATAACGTAGCACCCATGTTTGCCCCCGTGTTCGCTGTCATTACGTAACAGCCAAAGCATACTCTGCCATTACGGGACATCTCACGTGTGCGCCGCCATTATGGAACACCCACGTGTTGGCTCTCATTACGTAACACACACGTGTGCACCATCATTACGCAACATCCACACGTGCGCCCTCTTCAGTTGCAAGCGGGGATTTTCCCATGGCACCCCAATACTCCCAATAAATCCCTCGAGGCACGCAAGATTGCGTCACCCTCGTCTGTAAATATCGGACCATGATCAATTTTTTTCATCCCGAACTTCCCGCTTTACTAACGGACTCTAACAGCCCCTATTAGGTAACAATCAAACCCTATGATGTAACAGACACCTGAATACATTCCATATGACGCGTACCTGCGTCATGAGGGGAGTCGCCGTTCAACTTAAATCATTAAAGGAAGAAAGGAGGTGTGGGTATGGGTCCCTTTTAGGCCTTATGCCCCCACGGCTTATACGTATTTTTTCTTGAAAATGGCTACTTTTTTCGGAAAGATTGGCATCCTGGTATATTCTGGCCTAAAAAACGATCTAGACAGGTCTGAAGTTTGAGAAAATTCGTTAAGAGCCATCATTTTGAAAAAAAATTATGTAGGTGACGTCTTTTTTATATACACCAGTATCGCAATGGCGTCATATTTATGCAGAAAAATTGAAGATTTTCCTATAACGAGAAGTTCATATTAAAATCCTTAAAGAGCAAAAAACTGGTAATTACAAAAATATTTGCATATATTTTGACAAGCGATTACAACAGTTCAAAAACCTTAAAAAGGAAAACCAAAAGTTTGAAGCTTTGTAGAAATCATTGCTAGAAATCGGACTTGCTGTAAAAATCAACTATCTTTAAATAGACTTCAGTATGAAAAGATATTGAATTATGTAAAGAGCAAAAAACTGGTAATTGCAAAAAAAAATTATCTATTTTAAGGAGGGAATAAAACAATTCAAAAAAATTATATTGCATAAAGAGCAAAAACTGGTAATTGCAAAAAAAAATTTGTATATATTTTAAGGAGGGAATAAAACAATTCAAAAAAATTATATTGCATAAAGAGCAAAAACTGGTAATTGCAAAAAAATTTGCATATATTTTAAGGAGGGATTAAAACAACTCAAAAATATTAAATTGCGTAAAGAGCAAAAACGGTGGTTGTAAACATATTTGTATATGTTTTAATGAGGGATTACAACAATTCCAAACCCTTAAAAAAGAATACCTTTTGAACGCAACCAGGTATATAATATCGGTAGGAAAGCAGAAAAAACTTAAATTAGTAATTATTACAAATGATGATTCATTATTTTGACGAGGGATTACAATAATTCAAAAACCTTAAAAAAGAGAACCAAAAATTTGAATCTTATTACATATTGTTGTCAGGAATCGGACTAGCTTCAACGATCAAATATATTTGAACAGATGTAGTATGAAAAGACGTTAAATTGCGCAAAAAGAAAAATACTGGTAATTGCAAAATTATTTGTATATATTTTAACAAGGGATTGCAACAATTCAACAACCTTAAAAAAGAAAACCAAAAATTTGAAACTTAGTAGAAATCGTTGTTAGAAATTGGATTTGCTTTAATAATCAAATATCTTTCAAAAGCTTTGTAGATATCGTTGGTGGAAATCGTAGTTGCTTTTATAATAAAATGTCTCAAAAGACCTTAATATGAAAAGACAGCAAATTGCAGTTAGATGACAAGCGACGATGAGAATCCAAATATAGAAGCACGTCGCGTGCCAAGTGCCGGGGTCTAGAGGCTGGTAATTGCAAAAATATTTGTATATATTTTAATGAGGGATATCAACAATTAAAAAAACTTAAAAAAGAAAACCAAAAGTTTGAAGCTTAGTAGATATCGTTGTTGGAAATTGGACTTAATAAAATATCTTTGAATAGAATACAGTATGAAAAGACAGGAATGTGTCTCAAATTGTCTGCGGTTAGAAAACAAGCGACAATAAGAATCCATATAGAGAAGCCTTCCGCGTGCGGAGCCCCTGGTACTATATATATATATATATATATATATATATATATATATATATATATATATATATATATATATATATATATATATATATATATATATATATATAATTTAAGTCCTCTTTTTGGAATTACAAAAAAGAATTAAAAACTAGATTTGCAATTAAGTATTTGTAATTTTGTAATTAAGAACTAGAAAACGATTTTCTTAAATTATTTAAGCTTTTAATTATGTGAAATAAAGAAATTGGTTTTGGCAGGTGGCTGTGGTGGTGGTAGATGTGTGAATGAAGGAGCGAGTTTCCAGTGTTATTGCCCAATGGGCACAGCAGGCGCCAAATGCGAGGAAGAAATCAAAGTCCTTGTTCCCTCCTTTAAGGATGGTGCTTATATAGCTTATCAGACACCAAAAGCCCTTCGGAGGTAAGATGTGTATAATTAAAATTGGTTCTGATCGCCAATATCTCGCTCTTTACGCTAAAGTTCAAATTTTGTTTCAATTCTTTAAGAATGACCCCTGAATTACAAAGGCCGTTTAATTAGAATAAATAGCTCTTTTGAAAGTACTAAAAATACTTTCGCGTAAAAAGCGATGTATTGACGAGGGGGTGGACCCCCTCATATACATAATGATTTTATTTAAAATAATTTTTATATAAATAATTTTTATTTAATTTCTGACGATTTTTTAAATATTGCTGGGAAAACCAGCTCCCCCTTCATGGAAAACCTTCTTCCCCCATTAAGAATTCATCCATTAATAGATATTCTCACGTAGCCCCCTCCCCTGAACCCCTCCCCATACTATATGTAAAAAATGGGAAAAGTTCATAACTTGCAGGCCTTCCCCAGGGACTATTGAACATTTAATTTTCGTTCGAATGAGCCGTCTCGCAACATTCTTGAACTACTGGGTCGATATGATCACCCTTGGAAAAAAAAAAAAAAAAAACAAATAAACACGTATCCATGATCTTTTGTAGCAAAAAATACAGAATTCCACGTTTTTGCCGATAGGAGCTTGAAACCTCTACAATAGGGCTCTCTGTATCTACACTGAATCTGATGGTGTGATTTTCATCGAGACTCTACGACTTTTTGGTGGTGCTTCCCCCTTTTTTCGAAAATAATGCAAATCTTCTTAGGCTCTTAACTTTTGATGGCTAAGACTAAACTTAATAAAACTTGTATATTTAAAATCAATATAAAAATCCTCTTCTTTTGATGTATCTATTGGTATCAAAGTTTTGTTTTTTAGAGTTTCAGTTAGTATTGAGCCGAGTCACTCCTTACTTACAGTTCGTTACCACAGAACTGTTTGACATCAGGAGCAAGAAATTTGTAAATAAAAACTTAGTGTTTTGTCCAAGGAGGAAAAAAAAATATAAATCGAAAGTAAGTAATCCAGATTCTTTTAAATTATTCTTTTTTAAGAAGAGGAAAAATTCCAGAATCAAAAAGAATTGAATAGTCATAAAAAGTTGAGTAGAGCTTGGCAAAAGCAAGTTTATTATATTCACCTTTATTGGCAACAATATTAGTATATCTTAATTGAACTTTTTTATTAATACCCGAGATTGTGCGTTGACACAAGCTTGGAAGACTATTAGTAATCGAAATGCCTAGCCATGGAAGCGAATCTACGAGAGGGATAGTAAAGCCGGTACAACGAAGGGGAGTACTAGAGTTATTATTAAAAGAAAGAAACTCACATTTATCTACCTTAAGAGAAAGGCCTATATTCGAAAAAGAAGTAACTGCGCGAGAAACCATGTCACATAGACCAGTTTTAGTACGGCTTATAAGGAGCAGGTCAATAGCATAGGCAAGATATGAAACATCGGAAAAACCAGATAGATAGGTAGCCGATATCTTGCCAAGAACTCATGTAATACATAAATTAAATAGGGTCGGAGATAAAACCCCACCTTGCCCTTAAACCTCTTTTCACTTCAATAGTAGTTGATGACGCCGATTTGAGCCGAAGAAAAGAATTAGAGTACCAGGAACGAAGAAGCATTATAACCGAAAGATTGACACCACAACCATGAAGAGCAGATTAAAGCTGACTATGACCTACACTATCGAAAGCTTTTGGTAGATTTAAAACGCAAAGATAGATACTCCTTCCCGTAGCAGAGTTTTCAAGGAGCAAAGAAGATAATACACGATGTGTATGCTGACAACCTACCGCTGGCCGAAATCTAAACTGTTTATCTCTCTCAAGCATATTATTAGTCACAAAAGTTAGTAATACATGCTCAAGAACTTTTACTGAAAGTGCAAGAGACAGTAATAGGTCAGTAAGAAGAGCATTTTAAAGGAGATTTTCTCCTCTTTAAATTTGAAAACTTTTCCCACAAAAAACTCACAGGGACACTAGAAGTACAAAGACACATCTGAAAAAGTAGGTACATATGGTAAATAAGGGGGGGGAAATCAAACGAAAGGTGAAATCTAAATATACCATCATTATCAACATTATCTGATATGTTTCTTAGTTCCTTCAACTACGGACGAAAGGGACATAGGAATACAAAGGCGTTGAAACAGGGGGGGGGATACTAAAAACAGTAGAAAGGGAACGAGCATACAAAGAATGCACACGGAAATTAACATTAGAAAAAACCGAGAAGTAACGGTCCCGCCAAACACATAGAGGAATACAATCACTATTTTTCGTATCACTTCCAGTCGACACAGAATTGACAATTTTTTGTCATTCTCTCTTTAACAAAGCAAAGTCCATACCACGATATTGCATTGACTTAAGATATTTCTTATAATCACTACGCGTCTTACGCGTAAGGTCAGATGCAATTCCACAAGATGGTCTATCACATTCGTTCCATATTTTTAAACACAGCTTTGCTGTATTTTTTGAAGTTTCTTAAATTAGGATCGAAAGACCAAATCGGTTTTTACGTACACCATCTAACACGCTGCAACGTCACAGCAACTGCCTCAACATCTTTTAGACATTTAATTATTTGATTATAGTCGTCATAGCAATCCAGGTCCTTTTTACAATTCACTGGTACAGAGCACTGAAGCAGATGATAGGGAACTCGTATGGCAGACAGTAGGTTTGTTAGTGTAAAAATAAAGATAGTAACATCAGCTTTCTTCCAATTGCTTTTTTCAAACCATTTAAAAGACCGGGGCACTTGACAAATCCTTGTAAGGTTTATATTAAGCGTAAGAGTCAATGAAATAGGGAGATGGTCTAAAGTTTGCTCTTCAGCATGTACAGACACTATGGACGTGGTAATACTAGGTGAGCATATAATGTGATCATTATTGCTCTTACTGTCTGAATGGCGAATGTAAGAAAACGGACGAGTCTTGGGTATAATACGAAACGATGGAAGGCAATCTAACAACGAATCACTTCTCACTGACGAATTATTTATATATATGTATCAAAGTCACCAATGATCATATAATCTAGAAAAATAGAAAGAATTTTTTCCACTAAAAACTTCAACTTATTACATGCTTTGGCATATTTAGTCATTTATCTGGCAGAATGATCATCATTAGGCAGATAAGAATTTATGAAAATTGTAGTACCCCCACGGACAACCCAAAAAAAACTCATTTGACTAGAGACTTACGGGAGAAGCCAAACTCGGTTTCTGCTTAAAATCACAAGCCATCCAACTGGCTGGGCGGCCTCTAGGGAGTTTGGTAGTAGTAAAAAAACACATCTTGATCAGGACTCAGACACAAAAGTTTAATACTAACGTTTGTAAGAAGATGCTACTGTTGACAGACCAGGTCAAAGTCACTGTAGAGCTCATCACTAATGAAATGCTTATCCTTAGTGCCATTAATATTAAACAATATTATTGACATCAAATTCGTTGCGAAATGGAAGAGTGCAACAGTAGTTCATTAGATACTGGGCAGGAAAGACTATAAGAAGCATGGTTTTTACCACTGTTAACACACTTGGGAACAGTGCTACAAGGACTATCCTAGAAGAAAGATGGGGCCAAGCACATTTGGCACATTTTGGGACATTACTGGTGCAAGCACTTTGAAGGTGATCGTATGATCGGCGTTTGAAGCAGCATTTTGGTATTTCCCTAAATTTGTGAATTCGAAAAAAATCATATCCGACTTTAATTCCTTCTTTGAAATAAGTGAACTGAGCGAAAGAGTTTTCAAATTCAAACTTGATTGACATAGTGTGCCACAATCAATCGGTACTTTTTATATCTTGCAGCTTATCAATAACTGAAAAATCGACATCAACTGGAAAACCTCGGAAAATCCCAAAAAAACATTTGGATTGTACTTTAACTGTTTCTCCGGAAATAAAGTTCTGAACTAATGTACAAAAATCTTCAGTTGCAGATTTATATTTACTGATATACCATCTGTCAATAACCGGGTTTACGCTACGAACTAATTCATACCCCGCTATTTCAACAAGAAAAGTTTTGCGTTTAATCGGATCAAACAGATCTGAAGGAACTCTGGAGACAATAACTGTCACCTGAGTGTCAATTGCTGGGGTAGGTTTGGGTAGTTGAGGAAAATTCAACTGATAATTGTCAAGTTTCCCTGACATTTCAAAAGCCACTTCTGCAGCTCATCAAACTTAGAGATTAAAGAAGTATAAGCAGTGGGGGGGGGACATGGCACCTAGGTTGGTCGCTTTGTCAAAATATAGGTATAAAAGTGTTGCCACTATCAAGAGATCTTAATAGAGTACTGATGTCACTAAAATGACTACAAAGCACATTGTTCCCCTTGTACTGGGCAATCCGATTGAGGTGCACTTATTTGCCACACTAAAATTTTAGCGTCTTCGACTATGTTCACATCATAAAACTTCATACCATGACTTTTGATAATATCCTCCTCAATTCCGCTTAGGAAATTGCTTTGAATAAAATTCAGCACCGGAAAATATACAAGTTCAGGCTTTCCGTCGAAATACAGGTCAAGTTCAAAGCAAACTAGATATGAATTTGTAATCCCTTTAAAGTTAACTCAGGTCAAGAACTCACTTGCAATAAACTATAACGTCACCAAGATGAATGCAGACAGGTTTCAATACATATTCAATACAAGCTAGGTGTTACCTCGTTAAACTCTGAATCGATACTGTCGTCAATTTATACTGCCTTTGAATTTGACAATACAGTGATAAAAGTAATATCATAATTATGTATAACTGAGACGCAATGTCGGATTAAGCATTTACGAGACCCTCAAGGTGAAGATACAGGATGACTTAGTTTACCACAAATACATAAGGGCCAAAACCAAGGTAGGACAAGTTAGTTCAGGAGCTATTTGGTTGTTTTGTTGGTGTCTATTATTTAGCATGTATTTTGGGGGTGATGCCTAGCACAGGGATACCATAGGGAGCCTATGACAGGTGTACCACTTTGCATAGGTAGCGAATTTAAAGCACCGAAACCCTTTAGGCAAGTGTGATTCTCCTGATGAGCCCTTGTGTTGGGTGGTCGCCTTTGAACTATCTGTTTGATTTATAGTTTTAAATAATCGGTATATGACGACTTTTACTTACTTACGACATCACTGCGTATCCATGGATTATTCTTTGCGGTTGAATGTGCATGGCTATGCAATTTGACCTATGTAATTGGATAGATGAGTAGGGTTAAGGCCTCGTTCAAGTACTTATCCTTATTAGTTACTAAAGTAGGAAAACAGTCTCCCTTTCTCCTTCAGTCATTCTTTTTTTATGTTTTATATTTTATATATTATTTATTTTTTATTTTATATATTATTTATTATATATTATTTATTATCTATTATATATTATGTATTATTTAAGATTTATTATTTATTGTTTTTTATAGTTTATATTTTTTTTATGTTCGGTTGTGTGATGTGCGTTTGTTTCTGTGTTTGTGCTGTTGCATTGGCGATTTCTTTTTTCACTATAAGACATACAACAAAACAATCATTTTTATGTAGAAAAAAAACTTCCATTAGACAAATTTCCTAAACCATGAGTTTATTTACCCAAAATACTCAGATCTTAGACAAAAATTGAATTTTAACAAATTATTGCGATATAACTATGGGTGATGGGAAAATTCTGAATGTATCTCTGAATTGCACGTAAGGTGTTCTATTGAAATCATATATTTTAGGTCTTGAGCCAAAAAAAAATCCAATTACTGCTTCTAACAACTCATTAAGCCACCTGAGAGAGTGCTGTAAACTTATCTTTAACAAAATTTTGAACAAGAGTTTCTAATTGCCAGATTAAAATTTTTGGGGTTTTTCCAGTATTTAGAGCTTTTTTCAATTTTTAACTAGCCGCTTTAGGTTTTAGTAGAGATTTGGGTTCTGCACAAGGAATTTTTGAAGCAGGAGAAATAATGAGCAACAAAAAAGTGGAAGACTCATCGTCGCGAATCTACTTTAAAATTTCAACAAGTTCATTACTATCGGAACTTATATGCGCTTCAGATAAGGTTCATTTACTGCAATTTATGTGCCTCTTTTACTCACGAGAAGTGGACCTAGGGTATGTTCTTTGATTTTCTAATTCAGTTTGTTTTATCAAAATATAGATGGTTTTTCTTCTTCACTTTTGCGATTATTAAAGGCAGAGCAAAAGTATGTGAGTAATTAGTAACCGATGTTGCTGTCTTACAGAAATAGTTGTTTTTGCTTGTTGCTCTCCTCCCTGCCAAAGCCTAAAACTAAAAGGATTTTTATGAAATTATTGTTTTTGGAAAATGAGAAAATTCACTGTAAACTAAAACTTGCGTTTCCTGAAGTTTTTTTTTAACATATAAGCCTCATTCCTCATATAAGCCTCACTATCTCTTAAGCCTCACTTAAGAGATAGATTAATGGCACTTTTCAAACAAACTCGTTTCAAAACTCTTAAGTCTATACCAAACATCTTTGTTTTGATTTGGTAATGAGCTTTAATGTCAGTCTAGAATTTTGAATGAAATACTTTTGTAACATATTTTATGCAAGAAAATGATATTTTATAAATTTACTACCTTAGTTCAGAACGGTCATTTGACCTTTTTTGGGAAATTTGTTTTGTTTTCCACCTTTTCTTAAAATACTATAAAAATTTGAAAAATAATACATCTATAGCCCATTTAAAACATAAGAAATCTTATAATTGATGTGTGTCTGCAAATAGATGTTAGGGGGGGGGGTCACCCAAAATAATAAACCTATAAACTAAATGTTTTTTTCTTATCTATTCATCTACCGTATTTCTTTTTTTACAGATTCATTACAAACATTAAATTTAAGACAAATGATTTAAAAGACTCCGTAATCCTTTACTGTGGACAAAATAGTGATGGTCAGGGAGATTTTGTTTCAATTGCGATCAAGGACGGTCACGTGGAATTCCGATTTGATACTGGATCGGGACCAGCTATCCTAAGAAGTGAGAGGCCCATCAGGGCTAGTGAATGGATAACCATAAAAGCAGATAGAAGCTTGCGAGATGGCTCATTGATCGTAAATGATATGCCGGTTACAAAAGGGAAAAGCCCTGGGACGATGGGCGGTCTGAACCTGAAAACTTCTTTATACATTGGTGGATGGGATCGGCAGAAGATCAAAATCTCGCCTGGTGTAGGGGTTAGCCAGCCTTTGAGTGGATGCATCTCAAATGTAAGTTAGTCTTTCTTTCCTTTTTATTTTTCTAATACTAGTCATTTTCAGATAACTAAAATATGACATAGTACATTGGTGCAAATTCAAGGAAAGGAAGTATTCCTAAATTTTTCTGTAAAATCTAAACGATATCCGTTTAATTCAGTTCAAGCATAGTAGAGTCAAAGGGTCATTTTCGTAGAAACATAATCTCTAGCAGTTCTATGATGAAATAGAATCTATCTCTTGCTCTTATTTTCCTCAAAAAAGTATCCTGTGCAAGAGGCGGTATTCCCCCTCACTTACCCCCTCCCCCTATCCACTCTTTTTTATGTTTTGTGAGTGACGAACAAAGTTTTCGTGTGTAAATATACTAGAATCGCTTTAGTATGTCTTCTCGCTTGAGAATCCTGCCTCAAGGTTAGCGGCATGGAGAGCGCAGCAAACTTTACTCCGCCATGTGGACTAATCTGCTGCTATGAGGGGGCTTCGTCAACCGCAATGTCGGCCATACTAAGAAACTAGCCCTTTTTATTGCAATCAATTTTGGGTGGAGAGCAGCAAGCCTAACCGAAGCTTAGGCCTGAGGTTCAATAAGAGCTAGGTTAAACCTAAATACTAAGAATCCTTGAGGTGAGCTCCACGTGCCCCAAGGGGTTTATGCCACCCTAATAATAGAGCATTTGGTTATGAGAAACCCCATATCCACAGGCACGTAGTCAGGAGATTACTTTGTCTCATTACGGAATTCTTCCTGTGTTTTAATGATATCAGAAAGACTAATGATTTCAATATTGCTGTTGACAGGCTATCGTCCTATGGACATATCTTTGAATTTTGTTATTTTAATTGATTAATTATAAGCTTGATGTCGTGAAGATTATGTACGTATATGTGAATAAATGATATGTCTGTTTCATTTGGACAAATCTATTTATCCTATATCTTTTACTCATATTATCGTAAAGTCTTGTTTTCTAATCTTGCTATTGCTTTCTCTTTCCACTATGCTTTTTCTTAAAGTTTTATCTTTTGAATTTGAGTAAATTCTTTAATTTTCTTGTTTTGACAAATCCAATAATGTATTTACGTTTGTTTTCTGTTCGTACCGTTATTTTTGTTATTAATTAAAAAAAAAAAACTGTCCAATAAAGAAGTTTTCTAAAGAAAAGTAAAGGCCGTATTAAATTTCCGATGGGAAGAAATAGTAACCTACGATAACTCAAACTCAAAACAACTAGAAATTACTATTAAAGAATAAA
The DNA here is from genome assembly GCF_032884065.1 of Artemia franciscana. Classification (NCBI taxonomy): domain Eukaryota; kingdom Metazoa; phylum Arthropoda; class Branchiopoda; order Anostraca; family Artemiidae; genus Artemia; species Artemia franciscana. Next base: position 16,496,026 of record NC_088881.1, read on the forward strand.
TAAATCCCAATAAATGGTACTAATATGAATGAGTAAATAAATCTTAAAACGAGTGAAAAATAAATTTAGTATGTAAATCCAGCCGGAAAAGAACAAAAATATCTACAAATAAGAGTTTGGATTTTGCCTCCTTTTTTCACTGTAAAAAGTACATATAAAATCAAACTGAATGTTTGATATAAAATGCTATTAATTGGTGAAAGATCATCAGTTCAAGATTTTATTTCACTGGATTTTCATTTTCATTGCTGCAATAACTGGAAAAGAAAATATTTGTAATAAACATAGACGAAAAAAGACACAAAATTACATGTTAAACGTAGATAAACACAGACATAGATAAACATAAACATTTCAATATTACGACATTACACATAGATGAAAAAAATGGCATAAATGAGTTGCAATATCGGTTTGTTCGTACACGTATAAGTGTCGGTTTGAGTTTGTGTTTGGTTTTTCTGTTTGGTGAGGAATCTTCGGGGAGAATATCACGGTGGGTTCGGTTTGACAGCAATACTCTTCCAAATCTGATGATGAGATTGCTCAGTCTTGGCTCAAGGCACTGGATTTCAAGTTTATTGAGTGATTCTTGGTAGGGAATATCACTACATCCCAGGATAATCCTAACCGCCATTTCCTGCACTGACTCTAGGTCGTAAATCAGGTGAGCAGTGTGTAGTACTGAAGGGCTCCACACAGGACATACATACTCCAAAACTGGCCGCACACAGTAAAGGTAGGTATGGATGAGACTTTTGACATCGCAATCGAAACGATGCATTTTAGACAGTGTTTGAACGGAAGTATGTCAGTATATATTTTGAAACTTATTAGTTTTGGGTCTTTTCCAGATAACCGTATCCAGTTTGAATTTAGATCTGATCAAAAGCGCTGTGGATTCTGCGAATGTAGAAAATTGTGATGCAAGTGAAGGTGCATGTACCAGTCTCCCATGCAGGAATGGAGGAGAATGCATTGACACTGGTATGTCCCATATTGATTTTGTAAACGTTCAACTACAATATAAAAAATCCCTATGACGATTGATTAAATAGTTATGTCCTTTAACTATGAGTAATCAAAGGTTGAATAGGAATAGGTCGACCTGGAATAAATCTATAGAGAACGGCAAATGCTGTAAAACTTACATAGAAGATTTTTACTCAGTGGTAATGTTTACTTTTGGAAAATGTTTCCTGTTGTAAAATAGATTTAGCTAAGTCAGGCAAAGGTCCAAATATGTACTTCCTTACCAAAAGAACATGTTGAGGGGTCAGACAACGGCGGTTCCAATTTGGGGGTAGGGGAGCATTGTCTCCCCTAGATTTTCTAAAATAACTTATTGGTGCTTTATTGAAAATACACTTTAATTGGCATTTTCGTTGGAAAAAAAGGAAAAAATGGCCCCCTTAAATTATAATAAAAATATTTCCCCCTGTATATTTTCGTGAATTGGGTGCCACTGTCGGACAAACTGAAAAAAATTATTTATTTGCTTAGAAATTGTAGAAATAATCTTAGGAATCATGATATTTCAGGGAGAGCCAAAGCCTTCTCCGCATATGTTTGTTTTCACTGAATAACTTTGAATTCATTACCTAACTTATTGTATTTACCAAGTGATGCTTGTGATTTCTAAAACAAACTGGCTAAAATATTCAGCTTTTCATATTAAAATAAAATTGAGAACAATGATTTCTCGTTCCGCTAAAATTGTTAGTCGATTGAATACGTCTCAACAGTCAACTAAAACGATTAGCTTAAAACTTCCCTTCACAAATTAGACCATGGAAAAAAGTTACTGAAAATAGTATCAGCGGATAAGCTGAGTCATCTGATCACATATATCGTTGAAATTATAGCGTACAAAGCTTTTTATTATACTTCATTTTGTTATTCTAGGATATGGCCCAGATGATTATGCTTGCGAATGCCCTCCTGGATTTAGTGGCATAGATTGCGAAAGAAAAGAGGATGCATGTAGCTCTGGTATAGCTTGCAAAAACGAGGGAGTTTGTGTGGTCATTACTGGAAATGAATTTAGATGCTTATGTCCAAAGGGATGGTCTGGAAAGACGTGTGAGGACGGTAAGCTATCTTTGAACAGTGGTGCCAACTGGAGGGGTTTGGCTATCCACCCCCTTACCTTTAGATCTTGAAAACGTCCAATTTTAATATTGTTATTTAAAAATGCTTTTTTTGTGTGTTCTCGAAAAAATAGGATATAAATTTAAAAAAAAACAACAAAGTTGCCTCACCTAGATTTTGACAAATATTTTGCCCACACCGACCCCTATTTATCCTGTACGGTTAGCACTGTCTTTGAGAAATAATAAGTGCAAATATTTTCTTTGTCATTACAAAAATGCACCTATTTCTGCATTGCAATTCCCCTTACACAAGGACTTAAGGCTATACGTTTTGACTTGATTGGGAAAAAGAGTTTTCGGTCCTTTTTGGAGCTCCCTATTTGGGGATTCCTGCCCCAAAACATTTGTTTGTGAATTAGGTTCCTTGTGGCCCAAGGACTTGGACTGTAAGTTTCAGACTAATTAGGGATAAAATATTTGTCGGTCTATTTTTCGGCCCCCTAACGCTCTCTTTCCCAGAAAATTGTTTATTTCTCTTAGTCAAGGGAATATTTCCTTAAAAGTTCGGGCCAATCAGATACCCAAGATCAAACAGAACCCCATTTTCCATTACAATACCTGTCTGTAAACAATTGGCAATTTGCATAATTTATGGCCCTTGCTAAGGCCATATTCAGGTGGGGTGGGGTTGGGGATTTAAAAAGGGCATAAAACCTTCCAGTTTCTAGTCAAATGAGCCCCCTTCCAAAGTGAGTACCCTCGCTTCCATTCGAAATGGTTGTAAATAAAGCACACGGATGTCACAGCTCATTACACTTTCCACTAAAATTGTAGAGGTCAGACCCTTTGGAAAAAATGGCATAGGAAAAAAAAGCAGATTTTTGCTCCAACACCACAACTTCAGGCAGTTTCAAAAATTCTGTAGATATTTTAAGCGATAAAAAAATTGATATATTAATGGTTCGGGCTAATTGCATTTGGTTATCACTTATTCTTCTATATGGCCGGTTAAATACAGTAATTCTCGATTTGTTTCACTCTTGTGGAATCCTTTACTGCAAGTAAAGTTTCTCAAGTGCCTCTACTAATTCTATGCTGTTTAAACTCCATGTTTTTTCATCATTAGCCACTCATTTATGCAAAAGTTAAGAGTCTTACGGAACCTTAGTTTAGAAACTAAAATGGCAGTCTTTTGCTCTTCTTTCTTCTCCATTTACAATTTTTTTATTTTTTAGGAACAACCTTTGGATCAGAAGCAAGCTTTGGTGGCAATAGCTATGTCGAATTAGACAGGCTTATGCTACCCCATACATCATCAGCTGTCCCAGAAACTATTGCTATCGTATTTTCTACGACTGACTCGAACGGTATTCTGTTTTGGCATGGACAAAAACCTGAGATTGATGGAAGGGGACAAGATTATCTTTCAATAGCCAGTAAGCAATTCTGTTTTTTTTATCCGTGTCTAATGCTTTAGGAAACCTGTACGGCTTGATCTTCGAGGTCATATTAAGAAATTCGCCACAACCCTCTTAAATTTTTTAAGTAAAATACGTAGAGTTGATTTTGCTGAGCAACATAATTAGTGTTTTTGGCTCAAGAACTAATTATTCTGGCTCTGATAGAGCTTCACACGACGAATGTAAAATTCAATCTTAATTTTCATCTTCACAACTTTAATTACCCGAAAATTGAAAGATTTAATAGGTGCTTTTTGAGAAATTTATGTATCAATATTGATGAAAAAGCTAAAGTAGTGGTATTTGCTTTTAAAAGTACCTAGAAGTAATAGAAGTAGGGATGTATATGCCTGTTTAGAAAATAATTTTACTTGATAATATGCAAAATAGTTGTAGTCGACACATTTTACATGCAGCCAAGCTTGTCTTCATTTATTTCAGTGTTTTTCCGTTTTCTCTAATACATTTGTGAATATTTTTAATAGCTTTCTTCAGCTTTGAATAATCACTGAAACAGAGCAGCCTCTAAAAAATTTGTTTTGTAGAGGAAGCTGTCAAGAAACCAATTCTTACTTGATAGTAAGCAGAATAATTCCAGTTAACACATTTTAAATGCTGCTAAACTTATGTTTACTTATTTCAGTGTCTTTCAATTTTCTCTAATATATTTCTGAATTTTTATAATAGCTTCTATTCAGTTTTGAATAGTCACTGAAACATAACACCATCTACAAATTTGGTTTTAAATGCAAGTAAGGAGCGACATTAAAACTTAAAACGAACAGAAATTATTACGTATATGAAAGGGGTTGTCCCCTCCTCAACGCCTCGCTCTTTTTGCTAAAGTTTGACTCTTTCTCACAACTCTATGTTTTAAAACAATAACTTGTATATTTAGAATCAGCGTAAAAATTCAATTCTTTTGATGTAACTTTTGGTATCACAATTCTATTTTTTAGAGTTTCAGTTACTGTTGATCCGGGTTGCTCCTTAGACTATTGACTAAAGACAGTAGCGTTTCTTTTCAGAAAAAGGCCGGAATCTTGAGTTCACAGTGCTGCATTTAGTAGACTTTTCAAAATTGATTAGACATTAATGTGAAAAATTTATTCACAATTATTTTTTATTAAGATATTTGTTATAAAATGTTCATTTTGTGTAATTTATTAACAAAATCCTGCAAATTATAAAGTAAGAATTGTTTTCTCAATACGTTTTCTTCACTATAGGTACTCCACGCGTATACGAAAATAGTTTTAGGAAGGTTTCCAAAGTAGCTTATTATGGCTGGATTCAAAATCTTATATGTATTTTCTAGTGCCCTTAGTTTCCTTCTATGTGCTTTGAACTTCTGTGTCGTTGAGTTTGAATATCTCTTTGAAGAAAAAAATGGTTAAGTTTTTGAAGTTATCATACTATGTCAAACAAGACAATATTTCTGGAAAACTGTTTTTTCCAAAGCATTCAAATTTCATAAAAGTGTTCAATTACACATTACAGACATACCGAATGCGGGGTTCGATTCGGAATATGTTTTGAATTCAGTAGAGAAAGCCATACTTATAAGGTCAGTGAAACATTTTTTTTTTGCTGAAGCGTTGTTTTTCGGAAATATATATATAAAAAAAATAGTAGTTTTGCCTAGTTGTTAAGTTTCTTATTACCAAATTGAAAATAATTAAAAAAAAATTTCTTGTGAAAGTATACAGCGGTATTAAGGCGTAAAACCACCAGAAATAAAGTACAATAACAAGTCAAATGTAAACCGAACAATAATTACTATTATTCAATAAATTAAGCACAAAACAAAAATGTTAAAACAAATAAATAAGTTAAAGCTAAGAATAACAGGTATAACTATGGATTAATAAATGAAAACTAAAAAGAAATTAAAACAAAGATTAATTCAAGTTTAAAACAGATAGAAATTACAACAGACAAGGACAAACCTACTGCCCCCTCAAAACATTGGAAAAGCTAGTATGTCACTTGTGCTTTACTGAAAGCACAATTTTCATGTTGAACTATGTGTTTTTACTTCTCATAACACCAAGAAAACAACAACAAAAGGGAATCCCACTGCTAATCAAGGTTTATAAAAGCTACCAGAATTAAAATTGGGGCTACCACCTCTTCGAACCCTTTAAGGACTAGTGTCAGCTGTACTTTAAAAGTATTTGTTTGTTAAAACATCAACAGCTGAATCGAACAAAACGGAAGAAAATCATAATGCTAATCACGGTTAAAAGAAAGAAAAATACTACTTTAGAATAATTACATTTGTGACCTCCAAGTTAATTATGCTATTTTAAACTGATATTTTTTTTTACTTTTCTCTCTGTTTTATTTCATTCCAAAGTATTCTGTTTAAATAAGGCGTTGAAAACAAATTTGGTAATTATAAATCAATATGTTTAGCTTCTTGAAGAAATTAAATAAAAAAAAACAAGTTTTTTTAACTGGAAGTAAGGAGCGACATTAAAACTTAAAACGCACAGAAATTACTTCGTATATGAAAGAGGCTGCTACCTCATCAACGCCCCGTTCTTTACGCTAAAGTTTGACTCTTTTTCTCAATTCTTCTTTTTAAAACAGTAAAAAAACTTTAGCGTAAAGAGCGGGGCGTTGATGAGGTAGCAGCCTCTTTCATATACGAAGTAATTTCTGTGCGTTTTAAGTTTTAATGTCGCTCCTTACTTCCAGTTAAAAAAACTTGTTTTTTTTATTTAATTTCTGAACGTTTTTGAATCAATGCATGTTTTGATTTTGGCTCTCTGCAGAGGAATAATCAAAACGAAATTTGCATATTTTTTTTTTTTTGCTAAATAGCTTTCTCGTAATTTTGATCGAATGATTTTGAGAAAAAAAGAGCGGGGGACGAAGCCTATTTGCCCTCCGATTTTTTGGTTAATTAAAAAAGCAACTAGAACTTTTAATTTTTTACAAATATTTTTATTGGTAAAAGATTTACGTAACTTATAAATTAGCTTACGTAAAGAACTTTTGTATTCTCATGTTTTTATTACATATATGAGGGGATTCGCCCCATCGTCAGTACCTCGCTCTTTACACTAAAGCTTAAATTTTATCCCAATTCATTAAGAATGACCCCTGAATCACAAAAGCCGTAGAATAAATAGTTGAAATTACTAAAAATACTTTAGCGTAAAGAGCGAGGAATTAGAAGGAGGTGAGCCCCTCATATGGGTAATAATTTCTGTTTGTTTTAAGTTTTATTGCTGTTCCTTACTTCCAGCTGAAAAAGCTTTTTCAAATTTATTTTTTAATTGTTTTTTTTTAAATAATGATAGTAAATCCTGCTCTCCCTTCATGGAAATTTTCTTCTCCCATGACAAATTCTCAATGGAAAGTTCCCCCAGCATATCCCTCTCTTCTCAACTCCTCCCCCCAACCAAAAAAATCCTCCTGAAAACGCCTGTATACTTCCCAATAACCATTACTATGTAAGCACAGGTCAAAGTTTGTAACTTGTTACCCCTCCCACGGGGACTGTGGGGGAGTAATTCGTCCCCAAAGACATAGTTGTAAGGTTTTTCGACTACACTGAATAAAATGGCTATCTCAGAATTTTGATCCGTTGACTTTGGGAAAATAATTAGCGTGGGAGGGGGCCTAGGTGCCCTCCAATTTTTCGGTCACTTAAAAAGGGCACTAGAACTTTTCATTTCCGTTAGAATGAGCCCTCTTGCAACACTCTAGGACAACTGGGTCGATACGATCACCCCTGGGAAAAAAAAAACAAACAAAAAAACAAATAAACACGCATCCGTGGTCTGCCTTGTGGCAAAAAATGCAAAATTCCACATTTTTGTAGATAGGAGCTCGAAACTTCTACAGTAGGGTTCTCTGATACGCTGAATCTGATGGTGTGATTTTCGTTAAGATTCCATGACTTTTAGGGGGTGTTTCCCCCTATTTTCTAAAATGACACAAATTTTCTCAGGCTCGTAACTTTTGATGGGTAAGACTAAACTTGATGAAACTTATATATTTGAAACCAGCATTAAAATGCGATTCTTTTGATGTAGCTATTGGTATCAAAATTCCATTTTTTAGAGTTTTGGTTACTATTGAGCCGGGTCGCTCCTTACTACAGTTCGTTACCACGAACTGTTTGATATTTGGAATTGGCTAACTAATATTGACCCAAAAATTGTTTTCGACTCAGTTGAAGAGATTGTTTGTAAAAGAAAGTTGGTAAAGATAAAAATTTACTTTGTATCAAACTAGTGAAATTAGATTATTTTTTTCATCATTATTTGATCAATTCTTGGAAGTCTTAAAAGATTTCAGATTTTTTAATGCCATAATATTAAAAGAAAATACTTAAAATAGTTTTTCTTTTGAGAAAGAAAAAATGATCCTTTACTATTTAGAGGACTCTTATTTGTGGTAGTTTCTGTTTGCTTTAGGTTTCATTTATTTAATAATAGTAATTTCTGTCCTTTTTAAGTTTTACGTAGGTGACATATTTGACGACTTTACTTTTGCTTGTATTAGGTTTTTCCCCTAGGGGTTTTTTTCTTTGGGTTTTTAGACTTTGGGTTTTTTTTCTTTGGGTTTGGGTTTTTTCTTTTGGGTTTGGTCAAAAAACACTTTAGTCACTTGCTGTATGTTTTAAATATTTGTTAAATATTCGTATTTCGTTAATGGATTTTCTTTGAGAAATAATTTTCTTTGAGAATTAATCTATTTGAGGATTAAATCTCTTTGAGATTAATTCTCTTTGAGAAAGGTTTTTTCTAAAAACATTGTTTTGAATTAGGTTATTTTCTTTTATTAATCGAGTTTCTACTTTTATCATATTTCATGATTATCTTGGGCTAGTTGTACTAATATTTGTAAAGTTTTTTTAGGGTTTTCTGCTGAGCTAAAGTACTGGAGTGTAACTTTGATATTCGCAAAACACGGATATGCAGTCAAAATGTTTAGTCAGATATAGTTCCTTTACTTTCTGGGCTACAGTTTAGAGCAAACCAATTTGTTTCCTTCCCTTTTTTGTGCATTACTGGTATTGCTCAGTAGCTCAGGGCCATTTTCTAAAAATCATTTAGGACCTCTTAAGAGTGGAAGAATCACACCTTAAACCTTTCAACATTATTGCTGTTGATATAATGCTATGGTAGGATTGTATTTAAACAGTTTGCTTTTCAAAACCGTCCTTGTACTCGCTTCTGTAGGATATGATACGATCATGACAAAATGCCGCCTTACTAGTTAAAAGTTACGTCTCAAGATGAAATAGGGCCAAATATTGGTAGGAATAATATGTATTTTTTAAAATAGATACCGCAAAGGAGATGGAAATCCATTTCAAAAACCTTTTACTAGCGCATAATATTTTAGATTTTTTGCGTCACTCGTTAAATTCTTGGTTCAATTACTGTAATTTTTAAAATTTGACTTGAAATTTTTTCTAGCTTGTTTCTAAGGTGTCTTAAAGATAAAAACAATTCATATTGGTTTATATGAATCCATTTTTCAGTTGTCGATGGTTTTGTGGAATTCAGCTACGAATTAGGATCTGGACCAGCTAGGATTGTGGCCCCTGTTAAAGTTAATGATGGAAAAAGACATCGAATAGTCGCCAGAAGAACAGCTAGAGATGGCTCACTTGAAGTGGATAGTTTTTATAATGAGCAAGGCCAAAGTGGTGGAACACTTCAAATGATGAACACCCGTGGTAGCATCTACATAGGTAAGTGTTATATTCTGTCGTTTTCTTCTTTTTTTCTTTGAAAATTGCCTGAAACACCAGAAAAGCCGTTGCAACATGTATGTATGTTTCGCCACATTAGCGAGAGGAGGGAGGCGAAGCGATACTATATTTTTGTATTGGCATGGAGGGGCTGGCCATGAGTATCCTTAATACGTGTTAAAGCAAGTACCGAGATATCTTTGTTCAGTGCAACTTAGCAGCCCGATGAGTGCGGGTATGTGTGTATCTTGGGAGGCTATTAATTGCAAAAAAATAATGGAAAATCTCGAACAACGCATTTATATGAAGTTAGGGTGTAGACAGAGAACCAAGAAAATGTTTGTGAGAAAATGTTCTGTGGAAAACTCCTGTTTTGTTGAAAGAAAAGAATCAGTTTCTTTGCCAGGCAACGTACCCTGCATTTTGATATTTCAATATTCATTTATTTTTTGAAATATTGAATTATTGAAATATTGAATATTTCAATATTCTTATAGCTTCCCAACCACTTTATTCCCCTGATTTGGCTCCTGTAACAAGCCGTAGAATTTTTTAAATAATTTATTGGAATTACTTTATTATTCTATGATGGACAGACAGTGCAGTCTTAGTAGATGGTTGAATAAATACTTTTTTTTCAATTCTAGGAGGAGCTCCCGATGTTCCACTGATGACCGGTAAAATCCATAGGCACGGTTTTAGAGGTTGTATCCACAAGCTAAGCATACAACAAGACAATCCTGTTGATTTTTATAATGACAGTCTATCTTCTGTTAATGTTACTCCTTGTACAAGGTAAGTTAATGTTTGATAAATTTTTCAAAAGCATTTTTAGTTTTTCTCATGAAAGACTACCGCTACGGCTAATTTTATTAGAAATCTATCACATTTTTTAACTTTTTGTTTGACAATATAAGATTTGTTTGTAAGATTACTGTCAAAGTAGCCTTAAGTAAAAAGAAAACACTAAGAGGAGCTCTCCCTGAGCGTTATTCAAAGGACCCTCCAACACGGAAAGGTTCCAAAATTGTAGCCTGTAATGCACTTTCTTTATTTTTTAACCCCCTTCCTCTATAAAAGTCATGTACACTACTCCTCCTTGCAATGTTAGGGTGTATTTGTCTTGATATTTTAGAGAACAGGCAGAAATAGTTATACTCATAATTTGAATACAATTTTTAAACAAGACACTTGCTTTCAAATATCTAATTATTTTTTCTTTTTTATAAGAGGCTGGAGGGGGTCCGTTGTTTTTGTTTGAGAAGGGGGAGGGTGACCATTGAAACAATTCATTTAGGTATCCTTTTAGCCATATAATTAGGTGTCAGCCACCAAATAATTATATTTTTATCAAAAAACTTAGGGATCACCACCACCAGGGGAGGGGGGAGATTAACCAGTTTTTCTACTCTTTTTCAGTTTTTTTAATCTTCAGCCTTCTCTGAAGATTGATAACATTCCTAGAAAAACACAAATAAATCCTTCTTTGGCTCTGGATTATCGTTTTTTTTTTTGTTCTTTTTGTTGTATAGTACAGATGTTTGGTGATCTCATCAGTTTTCTTAGAAAACATCTTTTTATACTTCTTTGATATGTGGAAGATTTTAATATGATAATTGAACAAAGGCACCAATAGCTAGGGATGTGGGAATCGACAAAAATATAAAATCGGATAAAAAATCAAAACGCTAAAGCCTGGAGATAAGTCGTTTTAAGAGGCAGATATTTTGGTGAAAACAAAGTTCTTATGCCTGGAATTGCACAGCATTTATCCGACCGCTATAAAAATTAACTTTATTTTTGCTAAAAACGGAGATAGCATTTAAATGTATGCATTGTTGGATAGGAAATTCTCATTACAAAAATGTTTGCAGTGGCTCCCATAGTCTGTAATTTGACTAAGCGCTGCTAAACCACAGTCTCAACTGTTGCATGGAACAATTTTTAGATTTTGACTGTTCTGACTAGGGATTTTCTATGTTTCTTTATTTCTGTAAACTTTGAACTGTTGAATAGAAATTAACATAGCATATGTGCTTTTATAATCTTTAACTATCTTATTCTGTCAGTATGTGTTTTAAAAAAGATTTTCTACCTTTCATGCTGCTTTATAGAAGGATGAGACCGGAATCTTCATCCTTGGTTGACACATATAACGACCGAGTCCACGAAGGGGCTAAATCCAGAAGAAAAGGTTCTGGTAAAAATGGGTCATCAAAGCCTAGATTTTTCACAAGTGGTAGCTCCTGCATTGATTCTATCCAAATTTCCACTTTAACATTACTTTTAATGTTTGCAGTGAAGGCTTTGATGTAGATTTAAAGTGTAACTCTTTGATGGATAGGGTGAGCACAATAGTTTATCTGTTCATTTTTAATTTTATATTTTTACTTCAAGAAAAGAGGGCTACCACTGGTCTTAGAGTTGATGATAGAGAGTATAGAAAAATAGAAAACGCTGCAAGTCTTCTCTAAAATACTTATCCTTTCATTCTGTCATATTCTATTTCTTCTCTTTACGAAAAACGAAAAAAAATAGAAAGCACCACAGCGCACAACATAGATGCCTTCTTGGAGTATTGATTTATCAAATACATTTTGATAAATTCTTATGCATTGCCTGTACTGTGTATGCAACCAATATTTCATAAAAGAAATAAAGCCAATGATAAAAATCAAAGATCAAACTGAAGATTTCTTCATTTTATTTTTTCTTAGATAATATTTTAAAATTATATGAAACGAGTTTCAAAAGAGCCTTTTCGAGTAAGAAAATAAATTTGTTTTTGGTAGCACAAAAAAAGAGATATTTGTAGTTTAGAGAACAAAGTTTACACATAGAATTAATAGATAATAGGAATTAATGCAACAAAAAATATTCATCTGAAGAAGAACCAACCAAAAGTACAAGAAGTTTAAAAAAGATGAGTAGCTAGGGATATTAGATTTCCAAATTCCATAGTCCAAATTTCCAAATAGTACAATTCTGAATCCCAAATTTCCGTAAAAGAATTTCCAAAACAGTGTAGAGTCAAAGTAGTTTGATATCTAACTTATTTCCGGTACTGAATGATTTTTTTGATGAAGTATTTTATTTCATAAAAAGGGATTAAAATTGTTTAGGGGAATTTCAATATGGCCGAGTCGCACTAATTTAATCGTAAAGAAACACCCTTTATGCTTGAATAAGATTTTAAAACCAAAAGGGAAGAATTTTCTGCTATTTTGCAGCACCATCGTCATTTAGGCTGCAAAAAAATTACGTTAGTGCTTAAAAAGTGCATAGTGCTTATAAAATAAGGTGCTTTTAGGAACAATATAAGTAATCACTTTAGGAGTTTAAAAAGTTGTTTTCATAATTTTATAGTGTTTTCTTCTCAACAGCCCCAACTACAAAGTGAAACTCAAAATTATGAAAGGTCAGGACCCTCTGGATAAAATGGAAGATTGGAAGTAGGTACCTCTGAATATTGGTAAATTTGCAGTTCTTACCCAGGATAAAAGTGAATATACCATTTGATACCTTTTTCATGGGTAAATATTTCAAAAATTGTAAAATTGTAAAAAGGGTAAATAGTAAAAATTTCATGGGTAAATTCAACATTAGGATGTACATTATTTTCGAAAACATCCCTAATAAAAGGTAATGAGTCGACTACCCCACAATAAATAAAAATATTTATAAGAATTAAAAATGGATACTGATCGAGATAGGATAGGTGAGACCCAATGGTAAGACTGATACTAAGGTTTGCATAAATAAGGCAAGGTTAAATTAAGAACTGTATAAATAAGTGAAGTTTAGTCGTATCTCAGTGTGACAAAATTACTTAAGTTAAAAATTACCACAAACTGCGTTCTTTTTCTTTTGGTCAATTTTATTTTTCTTTCCTTTAGCTCGACAGAAGGAAGAGGGGACATTGGCTTTTATGAATCTAGTGAAAATGAAGTTCATCTCACGCAACAGCCTCGTATTCGTAGAAAAATTGCCCGAAGAAGAAGAAGAAGATTGAGGCATTAGAGATTTGTGATAATTTACCCGTATCTCATTAGCCCACTGCCTACTACCCGTCAGTATTAAGATTAGACAGTTATGATATACATTTTTATTGTTATATTTTTTAATATTGTGTTTTAATTCTATAGAGATTTTGCTATGTCTGTGGTTGACGCATCAGAGGAAATCATACATGAGTGAATCGATAGGGCTCAGATTTCTGAAAGTGAATGAGTAAATATGGTTTTCAAAAGCTCTATCTCTGTGTTTTGCAAAGGCTACTTGAATTAGTAAACTAATCTTCTTTTTTTAGCTTTGCTTTTAATATAACCAGGTTGCCAAATGGATATAAGTGTGCCTTGTATACTCTTTATGCTGAATAATTAACCTTGTGTGATTGAGGAATGTATTATGTTTTATTGTTGCAAGTCCAAAACTTCCTGTTACTTGCAATTATTCTTGTTGTGCTAAAAATAAAGTGCCAATTGATACTCTTGGTCTCGTTTGATTATAGGGCGATGAGGGATGGGCCCAGAAAAAAAAACACAAAGATATGCTAGACATTTTTTAGAGAGATTGTTTAAGAATAGTTTTTTTTTATAAATTCGGCTGGTGTGGAGGTGCCAATTCTATATTAGTGAGGTGTTTCGTTCCCCGATAAATATGCCTATCATTAAAGGGTTTTATATGTGCAAATTAAACGGGTTTCGATATCAGTCTTAGAATAGGTATTATATCCTCTGGATTGAGAAAGACTGCATCCCCTATATAGGTGACAAACTCTCCATATTACAAAAGACTGTATCCCTAAATATGGCTTCCCTCTGCCAAATCCTAGTATACTCCAAGTTTTTGAGAAAATTGAAGATTTTCCCAAGTTTATTCTCTTTCGCTCTATACCACTACGTGTTTTTGCTGGACTGACTAGGATACTAAGTTTTGTAGTTATAGGATGTCCTTACTAAGTTTTACCCTGGGTTCCCACTGATGTGATTTTAAGCAAAAACGGTCGTTTTTGCGTGATCCCTCAAATTTCCTCCGTTTTTTTTTTTTGCAAGTTTGTGCAATATTTCTACGAAGCCGATGAAAATCCCATCCATTATCCTGAATTGAAAGCTTTGTAAAACCATTGATGGCAAATACCATTAGTTTGATTTAGAAGGCGTTGATGCTGAGCTTTTAGCCTTATTAGTGAGAGAGAGACAAAGATTGGTTTATTAATATCAACTAAATTTTTAAAAAAAGTTTTTTTAACTAAAAGTAAGGAGCGACATTAAAACTTAAAATGAACGGAAATTACTCCGTGTTTGAAAGGGACTGTTCCCTTCTCGACGCCCCGCTCTTTGCGCTAAAGTTTGACTCTTTCTCTCAATCCTACTTTTTTAACAGTAAAAAATTTAAAGTTGTCATACAGTAAGTCATACAGTAGTCATTTACAGTAGTAAAACAGTAAGTCATACACGGAGTAATTTCTTTTTTTTTCAAGTTTTAATGTCGCTCCTTACTTTCAGTTAAAAAAACTAATTTTTTTTTTTATTTAATTTCTGAACGTTTTTGAATTAATGCATGTTTGATTTTGGCTCTTCGCACATAAATTATTAAAATGAGATTTGTATATTAATTCTTTTTTGGCTAAATGGTTTTCTCTTAGTTTTGACCAGACGATTTTGAGAAAAAAGGGGTGGGGGAGGAGGCCTAGTTGCCCTCCAATTTTTTAGTTACTTGAAAAGGCAACTAGAACTTTAAATTTTTAACGAACGTTTTTATTAGTAAAAAATATACGTAACTTAAGAATTAACTTACGTAACGAAATTTTATATTCTCATATTTTTATTATGTATATGAGAGGGGTTTGTCCTCTCGTTAATACCTCACTCTTTACACCAAAGCTTAAATTTTGTCCCAATTCTTTAAGAATGACCCCTAAATCAGAAAGGCCGTAAAATAAATAGTTGAAATTACTTAAAAATATTTTAGCGTAAAGAGCGAGGGTTTTAGGAGGAGATGAACCCCTCATATGCGTAATAATCTCTGTTCGCTTTAAGTTTTAAAGTTGCTCCTTACTTTCAGTTGAAAAAACTTTTTCATATTTATTTTTTCATTGTTTTTTTTATAATAACGCTAGAAAATCCTGCGCCCCCTTCATTTAATTTATCTCCCCCCATGACATATTCCTCCAAGAAAATCCTCCCACATAACCCCCTCCCCTCGACCAAAATAATTTCTGTTTGTTTCTATTTCTAATTATTTCTCCTTACTTTCAGTAAAAAGCTTGTTTTAAAATTTAATTTCTTTAAAGGATAAGTTGTGAACATTTTTTTTTTAGAAAACAGAAAATTTTAGCATTACTCATAATTTTGATGATCCTTTTCCTCCGTTTAATTATTAACGGCTTCGTATCGTCATAAATCGAAACTGCTACCAATCAAAAAAAAAATAACAGGTAAAAAAAAGGAAGGAACAAAATACATATACCGTATCTGAAAGATGCTGCCAAAGTAAAACAGTAAACATCGTTTCATTTTTTTAGTTTATTTTTAATGTATGCTACATTAGCTGCTGAACTGATCTTGATTGTTGAACTGAGACTGAACTGAAAACATAACAAATATTCATATAAAAAATTCGTCTTCTTTCCTGCTTTACCCAGAAAATGAGACTAGATTTGACCCAAACTTCAGAAATTTTGTACGACTCTCACAAAAACATTACAAAAATGCATAAAAATAAATTTTTAATGCGTCTTTAAAAATTTCTTTTTATTGTGTTGGTATTATGTTGGCTTTGATGAAGTAAATGAATGATTACGGTTTTGATACTGTAAAGGTATCAGTATGCCGGGAAATTAAAACTTCAACCGAGTCTGTTGGTTTTTGAATTAAGATTGAATAGTGGTGGGCATCAAGTCTTGGCTAATTGTAAAAAAAAAACTACAAAAAAATATTTGTAAAATATAAAAAAAAAATTGTTAATATGAATTTTTGTTACTTTTTTATAAGTGGCAAAAATTTAGGAGGGGGGCTCAAACCGGGTACTCCCCTCCCCCTTTGACACGGCCCTGTCCTTAGCTATGCCTAGCTAATAGCTATGGCAACTACACGTATCTTTACAAAATCCTGAACTACCTGTGCCAAAGTGCCTTGACTACCAACTATACTATTCAAACATAGTTAATTTACACAAAGTGATAAAGACTGATCAAATACTTTTAAATCCATGCAAAAAAATTTAACGTTGCATTTAATTTGACGTTGCCTAATCAGCTACCTTTTTTTTATGTAACAGATGTTTTTTATACACCCTTTTTTAGCAAACCCATTTCTGTTACATAAAAAAAAACCGATTAGATTACCCCTCGTCCTTAAGAGCCCTGAGTAACTTCTATATTATATTTTTTATATCTGTTTCTGCCACGGCTGAAAAAACTGTTTTCTTGTCTAAGAACCTACAACCTCATTGTACAATCGTTTTATGTTCCTTTCTTTTTTTTCGCTTTCCCAGTTCTTTTAACACGGACTGGCGGCCTACCAACAGCGCTCGGTGAAATAATTTGTCCCACGTTTAATGTTTTGCCTTTTAATTCGTTTTTATCTGTTTGCTATTGTATACACTTAGGTGCGTACGCCTGGAGGGCAACTGGGCAACAATATAATAAGCTAATTCTTTTTATATACCAATAACCAAATTATATAGAAATAACCGACTGATTAAAAAAAAAGTTTCTTAACTTTGACTTTTTGTCAACTTCCTTGACATAAATATTTAATATATTCAACAAATATATTTTTATCGTTCTAGAATCTACTAATTGGTTGTCATCTTATTATGCAGGCAAAATCATCTTACTATTTTTAAAATAGTAAATGAAAGATATAAAATATTGATTCCCCCTACTATTTTTACTTTTGAAGATAAAGCCCAGATTTTATTGATCGTGCCCTGTCGACATGTAATGAAATATAATGCATATTCTTAACTCAATAAAACAGAGATAGATAACAAAAGAAAAACAATGCTCCATTCTTTGGATTACTAAACAGTTATTCGTAACATGATGGTAGGTGGAGCTTGGTCTCTCCATAAGGATATTCATAAATGTATGTGGAGACCTGGGGAACTGATGTGCTACTTTGGGAAGAGCAGTAGTAGTGATATCCATCCTCCTCCCCCCCCCCTCCCGGGGCTTCACATCTCAGGTTTTTAATGTTCTTTAAAGGGAAGTAAGTTCAGGAAATGAATTCAACGAACGATTAAAGATTACTGTGATTCTTGAGTTATCGTTTGATAATGACTCATAAATGACTCAAATTGAAAATGATTGAAAATGACTCAAGATTCTTGTGTCATCGTTTGATTCTCATTGATCACTTTGTTTGCTATCACTGTCAACTGTGATTTAAGTCAGAACTTCATTTACTTACGAAGATAAAGCTTAGGTTTTTACTGATTTATTCCATGTGGATATGTAATGCAAATTGTTAAGTCAATAAAATGGAGATAGGTGACAAGGCTAAATAATTTTACACAAATTTTTCAAGAAAAAAAAAGCAAGAAAAGAAGTCTTTTAGGTTGCACTAATTACTCAAAGACACGATTTTAATCGTGTTGACAAAAAACCTAATCTTCCTCCTCCCAAAAAAATGAATACTACCTTGATGTCAGATACGACATTTAGGTGTAACAGCATCGATATGTGAAACATACAAAGCACTAAACACGAAAAGGAGGAAAGGGTACAACTTGGCTCTATGTATTCGTTTTTTCAGCCTTCTTCACCTTTCCAATTTATGTACATTTCTTTAAAAAGATTGGCTAATTTACTTTATTTTAGGTATGTTTACCTAACGAAAGTAAAAATAGTAAATGATCTAAAGTATCGAATATGCATTTCCTTATCTTCTTTTTTTTTAGTTTTCCTCAAATGGAGTTAATCTATTTCAAAAACCTTGACCTAATGCAATATAATTTCAAACATTTTTTTTTTACCACTATCCCTTTTACATCTTCAGAAATAATACCATTTATACATAATTAAAGAACCTAACCTTTTCTCGATCAATACAATTATCCAAAGTCATCTATTTTAAAACACGAAAGCAGACTAATTTCTAAGCAATTAGAGGAATTAAGTATCACAATCAAAGAGTTCAAACAAAAATAAGGGAGTTTTGATTGAGAACCGGTTGCTAAACGCGGTCGCCTTCAGAGTTGAAAGGCTATTTACATTTACTGACTGATGTATATTTGTTTTATTTTTCGTATATTATTTCTTTTATGATTAATTTTATTAAAAATATGTTAATTGTTATGTTTTAACGAAACAGGCTTCAAGATGCGGGAGAGCGGATTTGATTGATGGATACAACACGATGGGACGTTCATGACATTCAAGTCTCTAACTTTAAGCTAAATACTTCATTGGAAAAGTGCAGATGATAATGCCGTTTATACTAATTGGCGTGGGTTTTTTTTTATGTAACTATGGTTTTTTTATACATCTTTTTTATGTAACACTACCCTTTATTAACAAGTGAGAAACTAAAAAGTTTGAAAAACATCTTGATCCTACAGACTATTGATAGTTGTTTCTTTCGTCACGTTCTGCTCAAGTTTACAGTTGTCATTATGCAGTACATGCGCTCTGAGTTCCAAAGGGATTTAATGGCCTCGACAGATTATTTGGATTTGAACGATCTGTCGCTCATCGTATTTTGAACACATTTTAAACTCCATCTTGATAGAAAAAATCCACCGGAGGAAAATCGGCAGTGCGCTAAAACTTCTTGCTGGCGAGCCGAGCCGCGCCACCGTTTTCCTTTGGGCACCTCTATTTGTCGCCGAAAAGAAACCGGCACGGCATTGGAGTCTACCTAAAACTTCATAACTTTGAAACAATAAAAAGAAAAATATTTGAAAATTTGGGCTTTAGACCCTAGATGGGTCCAGGAGGAGAGAAATTTCGTTTGATGTCCTTGGTGCCTTAAGTCCTTAAGAATGCCCTTAAAAATGCCCTTGAGTCTCCTTTCTCTTATTGCCCTCATTCCTTCGTCTAGTAACAGTATTTCCAGTTTAGGTGGGTTGCCTAAAGTTAAGAGTTTTGAAATCTTTTTAAGGGAAATTCTTTTCATTTGTAGATTCTAGGGAGTTTTTACCCTTATAGTACTAAAGATTTTAGTCTCTTAGGATCCTTATATTGTTTCTGGACTCAATGCTCTGTGTAAAGGGAGAACATGATGTAAGAGATAATGTTCCGTGTTAAGGGAGAACGAGACAAGCACCTAAAGTTCCATCTGTCAGAATAATAGGGGGCATTGCTAGGGGTCCGGGGGTTTCTACCAGATTAGAAAGAAATCATTCTTGGATTTATTTCCAAGGTCGTTAGATGGTGTAAATGTGAGCCTAGCTCAAGCTACATCAAGTTGTTTTATTTCTTTATAAAAATAACTATTCCTGAATTTATTATCCCTTGAACATAGCACCTGCTTCGAATGCCACCACATCTACCCGCAAAGACGATCTACGACTTCGACCCTATATAAACCGGTTGGAAGCAATCGCGCGGCCGACCAAAGAAATGTTGGTCCGACAGCCTCTCCGAGTTCCTAATGTTTGCAAACATCAGACCGGGTAAAGCGCAAATACTCGCCGTCGACCGGAACGGATGAAGGAGGCAGATGTGACTCTTTAGGTCAATCAGCACTCGGCAGGAGACTTAAGTCAAAGTAAGTCAAGTTAATATAGCCACGTAATGTATTTAGTCTGAAAAGTAAAGGGCATAGTAATGCAATAAAAAAATCTGAACAAACTCTAGTATAAGTCCATGGAGACTGATTGTCCATAATGCATTGATATTCTTCACTTGAGACTATGAAAAAGATTTACCGTCTTGAAACACAACTAGTCTCCCAATTCCTTGTTTCTGCAAAGTTTTTTTTTTTGAGTCCATCTTTAAGGACTTTTGTGTCAGTTCGTTCTGCTTTTCTCTAGTTCAAGGCTTTGGGTGCTTTAATAAATTTATGCTCAAATTCTAGTATAATCACTATAATTTTACTTGAACATCATCTATGCTCCAATAGTCTTCTTCCTAAACTGTTAGTAACACAATGGAAATGCAGAATTTTTCAATTAAATAAAGAATTTACAGGATAAATACTGATAAAATTAACGTAAGCAATCATTTACCTGATATAGTCTTAATGTTTTGTTGCTGTGTATTTTGCTTGGGTGATAAGCAATCCTTGCTTTTGTGTCTATATTTTGTGTAAATTTAACTATCTTACAATATAAGTTGCGCTGTTATCAAGTGGCAAATATCAACACTATTGACTTCAACAATATTTGAAACTAACCAGGAATATAATGACTGATCATCAGGAATCGTGGCAATTTTTTGAAAAAATGGAATTTCTTAGAAAACGGAACAAAAAAAATGGCCCCATAGAGGCGCGAACGTCTTACAAGACTTACTGCTTGAAAGTTGTCCAGTCATCGCTGTCCAATTTCATTCAAGTACGCTAACCGCTCCGCCAAGAGGGCTTGCATCAAAAAATGTTTTAATTATATGATTGTGCATAGTGAATCAAAAGTGAAATAAATAGACCAAGAAAAGGAAATTATACGAAAATATTTAAAGAAATTTATTAAACAAAAGAGAAAAAAACATTTTCTTTGTTTTCATGACTCTCAGTATAAAAAGAGTGGTTGCAATTAGCAGAAAACTCAATGGAAAATAATTACGGTATCTTTATCTTGGAAACAAGATAAAGAGTCTAAGAGACAAAATATTTGGTAGCTTTTGATTTAGTTAAAATGCCCTTTTTACTTTTTAAAGTTACCCTCTTAAACTTAACCTAAACTTTAGCAATTTTATTCGAATCATAGTTCAACTTAAAAATAAGAATCTAATAATTATAGAGTATTTTCAAAAGTAAAATGCATCTAGTATTCAATCAGTTAAGGCAATTTAACTGAGAGGCAATCATTTAAGGCAAGATAGTCTTACCCATCAAAAGTTACGAACCTGAAAAACTTGCCTTTTTGAAAAAAAAAAGGGAAAAATTTCTAGAAGTCATAGAATCTTCATGAAAATCGCACCATCAGATTTAGTGTATCAGAGAACCTTGCTGTAGAAGTTTCTAGCTCCTATATGCAAATACGTGGAATTTTGTATTTTTGCCAGAAGAAAGATCACGGATGCGTGTTTATTTTATTTATTTATTTTTTCAAAGGTGATAGTATAAACCCATCTTGAAATATCGCGAGAGGGCTTATTCATCACGAGAGGCACTTCATATAGAAGGGGTTGTCGCATAACTTCAGAGTGGGCTAATTTAATTCGAAATCAGAAGTTCTAGTGCCCTTTATAAGATTCTAAAGTAGAACTTTGTATTTTGCCAGATGAAAGATCATGGATGCGTGTTTATTGTAGGCTCCTTTTTTTAAGGGAGATCGTATCAACCCAGTGGTCCTAGAATGCCACAAGATGGCTTATTTGAACAGAAAATATAAGTTCTAGTGCCCTTTTTAAATGACAAAAAAACTAGAGGGCAACTAGTCTCCCTCCCACGCTGATGTTTTTCAAAGAATCTCCCGATCAAAATTTTGAAATAGCCATTTTGTTCAGAATAGTCAAAAATCTAATAACTATGTCTTTGACGATGACTTAATTCTCTAGAGTCCTTGGGGAATGGGCTGTAAGTTATGAAGTTTGTCTACTGTTTACATATAGCATTGGTTATTGGGAAGCATTCAGACGTATTCTGGGGGATTTTTCTGAGGCGGGGGGGGGGTACATTGGAGGATTCCCATGATCTGGTCAGATCTGGACGATCTGACATCTTTCTCGATTCACTACCCGGAGAATTCCATATCTTCCAGATCTTCCAGATCTTATAAATAGAAGATCTTCTATTTACTTATATTCACAATCGTGGTGGTCTTACTTGCAACCTTTATCATTTAATTGTGTCAAATTCAGCTCTACTTTCATCAATAGTTCATGTGGACGACTCGTAAAATCGACGACGATCATTACCCGATCACGTGCCAACTATCCTGCTCCATCGCGAGCTTTGTGCAACGTAACTCTCAAGTGGTTCTCAAAGTTAAAATTTGGAAAATACCAATGTTCCACTTTATGTATTGACATTGTCCCAGTTATTATTGTCTATTAAAGTGCCTTTCCACTTATTGATAACATCTGTATGTACAACTTCAACTCGGATAGATATCAACTCGTATTTTCAGCAAATAGTGTTCGTCTCAAGTCTGCCGCTAAAAAGCTGTACCCTCTGAGCGCGTACGAACGGGTACTCGCAATCCCTTTTGGAAAGTTGATCCTTTTGGATAGTGATGGTCTTTGCTTCAAGTTTGTTGCTTATGATTGTCCTGAACTGCTGAAGCATTTGCAGTTATTGTTTCAGATGTTTTTGACATTGTCCATTGTGCCACATAGTTTTTTGTCCTGGTGTATATATCTCCCATAGTTAAGAGGGGTAAGGACCCCAGTGCTTGCTCTAATTACCGTCCTATCACTGTCTTGTTAGTAAGCTATTTGAATATGTACTACTACCGGCCATTAACTCCAAGTGCAATTTTACGTCCTTCCAGCTTGGTTTTAGAAAAGGTAGTTTGATTTAGATGGCGTTGATGCTGAGCTTTTAGTCTTATTAGTGAGAGAGAGACAAAGATTGGTTTATTAATATAAACTAAATTTTTAAAAAAAGTTTTTTTTAACTAAAAGTAAGGAGTGACATTAAAACTTAAAATGAACGGAAATTACTCCGTGTTTGAAAGGGACTGTTCCCTTCTCGACGCCCCGCTCTTTGCGCTAAAGTTTGACTCTTTCTCTCAATCCTACTTTTTTAACAGTAAAAAAATTTAAAGTAGTCATACAGTAAGTCATACAGTAGTCATTTACAGTAGTAAAACAGTAAGTCATACACGGAGTAATTTCTTTTTTTTTCAAGTTTTAATGTCGCTCATTACTTTCAGTTAAAAAAAACTATTTTTTTTTTTATTTAATTTCTGAACGTTTTTGAATTAATGCATGTTTGATTTTGGCTCTTCGCACATAAATTATTAAAATGAAATTTGTATTTTAATTCTTTTTTGGCTAAATGGTTTTCTTTTAGTTTTGACCAGACGATTTTGAGAAAAAAGGGGTGGGGGAGGAGGCCTAGTTGCCCTCCAATTTTTTAGTTAATTGAAAAGGCAACTAGAACTTTAAATTTTTAACGAACGTTTTTATTAGTAAAAAATATACGTAACTTAAGAATTAACTTACGTAACGAACTTTTATATTCTCATATTTTTATTATGTATATGAGAGGGGTTTGTCCTCTCATTAATACCTCACTCTTTACACTAAAGCTTAAATTTTGTCCCAACTCTTTAAGAATGGCCCCTAAATCAGAAAGACCGTAAAATAAATAGTTGAAATTACTTAAAAATATTTTAGTGTAAAGAGCGAGGTTTTTAGGAGGAGATGAACCCCCCATATGTGTAATAATCTCTGTTCGTTTTAAGTTTTAAAGTTGCTCCTTACTTTCAGTTGAAAAAACTTTTTCATATTTATTTTTTCATTGTTTTTTTTTATAATAATGCTAGAAAATCCTGCGCCCCCTTCATTGAATTTATCTCCCCCCCATGATATATTCCTCCAAGAAAGATCCTCCCAAATAACCCCCTCCCCTCGACCAAAATAATTTCTGTTTGTTTCTATTTCTAATTATTTCTCCTTACTTTCAGTAAAAAGCTTGCTTTAAAATTTAATTTCTTTAAAGGATAAGTTGTGGACATTTTTTTTTTAGAAAACAGAAAATTTTAGCATTACTTTTAATTTTGATGATCCTTTTCCTCCGTTTAATTGTTAACGGCTTCGTATCGTCGTAAATCGAAACTGCTACCAAGCAAAAAAAAAAAAAAAACAGGTAAAAAAAAAGGTAAAAAAAGGAAGGAACAAAATACATATACCGTATCTGAAAGATGCTGCCAAAGTAAAACAGTAAACATCGTTTCATTTTTTTAGTTTATTTTTAATGTATGCTACATTAGCTGCTGAACTGATCTTGATTGTTGAACTGAGACTGAACTGAAAACATAATAAATATTCATATAAACAATTCGTCTTCTTTCCCGCTTTACCCAGAAAATGAGACTAGATTTGACCCAAACTTCTGAAATTTTGTACGACTCTCAGAAAAACATTACAAAAATGCATAAAAATAAATTTTAATGCGTCTTTAAAAATTTTCTTTTTATTGTGTTGGTATTATGTTGGCTTTGATGAAGTAAATGAATGATTACGGTTTTGATACTGTAAAGGTATCAGTATGCCGGGAAATTAAAACTTCAACCGAGTCTGTTGGTTTTTGAATTAAGATTGAATAGTGGTGGGCATCAAGTCTTGTCTAATTGTAAAAAAAAACCTAAAAAAAAAATATTTGTAAAATATAAAAAAAATTTGTTAATATGTATTTTTGTTACTTTTTTATAAGTGGCAAAAATTTAGGAGGGGGCTCGAACCGGGTACTCCCCTCCCCCTTTGACACGGCCCTGTCCTTAGCTATGCCTAGCTAATAGCTATGGCAACTACACGTATCTTTACCAAATCCTGAACTACCTGTGCCAAAGTGCCTGAACTACCAACTACACTATTCAAACATAGTTAATTTACACAAAGTGATAAAGACTGATCAAATACTTTTAAATCCATGCAAAAAAAATTAACGTTGCATTTAATTTGACGTTGCCAAATCAGCTACCTTTTTTTTATGTAACACTAAAATAAATATACAAGCAAAAATAATTCTAGGACATTTCTCTGCCAAGTGATTTGTCCAGTAAAATGAAAACAAAGTAAGGAATATTATTTGCTATTTTTTTCTGAATAAAAAGAACAATCACAGACATGTCAAAGGAATCGCCCAATTATTTTTATAATAATTATTTTTATTTTTATGAAATAAAGGGATGCGAACGCTACCCTTTATTAACAAGTGAGAGACTAAAAAGTTTGAAAAAATCTTGATCCTACAGACTATTGATAGTTGTTTCTTTCGTGACGTTCTGCTCAAGTTTACGGTTGTCATTATGTAATACATGCGCTCTGAGTTCCAAAGGGATTTAATGGCCTCGACAGATTATTTGGATTTGAACGATCTGTCGCTCATCGTATTTTGAACACATTTTTAAACTCCATCTTGATAGAAAAAATCCACCGGAGGAAAATCAGCAGTGCGCTAAAACTTCTTGCTGGCGAGCCGAGCCGCGTTACCGTTTTCATTTGGGCACCTCCATTGTCGCCGAAAAGAAATCGCCACGGCATTGGAATCTGCTTAAAACTTCTTAATTTTGAACCAATAAAAAGAAAAATATTTGAAAATTTGGGCTTTAGACCCTAGAAGGGTCCAGGAAGAGAGAAATTTCGTTTGATGTCCTTGGTGCCTTAAGTCCTTAAGAATGCCCTTAAAAATGCCCTTGAGTCTCCTTTCTCTTATTGCCCTCATTCCTTCGTCTAGTAACAGTATTTCCAGTTTAGGTGGGTTGTCTAAAGTTAAGAGTTTTGAAATCGTTTTAAGGGATATTCTTTTCATTTGTAGATTCTAGGGAGTTTTTAGCCTTATAGTACTAAAGATTTTAGTCTCTTAGGATCCTTATATTGTTTCTGGACTCAATGCTCTGTGTAAAGGGAGAACATGATGTAAGAGATAATGTTCCGTGTTAAGGGAGATCGAGACAAGCACCTAAAGTTCCATCTGTCAGAATAATAGGGGGCATTGCTAGGGGTCCGGGGGTTTCTACCAGATTAGAAAGAAATCATTCTTGGATTTATTTCCAAGGTCGTTAGATGGTGAAAATGTGAGCCTAGCTCAAGCTACATCAAGTTGTTTTATTTCTTTATAAAAATGACTATTCCTGAATATATTATCCCTTGAACATAGCACCTGCTTCGAATGCCACCACATCTACCCGCAAAGACGATCTACGACTTCGACCCTATATAAACCGGTTGGAAGCAATCGCGTGGCCGACCAAAGAAATGTTGGTCCGACAGCCTCTCCGAGTTCCTAATGTTTGCAAACTTCTGACCGGGTAAAGTGCAAATACTCGCCGTCGACCGGAACGGATGAAGGAGGCAGATGTGACTCTTTAGGTCAATCAGCACTCGGCAGGAGACTTAAGTCAAAGTAAGTCAAGTGAATATAGCCACGTAATGTATTTAGTCTGAAAAGTAAAGGGCATAGTAATGCAATAAAAAAATCTGAACAAACTCTAGTATAAGTCCATGGAGACTGATTGTCCATAATGTATTGATATTCTTCACTTGAAACTATGAAAAAGATTTACCGTCTTGAAACACAACTAGTCTCCCAATTCCTTGTTTCTGCAAAGTTTTTTTTTTTGAGTCCATCTTTAAGGACTTTTGTGTCATTTCGTTCTGCTTTTCTCTAGTTCAAAGCTTTGGGTGCTTTAATAAATTTATGCTCAAATTCTAGTATAATCACTATAATTTTACTTGAACATCATCTATGCTCCAATAGTCTTCTTCCTAAACTGTTAGTAACACAATGGAAATGCAGAATTTTTCAATTAAATAAAGAATTTACGGGATAAATACTGATAAAATTAACGTAAGCATTCATTTACCTGATATAGTCTTAATGTTTTGTTGCTGTGTATTTTGCTTGGGTG
This sequence comes from Artemia franciscana, assembly GCF_032884065.1. Lineage (NCBI taxonomy): Eukaryota > Metazoa > Arthropoda > Branchiopoda > Anostraca > Artemiidae > Artemia > Artemia franciscana. Next base: position 16,522,989 of record NC_088881.1, read on the forward strand.
ATAAGCAATCCTTGCTTTTGTGTCATTATTTAGTGTAAATTTAATTATCTTACAATACAAGTTGCGCTGTTATCAAGTGGCAGATATCAACACTATTGACTTCAACAATATTTGAAACTAAGCAGGAATATAATGACTGATCATCAGGAATCGTGGCAATTTTTTGAAAAAAATGGAATTTCTTAGAAAACGGAACAAAAAAAATGGCCCCACAGAGGCGCGAACGACTTACAAGACTTACTGCTTGAAAGTTGTCCAGTCATCGCTGCCCAATTTCATTCAAGCACGCTAACCGCTCCGCCAAGAGGGCTTGCATCAAAAAATGTTTTAATTATATGATTGTACATAGTGAATCAAAAGTGAAATAAATAGACCAAGAAAAGGAAATTATACGAAAATATTAAAAGAAATTTATTAAACAAAAGAGAAAAAAAATTCTTTGTTTTCATGACTCTCAGTATAAAAAGAGTGGTTGCAATTAGCAGAAAACTCAATGGAAAATAATTACGGTATTACCAAAGGAAATTTTCGGCTAAATAATTGCTTAATTTTTAGTTTTGAGACAATAAAATAGTTTTGACAATTACAAATAGAAAATTTAGTTTTGAAAACAAAAGACAATAAAATGTCAATTTGGAAAAAACAGTTACACAGCACTTCAGATTGAGCATTATTTCTTGAATCATGTTCTCCCTTTATACAAAAAATTGTGTCTAGAAACAAGATAAAGAGTCTAAGAGACAAAATATATGGTAGCTTTTGATTTAGTCAAAATGCCCTTTTTACTTTTTAAAGCTACCCTCTTAAACTTAACCTAAACTTTAGCAATTTTATTCGAATCATAGTTCAACTTAAAAATAAGAATCTAATAATTACAGAGTATTTACAAAACTAAAATGCATCTAGTATTCAATCAGTTAAGGCAATTTAACTGAGAGGCAATCATTTAAGGCAAGTTTAGTCTTACCCATCAAAAGTTACGAACCTGAAAAACTTGCCTTTTTGAAAAAAAAGGGAAAATTTCTAGAAGTCATAGAATCTTCATGAAAATCGCACCATCAGATTTAGTGTATCAGAGAACCTTGCTGTAGAAGTTTCTAGCTCCTATATGCAAATACGTGGAATTTTGTTTTTTTGCCAGAAGAAAGATCACGGATGCGTGTTTATTTTATTTATTTATTTTCAAGGGTGATAGTATAAACCCATCTTGAAATATCACGAGAGGGCTTATTCATCACGAGAGGCACTTCATATAGAAGGGGTTTTCGCACAACTTCAGAGTGGGCTAATTTAATTCGAAATCAGAAGTTCTAGTGCCTTTTTTAAGATTCTAAAGTAGAACTTTGTATTTTTGCCAGATGAAAGATCATGGATGCGTGTTTATTGTAGGCTCCTTTTTTTAAGGGAGATCGTATCAACCCAGTGGTCCTAGAATGTCACAAGAGGGCTTATTTGAACTGAAAATATAAGTTCTAGTGCCCTTTTTAAATGACAAAAAAAACTAGAGGGCAACTAGTCCCCCTCCCACGCTGATGTTTTTCAGAAAATCTCCCGATCAAAATTTTGAAATAGCCATTTTGTTCAGCATAGTCAAAAATCTAATAACTATGTCTTTAATAACTATGGCATATAAAATCAAGAGTAGAATTGCCTTTGGTAGTAGGGACTTTTACAATTTGTTTTAGACTATAAGTATTACATGTAGACTCAAGTTTTAATTTATTTGCATCACCTAAGAGGAAAATTCCAGCATTTGGGTATTTAGATAGTACATAGTCAGCACTGCCATGCAATTTTTCAATAAAATTAATTTTTTCAGCCGCTCTCTGCCCAGGAGAGTAGTAAAAACAACACAGGACAATCAAATTGAAAGGACGTGGTAAGACCTTAGGTCGAATACAAACCCACAAAATTTCATCAAAGGGAGTAAGACAAGGAACTAATATTTCTGAAGGATAAAAATCATTACGGACAAAGAAAAGAATTCCACCCCCTTTCTTACCCAGAGGGTGGGTTTCGGGTCTGAGTTGAATAAACTGGGTGAAATTATTCATTTTTAACATGTGTGTATTTTGAGCGTGTACTTCAGTAATAGCGATTATGTCTGATCTATATATTTTAGAAAAGGAGTCTAATTCATTAAGTTTTTCAAAATTAAGACTTTCAGCGTTGCTTAACAAAAGTGTGGGAAATTTAAAACGACCTGCAAAGGTACCATTTTTACACTTAGCTTTATTTAAATTACAAATGGGTACAGGGGGTGTGGTGGGATTCTCAGCGGGGGCCAGATTAATGTAGTCAGAACAAGGGACCGAGGGAGCACATTTGACTTTTATAGGATGACTCTTAGAGTCAACATCGATAGATGAATTATCAGAATAAGAGAAGGATTTGTCTTGGGGATTTGGGGGTGGGGGACGGGCAATGATATGGATGAAGCACGAGGAGAACAATTAGGATTCATTACAAGACAATTATTGAATGCAAAAAGTCTCAGACCTGAGTCACGTTGACAGGGTAGGCACGAGGGATAAAACGAATGTGCTGTGGGTAGGGTTTCGTAAAGTACTGGGAAAGGAGGGCTGTCAAGAAATTGCTGGTTTGTGGCAGAGTAGGAAGGTTATAGGGCAGCATACTGTAAGGGGGGAGGAAATAGGACTTCTGTATGCGGGGAGGGGGAGGAGGTAGCAAAGGATAAGGGAGAAGAGTTCGAGATCGGGAAGGGTTTGTCAATTTTTTAGCTGTGCCTGATGAACTTTGATGAGAAAGTTTTGCTTGAGTGCGGTGCACTAAAAAAGGACGACGGAAGGGAGATGAGTGGCTCTTACAATTTTTATCCTTGGACAGGGACACTGGAACAGGGCCCCAGGGAGGAGATTTAACATCATCTACTTTTGGTGCATGGGCAAAACTACAATATTTGCTATTGCAAGCTAAAACTGGACAAAGCTTCACATGGTCAAAACTGCACTTAACGGAACCACAACTACCTGATATAAAATTACGACATATATGTAAAAATTTGCACTGCTTACTAAATTTACAACGATTATGATTAAAATGTTTGCAAATCACATTTTTTTGTTGGAACTTTCTTGCTGGAACTTTGTTGATGCACTTGGTTGAAAATCACTGAGCTCATTTTTTTTTAGTGTAATTTGCCTTAACTCTATTTTCAAAAACACTTTTTGGCTGGAGCTTGGTTGAAGAAAAAACGTGTTCAAATACACAATTGTCTCCTAATTGGCAAGAACCTGCCAATATTATATTAGCACATTTTACTTTCTTATCAGAAGAGACAGTCTTATTATGCAGGCTATTTATCTTGTTAATGTCCACACGTTTTTGAGCATCTGTAATGTGGTAATCAAGGTTACCATTATAATTAGGCTGTATCAAGGGTGGATTGAGGTCAATGAAAATTTCCGTATTTGTGTCACTTGTTGTGACAGGTATCACTGGATTTAATCCTCTAAGTCCTTCATCAATATTCATTTGGCTTATGGACATTGCACTTTTTTTATGGTCAGAGATGAAAGTGTTATTAACCTCATTCAAAGTGGAATTATATGCAGGTTGATTTGCTAGATCGCTTGTCAAAAGATTGGAGATGAAAGTTAATGATCCAACAATTTCCCTTGTCCCTCTCCAGCGCCGAGGCTGTTTTGAAGGGCAAACAAATGCATCTTGCCAAACAATTGACTGTAGCATTGATAAATCAGTTCAAACGGACACTGTCCCTACACCCCCCATCTTACAATCAGATATTACCAAAATATTGGTTTTACAAGAAAAGTTAACGTGCCAGCTTTGTTAGAAACGGATGGTTCTTCAGTCAATAGAGGAAACTGGCTGAGCGGAGTGTCTGGAAAATGCTTAGGGCTGCTGAGATCACTTATAATTCTAAGAATCCTTCTTCTTTCAACGGGGGTAAGGGGTGTCCGAGAAGTTTCGGATGGGGGGATAGAAAGCACTGGAGAAGAAGTACAATTTACCTTAGACTTAGTAGAGCAATCTAGGCACATCCAGGAGTTATTCCAACTAGTGATTTCTATCCTAGCACACTTTTCAGTCCCTACATGGAACCAAGAACTGTAATTAACACATTTGACTGCGTTTGAAGTAACCCGTAATCTGCATTCAGGACAAAATTGTTTTGATTTCGTCATTTAGTCTTGCTCTTGCTTCCTTATTTAAACTTGCTCTTGGGATCACAATCATCAACGATTTTTGGACCTAGGGGAAGTGCGGATACCTGAATCGCCTATCCCCAGTAATTTAAGGATGGATATCCAGCCGGTACCAATACTGCCCTTCGTGTTCGTTATCGCTCTCTGCACAGGTTTCGCCAAATGCAGAAGATGAACGACTCAGTTTAAGTAATCTATGGCTTTTTTGCAATCGTGAACCGGCAACACTGTATAATGAAGGCAGTGAAGAACAAGAAGATTAAGAATCCCCAAAAGAATTGAAAATAGATGAATTGAGTGAGAAGTCTGAATATAAAAAGTCCAACACTGTGGTAGGTCCCTTAAATTAACACTTAGGGTACAATAAGATTAATGTACAATGCAAATAATAAGGAAAAACAGTTTTGTCTCACAGTTTGTTATATATTTATCCAGGGTTCAAATTTATGCAGCCACATGGGTTTGTTTTCAACAATATTTATCTTCCCAGGGGCTAGAGAAGTTTTTGTCTCATTCCTAAGAGTTTTATACATCATCCTTAAACAATTTCAATAAAATCTCATTCAAAATTTTTGCTAGCCTATTTTGTTTTTGTAATGCAAAGTTTAATTAAAATCATCAAAGGTCAGTACCATTACTTTTATCTTCATCCTAATTGCAAAAAAAAGGAACAAGGTGTCACTTTAAGGATCCTTTTGATTGCTCAAAATAAAGTTTGTGATTATAGCAATTAGGTAGCAGAGGCTATTTGGAAAGAATGTAGAAAGGTACTTCAAGTGGTAGCTTATAGGAATAAATAAACATTTATTCCTAAATGTTTCCTAAATTGTTTAAACCTCACACCTTTGCTAAGCTCTGTTTTGTACAGTTTGAAAATAAATTAGAAGAGTGCTTAGAGATCCAAAGTGGCTAAATATCCCTCTCAAATCAATTGATTTGTGTCTTTTAAAAAATCTAAAGTCAAAGAAAGGGAGACTGAAGCCAATATTAAGTTTTTTTCTCCAAAGTTAAGACCATTATAGACATTTCTTCTTTTCTGAGATAAGTGCTTGAAAATACACAGCACATAATTTAGGGTCTGAGTTCATTCCTGAAAGTTTTATTTTTATAACTAAACTAATATCCAAAATCACAGAAAAGTTTCATCTAGAATTTATATAAAAAATGATAATAGGATAGAATCCAGTTCTAGCCTATACAGAATTAAGACCATGAGTAAATTGATTGTATTGAGTAAAAATCACAAAGAAGATTTACCTTTCAACTCCTCAGTCAATTGTCTTTATATAAATCAATCATTGTAATTGTATCCTGGCAACCTCCACACCTATCAATAGGACCAAATGTATCCCTATGCTGTCTGCAAATGTTTGCTGATTTCAATTTTCCTGATTTTGCCTAATCAGTAGTTGGATCATAATGTTAAACAAAAGCCAATTAAAAAAAAAAAAAAAAAATCAGCAAGCTTTTAGTTATGTTTGGTATCATTAGTAGGGATAAAGGATGCAATTACAGTGCTTGATAAGTGGATGGAATAGGATGCCTTCTGGAGAGTAACATGTAGTTTCCAAGTTATAAGCCATTAAAAATTCAAGAAATTACTATAAGCCATCTTGGATTGAGTTTCCCTCCAGAAACACATATAACATAGTAATGTAGTGACTAATAGGTTTCTGTTTCAAAATATTTGATAAATAAGGTATTTTTTAGTGCTTGTAATACTACTCTACCATAAAAAGGTAAATAGAAAATTTTTTTAGGAGTAGTTTTGTGAGAGCAGTGGAACCAGAAGAAACAGAGTAATTCATTTTAGGGTTTAAATAAAATATTCTGTTAAAGGTAGATAGATCTTTTTGCCAGCCATGTAATGAGTATGAGCTTTTATGTTTTAATTTTTAAGACATTCAGTTAAGAGCAGATTTTTTCTGCCTTTAATTTTTGATGATTCACTCTCTCTCTACAGGAAGTTAGCATTAGTGTTTTTTTTTTTTTTTTTTTTTTTTTTTTTTTTTTTAACTGAAGATGATACTAACTAAGTCATTGTGGGTTGTTTATTTTCTAGAGATACATTTTTCACATCCACTATATGAAATGAGGCCATAAACTATTTGAGCCCTAATAGAAAGTGGTATTTGAGCCTTTTAAGAGGGCTATTTGAGCCCTCTTAGAAAGTGGTAATAATCCTGAGCAATAAAGAAGCAATTACATCATGACAACCACAGGGGTAGATAAAATTCTTATTTTTCTACAAGTTTTTGACCATGTTTGTATATGGTGACTAAAATTAAATTTTTCTTCAAGAATTAACCCTAGCTACACTAGAATTTAGATGAAAAAGTGAAATAATGAGAGATTTTGTTGATTCAATAGTTAGGAGCAAATTTATAGAAAACTTATCCAATGTGGTCAGTGATCCTTATACCTTGAACGTGGCTAGCTCAGAAGTTTTTCCTGTTGACTGCAACCCTACATCATCAGTAACTTGTACATTTGTATAGGATAGGTTTGTATTGTAGGCAGTATAATAGCACTGCTACTGTCTAAGTAAAGAGCAACTTGAATTCAATGCATGATTTTTATTTGTCAAACAGAACTAAAATCAAAATTTGCTGTGTGCATCTAGGAGGTCAAAAGGGTGTATCTGTAATATCTAAAGAACAGAAAAGGGTAGGCTATTAAGTCAAGAATTCTAAGGGGATATTGAACTAATGCAATGCACACTATGTGCATCTGTGTTGTCAAAAGGACATATCTTCAATATCTCAGATCTCGCAAGGGCCACTAACAACCAATGCAACCCATCTAAACTGTAAGGAAGTATTTGAAAGGGAGATTAAGTAGATTTTATATTTGGAGTACCAAGAGGATCTTATTGAGGACAGTAAATGTTTTAAGGGAAATGTGGGTGTATTGGTTTGTAGTTCAAAATTTGTGTGTTTTTTATGATGATCTGCTAAACAATTTCTTATCATGATGACACCCCAATTAAAGTTTATGTACTGAGTAATTTCAAATTGAAGCCAATCTTTTTGCATTGATTCTTGTTTTTCTTTCTTTTTTTTGACAAGTCAAAATTGTTGTTAATAAAAAGCCCAAAATGCATTTATTTAAACAATCAGGTAGTTATAACAAAATATAATACAGACAGATGTTTAAAATAAAATCCTCAATCAATGTTTGTCTACATTCCAGGCTGTAACATAATGACATTCAGTATAGCTTCAACCTTATAGAAAGCCAAACATTATTCAGATTTTCAATCCATTTACATTATATTACCTTAAATTGCACTTGCTAGCAATATGGACAAATCCAGTGTATGCCAGTTAATGATGATGGGGCAATTGTTGCTGATCCACCTTTTGTCTTGCTTAGGCTGTTTCACAGACTTCTGATTCAGTTGTAGAAGCAATTCTTTCTTTTTCTTGTCTTGGCCTGCTTGCAGAACAACTTTGCTGAATCTTGCAGCTTTGCAGATCCATTTATAAGCATATTCAATGCTATTGTGGCTGGGTTTGCTTCTTTGCTGTTAACTGGAAAATGTTTATGAATTATTTTGAAATTTTTCCTATTGTTGTTTACCCTCAACAGATAGACTTTTTGCCTGGAACAGGACTTTTTCCCTGAGTGTTTTCTCAGGTAGATTTGCATGCCATCTATAGTATCAATTTTTATTGCACCATTTTTTATTTCATATTGTAAGTGTACTGAGAACTAACAAAAGAGGAGAAGGAACCTCCCACAAGCAATGTATTGTACCTGTTGGTATTAAGTTACCTGTAAATTGTGGAATCAGTTGAGGGGTTCTTTGCACTTCCCTTGTTCCTAGGCTCCTTCATCCATTATTTAGTCAGTATTTTGTGGTGATTACATGGACTCCAATTGTTTGTTTTTAGTCTAGTTCTGAATTTTGTCCAAAAAAGTATCAAAAAAGGCTTCTCTCCAGATATTATGAAGAAACATATGTCTGAATTTTTTGTGCTTGCCTAGGTTTCTGAAGCAAGGAGGCAAATCTTCCAATCTTGTGATCCTGGAGAAATTCAGCCTAAGAGAGTTGATGCAAATGAATTTATTAATAGTGTTTCTGATATTATTGATATTATCACAAAATTTGATGCTGATGATGTTGGTCTGTCTGTCTTTGTTACCTGCCATCCTAGTGAAATACCACTCATTCCTGCTGATGCTTTTTGTGCATTGAATTGCTTTGCAAACTCCTGTTTGTCTGAGTGTGTGAGAACTCTTCTGTCTGGAGCAATTGGATGTCCTCCATTGTTTAGGCAAGACTGTTCTGTCTCTTTGAAACAAAGCCTGAAAGCATTGAATTTTGCATTTAAAGCCTGTCTCTTTGAAAAGAGTGTTCTGTCTTTGCATGAATGCAAAGAGACCCTTGATACCTTGGATGGTATTGTAAGTGTAAGATCTGATCCTTTCAAGACAAGATGGGTAGCTCATACCCAAGATAGAGGCTCAGCTGTCTCACCACCACTGCAACTAATCAGCTTAATGTGTCCACTTGTGTCCGTAATCAAAAAGTGCTTGGTATTGTGAGTGTCATCCCTGCTCGTGTGCTAAAATCAGAGCTTATTAGTATGATTCCCAGTCTTGTTGATGCAGCTCAAATTGGAAGTTCCACATCCTTCCTTGAGTTTCTTGACAATTCTGCCTTAAATAAAGCTATAAACAATGGTTTGTGTTTGGGATAGAAGCTTTTTAAAACTAGACCTTTCCAAAAATTGCCTCCTAGATGTTACTGTTGTCAATTTCATAACAATGTTGGCAGTGATTGTCCACTCCCATTGGCTAATCAAAAGTGTTCACTGTCCACTGCTGGGCATTAATCCTTGCATTGAAAGCCTGACTTGCACCAACTGCTGGGACAATCATGTTTCCTCTAATCTCAGATGCCCAGTGTAAAAAAAAAAAAACTCTGAACAAGCATAAGAAATGATTGCTAGTGGCAATACATTTCACTAAATATTAACAGAAGCGAATATAAAGATCTTCTTCTTGATTATGACATAGTTTTCCTTCACAAACATTTTCTAACTAAATCCAATACAGATACTCTTGAATGGTCACCCACCCACCACAGACTTGTATGTGAAGCTAAAAAACGTGCAGTCAACCCTTTGGGGGCCTTGCAACTTCAGTTTTATGTTGCTGAGAAGCCTGAGCTTATTTCTTCTGATTATAATTTACTGGCAATAAAGGGCAGTAATATGGTCATCATCAATGTCTATATGCCATGCAATCATAAGAACATTTCTTCCCTATCTTCCTTCATGGCCTCTTGCCAGCAACTCAGGGCGTTTTTGCTAATAGGGACTAATCAGGGATTAAATTGGAGTGTGGCTGGTGATATTAATGCCTATCTGCTGTCCCAATCTGAAAGAAGTTACCAGTTTTTTGATGTTTTGCCTAGTGGCTATAAGTTAGTCAATAAAGACAAACAGTTTAACTTTAATTATAACCATGATGGTGCTAGATCAAACCCTGATTATATTATAGTTTCAAATGGATCACTTGGAATTACTCCTGTCATTGTTTTGGATTATACAGATTGAGGATGATCATTTGCCTTTAACTTTGAAATTGAGTTGCCTGTTCTACTGGCCTATGAGTGTTCTTCTAACCATAATATATGGTTTGACAAGCCAAATTGGAAACGAGTAAATTGTGAGATTTATTTGTATGTTCTTTGCTTGTTGTTGTCAATGACCTTTTACAAACCTCAGTAAGGTCACCAATGGCTAAGATTGATTTAAATTGTTAGTATTACCAGCTCTTTCATTGTTTGAAGCCAGCTGCTTCAGTTCCTGTTGAACATGTTAGATTTGGCACCTGGAAACCATTGTGGAATGCGGGCCAGAAGTGAAAAAGCTAAACAACACACAAAGTTTTGGCTTTGCCTTAGATTGCTTGTGATCAACCCAAGTCTGGCAAAGTATTTAAAATTAAGCAAAATTTTGAAACGTTGGTTCCAATATGGAGGGTCTGTGTTACAATCAGTTCACCATTAAGTGTCCATTATTGTCAACACACATTTAGCTCCTATTCCAGATATATTTAGCCCAGTCCTTAGTTCCAGGTAGTTTCGTTCAGGAATTATAACACAAGTTTTGAAAAAGGGAAAGGATGCAGATCAGTGTTCCAGTTATTGACCAATTACAGTGTCCTGCTGTTTGAGTATGCTGTATTGCCTGAAATTTTGACCAAATGTGATTTTTTTATTATCACGTTGGGTTCAGAGCTGGTTTTGGTTGTTCTCAAGCCCATCATATACTTGGCCAGTTGCTAGTCTTGTAAAAAATGCAAAAAAGGCCACTTTATTTTTGCTTGGTTTGTATCTTGGGTGCTTTTGACAATGTTGTACATTTGCAAGCGCTTCATTGCATAGTTAGTGCAGGAGTTAATTCTTCCATCATGGAAGTTCTTCAATGCCAGTATTTCAATTTGTTCGTTTTGTTAAAATGGATGTCTGATATATCTGAGCCTATCTAAGTGAAGAAGGGAATCAGGCAATGTGGTGTGCTGTCTCCATATATTTTTAAAACTGTGCTTGCAGACTGTTTGTGAATGCTGTCTCCTACTGTGTTTTTAGAAAATGCTATTGTTAGCCACATTGCATAGGGTGATGATGTACTGATATTTATGCACACTTGGTTGGTCAGGCCTCACAAAGAATATAAACGTTCTGATTAATACTTTGAGTGTTATTGAACTTTCTGTAAATGCTTCTAAATGCGAGTTTCTGTGTTTTAATGTTTCTAGCCCTGCTCCTCCTTTACATGTGGGTGAAATGCTACTTGAGTGTGTCTCAAAGTTGAAATGGCTTGGGATTATTTTTTCTGATACACTTTTGACTACATGCTTGTCTCTGGTTGCTAGTGCTTTGCAGTGTATTTGCATCTCATATGGTAAACTCTTGCCTAATAGAGGAAGGTGCAGCTGCTTAGGCTTATGTAAACTTCACCATAGTTTTTGTTCTCCTACAATTCTCTCCGGTTTTCAGCATGCAGAAAAAGACCATCTTCAGCTAAGCAGAGGCTATTTTAAATATTGAAAATATTCGCTATCTTTATCAAGATGGTACAGAAATCATAAGACTGTTTCTCATTTTGGACTTATCAACCCTCTAGTGCTGCTTTACAACATCGCTAAGGATATGAGGACCAATACTCCAAAGAAGATATGCACCAGTGATCCTCTCACTTATTTTTTCAAGATCAGTGATTCAGTGGATATTGTTATGTTATTTATGTTGTGTTTTCCTTCTTTTTTCCTTGTGGATTATATTATTTTGTTTTTTCGTTTTTTACTCCATATTTATTTTATATCATTGCAAGTTACAAATAAACTTACTTACTTACTAATGACCTCTGGTACTTGACAACAGGGCAGGTTCGAACATATCTTTGTTATCAGGCTGGAGCAACTTATAGGTCATTATCATATTGCCTCTGTGTTAATGTTATGTCAAAGTTGGTAGCTTCAGGCTCTGCAGTTCACATCCATACTCTTTATCTTTGTGACCCTTCGCACATTTAGTTACCCATCTTTGAACAGTTTTGAGAGCCATCTGGTCTGTTTTATTAAAAGGCGTGGTGATGCACATTCCATACTCCAATCTAGGTCTCACCAGGCTTGTAGAGTTTTGTCACTATTGCTGGGGATCCACTAGTGATTTTATGTTTTATGATACCAGGAGTCTGGTTAGCCCCTGCTACTGTAATGTGGGTGTGGCAGTTGAATTTGAGGTGTTCATCCACAACAACCCCCAAATCTCTATCAGAGGTACTCTTAGAAATTGGTTGTCTCTCACTCAAATTTGACAGCATTGAATATTGCCATTGTTGGTTATTTCTTTCAAAATGCAGAACCTTGCACATTTCAATATTAAACTTGAATCTGCATATATTGGTCCTTTTGCAAAAGTAATCTATGTCTGACGTTATTGAGGCTTAACCCTGCTTTGTGTCAACATGACCAATAAGTTTCAAGTTATCAGGATATAGGCTAAGTTTATTAGTCATGTTTTTTTGGAGCGTTGTTAATGTAGGTATTGAAAAGTGTAGGTCCCAAAACGGTTCCTTGAGGCACCTCACTTAATTTACTTGAATAATATTCCCCCTGCCAATGCATCTAATCTTATATAGTACAATTATGATTAAAATTTGTTGTAAAATTTTCGCTAAATAGTAAGTAACCAGCAAAAATCTAAATTCTCATGCAGAAAAACAAAACCAAAAAACTTCACAAAATTCCTTGTATTAACTAATGAAAAAAATTCTTAATAACAAACATAAATTAATTAAAGACAACTTTTACCATACAGAAGTTTTTTTTTTTTTAAAGTTAAGAGCTGCATTAAGCTAAAGATGTGTGAAAATGAAGTAACATCATAATCCAAGCTCAAAACAAACAGAAATGCACTATCAATGAATAAATGGGGTCAAAAACAAACAAACATTACAATCATAAACAAGTCAAAACTGAAAACAAACAGACACTATAATAAAAAGGAGTATGGCAAGCCTCCTCTATGCCTTCTAAAAGCTGGAGCATCATTTATGATTTACTGAAAACAAAACATATTTAAAAATTTTTCTTTTATAAAGTTAATTAATCCAGCATTGCTGAGACTTCAAGGGACTAATACGTCCATCATTAGTTTTTTTTTCTTTCTTCATTTTATTTTTATATAATCTTGGCTGATATGCTGTTTAACTTTCTTTTTTGGTGATTCTATGACAAATAAAAGCACACAACTTGAAATAAAACTATTTTTGGTGTACTGTGTTCTGCATCATGTCTCTTAAATGCTCCAACAGTTTTTTCGGCATTAAATTCTCTTGGTGGTGTTGTTGGCACCATGGGATGCATTTCATTATTACGATTTGTCCTTGAAGAAGGGGTGTCATGATTTGATACATTTCTTAAAAGTTATGTTAGCTTTGTAGCTTGTACCTCTTGTGTCATTTTTAGTCAAGAGATGCAAAATTTCAGTTAGGTGCTCAATGTGTGTTCAAAATACATGAAGTTGAGTTTTCATGTTTCATGGACTCATAGCTTTGATGTTCAATTTTTATTGTTATGCTGGTAAACCAGTTCCAAACATGTGTTGACTTTGTCAACAAATTTGTCTGGTATGTATATTAGTGGTTTTCTTTCAAAAATTGCATTAAAAGATTTATCTTTATATTTTGAATGAAAAATGAAATTAAGTGCTCTATCATACTTTAAAACATGGAAAATCTGTATAACAATTTTAAATATTATCCTTTATCAATATGAATACTCTATCACCATTTCATATATCAATTCTAAATTAATATACCCTGGACCTTATGGGCTGGTTGAATCTATAAAAGCAATATCAGATGGGTATGAATGGTTCATTTTTATTAAAAAGAAAGAAAATAAAGGATGGGCTCCCTCAAGGATCAATCCTGGGATCCTGTGTTTTCATCTTTTCATTGATCAAGTGAATTATTACGTGTTTGCAGATGGCACTATGCTCTTCCGGGCATTATCTTAACTATATGTTTTTGCATGATAAAATTACTAAAGGATTTTCAGAATTTAAAACTTTTTCTCATCAAAATTTGTTATCCCAAAAATTTTTCTAAAATTTCTTCTTGCTTTTTAGGTCTTTGTCGAGTCACATTTTGGGAAAGTGCCATGCTAAAATCATTCAAAGGTGATAGCTGACAAATTAAGCAGAGCTATAATGTAAAAGAATAATGTAATGTAAAGAATAAAATAACGTCTTTCTTAAAAAACACATGCTTCTGTTTTTTTTTTCACTTGCTTACCTTAGACCCTCCTGAGCCATCAGTGGCGCATAGGGCGTCGACAAAGCCCCTCCATTCATCACGAAGCTATGCGGCTGCAGTGATATCTTCCCATTGTGGAGCGAGGGAAATGATGGCCTCTTTCAGGTCCCGATCATACTGCCTCTGCAGTGTGTGTTTTGGTCGACCTCGTTTTCGTCTTCCTTGAGGCTGCCACTGATACACTCTTGAGGACAGTCTGTCTTCGGGCATGCGTAGAACATGACCCAAATATGTCCATCTTCGTTTCATCATAACTTCAGTCACTATGGGCTGGTTTGTTTTCAGCCGATTTTCCCTATTGGTAATTTTCTGATGCCAACTGATTTTGAGGATCACTTGCTATAGAACTTTAATAATCATAATGCTGAAGTTTGGTATTAGAAATGAGTTGCCCAACAGTTGATCATCCTATAAATTTAAGGCATAAAAATTATTGATAATATTACTAACTAATATTAGTGCTAATTCTATTTGAGCAATAAAAAAGATGTACTTTTTTGTGAAAAAACCTGTATTACACTGTCAAATTGCTTCCTGGTTTGTGATAGTGACTTGATTTGATTTTAATTCCAGTCCTTTGTAAGCCCTTCTTTTGCAAAATTCCAATTTGTCATTCAATTACTGTTTATTTTCCTTGAATTTTTGTTTTGTTCGAGGGTTTCAGTGAAGGACTAGAATTAGGACAGAGCATTATGTAGGAAGTTTTAATTTAGTCCTAGCACCAAAACCAAAAGGTTGTTGTGCCAAATAAAGAAAATAATTTTTAACATGATCCCACTTCCAAATTTCTTCTTCTTGTGTTCAAGCTTTTCTTTTTTTTTTTTAAAAGGTAAACAATCTGAAAGAAAAAAAAAACGGTAAAAAAATCTGAAATGAAATTTTAATTGTACAAATCAGTTATTTTGTCTTAGGAACATTGTGTTTTGCATTGTTTGGAGTTTGTATGATGCAGGACACAATATCTAAAAGTCTATTAGATGATCAATTGAAGATGATGAGGGTATTTTATTTTTGTGTAAATGTAAAAGGTACAATTTTCTTTTATAATGTATGTTATACTTTGTATTAATTTTATATGGATAATGTAAAATTTTCTTATAGTAAGCTAGAGTTAGTTTTATCTTCTCTATCATATTTAATTTTGTTTTATGCCGTCATGCATGTTGGACAATACCCAAAGCTTTCCTGATCCTACAATTCCAATTCATTGTCTCATTGCTAATATTTTTTTCTATATCCAGGTAGATGTACATTGGCATTATGAGTGAGACTGGGAAAAGAGAAGATGAAGCAATCCCAAAAAGAATTGGGAAAAGAGTGAAGACAAAATCAATAGGGCAACCAGTAAGCTATAATCCGCAGTTTCACAAGTACATTTAAATTTAATTAGCAAATTGATTCTGGGTTTGGATTATCAGTGATCATGCAAATTCTACAATTAAATAATTGTTTATAAAATTGCACTCTCATCTTTGCTATACTGAACTGTTCTAATTTAAAAATAAAATTCAAAAAATTGAAACACAGATGGTTCAGACTAGTCATGTAAGCTAAGGGGGCTACATAAAATTCATGTAAGACTGGAGCTGCTTCTGCACCATTTGAAATCCTTGTATTTGCTTGGACCTTTTCCTATAGTATCTTATAGGTTTTATATAATTTATTTATTGTTTGTTTTTAGTCAAAGTTAGGTTAGTCTACTTCTTTATAGCAAAACTATGTTTGTAGTTTTATAGTTATTCTACTCAAATAGGCAATCAGGAGGGGGTGATGTGGATCTGCTCTGCCCAAAATTGTCTGAGTTCTTGTACTTTTCCCTACAGTATCTTATATGTCCAACAAAATTTCTCAGTCAAGGTGTTTTTAATTATAGTTTTATCCTCTAAAATGTTGACTTCCTCCCTGGGAAGTCTTCTGCTTTCATACCTGGTCATGTTTGTACACCAGGTGGGCCTTCCCTAAGCGTAAGAGATGCTACAATTTTTTAGGATTTCCTAGTTTTTCATATAGTTGGCCTTGTTTCTGTTTTACCCACCCCTTTTCCAAATGTGAACCCTTTAAAATAGATTCTAGCACATGTGCCTGATATGTCGCACATGTGTGACATTTTTCTTGTGCAAACAAATAGGTCCGCATCCAGAGGGTCCAATCCCTCTCCTGAAATCTTTGGTATATAGTTTCTTACATTTTCACTGTTACTTACACATTTTGTTACAAGTCCTGAAAATGAAACCTTGCCCCCCCTCACCTAATTCTAAAAAAACACTATGGTTTTCTTCCTTTTTTATATAATTACTACTACTACAGATAGATGCTGCAGCACCAAGGTGCATGTGGCCAACACAGCTAAGCATGCTCTTCCTCCATCCCAGTCTATTCAAAGCCTCTATCTTTACACCCTCCTAAGAAGCTCCGGTTTCCATTAAATCTTTCCTTACGGCCTCCTTTCACTCTCTTTGGGACAACCTGATTTTTGTTTGACCATGGATGGTTGACCGAAAAGGACGATACCACATCCTAGCCACCTTATCTTTTCCATCATTATAGCCATAGAAAGTGGGATAGAACTCCTTTTGTGTGCATCTTACTGTTTGAGATATGATCAGTCAAACGGGTACCCAGAAGAATCTGTAAAAAATTCTTCCGTTTACAGAATTACAGAAACAATTCTTAAAAAATCCTCTTCTTTGTAGCGCCCACGTTTAGCCAGAACCATACTTGACTACTGTCATCTCTCTCTCTCTATCTATCTATCTATCTATCTATCTTTCTATTTATCTATCTCTCTCTCCCTCCCCCCTCTCTCTCTCTCTCTGTCTATCTATCTCTCTTCATATATGCTATATGTTCATCGTTTTTCGTGAAAACAGTGTTGACCTCTGGCAACTTTTTCAATTCAACTTGTTTTTGAGGATGCCATGGATGCATTTTTAAGTCTGTATGAACCTGCAGCCGAAGGTGACGAGAATTGCATCGACGACGAATCTGAGCTTTTTGTTGATTGTGCAGAGTCCATTGTTGCTGATGATAGAATAATTCAAAGAAACATACCTCCAGAGGTAGAAACTGGAAGACGAGAGTACAAACTCAAATTGATTCGTCCTACTGGAGAGAGATTTAAAAAACTAGTCACACAGGTAATTGTTGTCACTAATTTACCAAGTTCTTTTTCTTTTGTCGTTGTTATAAGTCCATTATTTTTTTTTCTTTGGCTAGTAGACTGTTTCAGTATTTGATTGGCATTATTTATACCAGCACACTTCTGGAAAAGGTAGCGAAGAACCTTTCTAATATAGTTTGACATATCTTTATTCATCCCCTCCTCCAAACATTCTGACTCCTCTTTGTATATATATATATATATATATATATATATATATATATATATATATATATATATATATATATATATATATATATATATATATACTCTAGCTCATATATGGAAAATTTTCCATTATAATTGATATTTTCAATTATAATAGAAGAACCCAGCGTGCCGAGCCGGGGAGACCTTCCAACAGATTGACTCTAGTTCGGCATTGTGGAGTGACATGAGACGATTTTTGAATTAAAATGGAATAGTTATGTGGCACCAAGTCATGGCTAATTGTAGAAAAACCCAAGACAGATAGTCCAATTGAGTGAGGAGAAAATTTTACGTTTTGAATTAAAATGAAATAGTTGTGGGACATCAAATCATGGCTAGTGGAAAGACGGTTAATTCGGAAAAATTAAAAAAAATGAGGTATTTTTAACTTACGAACGGGTTATCGGATCTTAATGAAATTTGATATCTAGAAGACCTTGTGTCTCAGAGCCCTTATTTTAAATCCCGAACGGATCCAGTGACATTGGGGGTAGTTGGAGGGGGAAACCGGAAATCTTGGAAAACGCTTAGAGTGGGTAGATCGGGATGAAACTTGGCAGGGCAAACGTTACAATACCGAACAAGAAGAGACTACTGGAACACTGTATTTGCAAGTTTATCTTTGTAATAATTGCCAATAAACAAAGAACAGTAAAATCGATAACTCTAGTACCGAGTCTCATTTTAGGTTCCGACCTCGTCACAAGTGCCATATGGGCTCTTGGCTCTTGTTTTAATTCGTGTTTTGGTAAATCTGCAGTTTCAATGGAATTAAAGAATTCTAGAGTAAATTCGGTTTCTCCTTTTTCTTTATCTTTTACAGAATCGTAACTTTTATGCGGTTTGTATTTTCCTGGAAGGCGATCGACAATTTTTGCATTTATTTTACCAACTTCTTTGTTGATTGAAGATAAAATAACTCGATCCTTCATTAAATTGAAACTTTGTTAAGACAAGCATTCTCCAAAACCTTCCTCAGTAAAATTGCCACTGGAAATTATGTCTTCCGGTAATTCAGTTTCATTAAGAAGATTTTTAGCAAAATATCAATGCTTCCTGTTCAGCATATTTTTCCTAAAGGTAGTATGTTTTAAATACTTCCAAAGATGACTTTTTGTTATTGAGAAATCGAGTGTTTCACCGCGGTTGCTTCGAAATTGAACTGGTAAACACTGTCGGAAACTACCTCCAGCTACTAGAGTCTTCCCACCAAATGGCAAGTTTGGATTTGCAATGTACCGCAACAACTGATCCATATTTTGTAAGCCGTACTTGGGAATCATGGGTGCTTTTTCGAGTAGGAAAACATCTACTTAAACTAGTTCTAATGCTTTTCTTGAACCAGGTCTTATACTCGAAACAGAATCTGAGGAAGGTGGAACTTTCCAGCCAAAGGTCTTGTGTGTTGTTGCCTTACATTTTACTTTGGGATATCTTCCATACAGAATGTGGTGCAAGGTTTTATAAAAAAAAAAAATGTTCTACCGGTACCGCCGGGTCTATCTATGATAAAATATTTTTTCCCAACACAATTAGGATCATTGATAGTCTGTAAAATATTGTCCACAATTTCAACCTGTTTTCCTTGCAGAAGCCGATGCATACTAATGCTGAGAAGCACAAATTTTAAAAGAGCCAACCCATTTTCCTCGTCTGAAAACAAGCACAGAATATTCTAACCCCCTCCCCCTCCCATCTTGAAAAAGAGATATTTGGTTATTGACTGTAGCTTGCTATCCTCAATTTAAGTTAGAGACCCCCCTGGAATGTTGCAAATCTTGATTATGGCTGAGAGGAGTTTTAAAAGGAATGACTACGGGTGTTCCTGATAGATTTCGATGAAGTAAGCGATCAAAGAGACTCGTAAATATATCGTGGTAATTAACTGTCAGTATTTTGTAGTTTGTAATATTTGAATTTTATTTCTACAAGGACAAGCAGGCTACTCCATGATCGCACGAAGATGTTTAATGGCTAAATTAAATGCTGTTGCCTCTTACGAATTCGTCTTCATAACTCCTTTGCAAAGAGCCATACTGCCAACTGGCATTTTTACTGCCATTTCCTGAGTGGATTAAATAAAAAAACAAGTTTTTTTAATGGAAAGTAAGGAGCAACATTAAAACTTAAAACGAACAGAAATATGAAAGGGGCTTTCCCTCCTCAACCCCTCGCTCTTTACGATAAAGTTTGACTCTTTCTCTTAACTCTATTTTTAAAACAGTAAGAAACTTTAGCGTAAAGAGCGGGGCGTTGAGGAGCGGGCGGGGAGTTTCGGTTACTATTGAGTCGGGTCGCTCCTTACTACAGTTCGTCACCACGAACTGTTTGAAAGGCTATAAAGTATGCCGAGGATACTATTTTAATCACTATTGTTTAATATCATTAACTTGAGGCTTACCGTCTTCCTTCTTGTATACTACCTCTCCCCGGGAATAGGAGCAGAAATAGAAGTTTCCGCTCCTAAAAGAACATCCTGTTTTTATTTGTTTAAATTTTTTTGGGGGTGGGGGGGGGTTGTTCGGATTTGTTTTTAGTAAAGTATTAGTTTTTAGAATTCTTCAAGTATTAGGAAATATCACGGGCCATTATTTGAGGTAGTTCTGTAATATATGTTGCTTAATTGATGAAGCAATATTTTTTGTTACTTTATTATTTTAAATTCGCTCTTCACTTTCGCTAAGAAAAACTTTGATCTTGAAATTGATGACACGCTTAAATACGTCAAATATTACTACTGTTCACAAATATCACTAGCACAAAAAGTGACAACACTAGGAATTTAAATAAGGACTTACGTCCTTAATTTTCGCTTCCTAACAAAATCGAAACTAAAAAAAATGTTGTCTCGGAATTATTTTGCAGTTTTGAGTTAAGAGAGACTCGCTACATCTTCTCTATTTAGAAGTAAAAGCTTTTTTCATCAACTTAGTTTCTAATTGCGACTTGAATCAAGTTTTTAAACTTTTAGTCAGATATGGAAGAAGCTGAAAATGAATTCATCTATAGGTATGGGTAAATACAAAAATTTTGAAGGTCTAGGTTTCTTCTTCGGAAGAGAACAAACTGTTCTAAAAACAATCTGAAAAAATGACCTGGCCTATGGATTTTGGGTGTAGACCTATCAGTTATTGTATCTGATATCCCCTGTATTTTTTAGATCATTTTCCTTTTCTTAAATCTAAAAACTAGACGTAATAGATTTTGCATAGTGATTTTTTTTTAGATGAAATGGCGACTAAGAGAGGGCCAAGGTGAAGCGATCTACGACATTGGAGTCAGTGATAATGGAGCGTTAACTGGACTAAATGAAGATGACATGGACGAAAGCTTGAGCACGCTAAGGTACTCTTGTTTTGTCTATAAGAATTTTGCGATATTATATGATTAATAACATTGGGGCATGAAACTTCTTATTGGTCCAATAACTGAAGTCAGTGGTTATAGGAATACTTTACGGACTACTGTACATTTTTGCTGAATTTCAACCATATTATTAACGACCGTAACATAACCATAGATTTTCTATTTCCGACGGCTCTTGCGCAACAATTCAATGCGGTTTTGTTTTCAATCTAGTTGTTTCGACTATAGTTGTTCTTTAAAAAGAAACATTTAAAGTTGCAAGCATACTGAGGCATTCATGGAAGAAAAGAAAAGGGAAAATGTTAATACTTTGTTTAAATTTGCACAAAAAGCTGCGATAGAAATACTCTTGAAAAAAAAATAATTTTCTTAAACTGAAGATCACCCAAATTGTTGGAAAATAACAGATTTTAAAATTAATTTATTGCAAACTTTTATATCTTGGTCGATTTTTGTGGTGGAAACACAATAAAACTTACAGAAATTCAGGTAGACTTTAATGAAGACAAAACATTCAGAAAAAGATTGGCGATATTTATTTATGACGCTTGAAACAAGGAGGATTTTTTTCGGTTGGCTTGAAGTTAAAAGGCACGTAAAATGGACCCTGGAAGGTCCCCTTGTTACAGTGAATTGAGTTTTTTTTTTAAGAAGTAATAGTATAAGTTTATGGCTCAAAAAAAAAAAAAAAAAGTTTGTCCGATTGACATGAAACTTACCTGGCAAATAGACAGGGACAAGGGGGCTTCTTGAATAAAGAGAACACATCTTTTAAAAATGTTGTATCGATGTTGTAACACTCGCGAAAGGCCCAAATATTGCTGTCTCTGATTTGCTTGTCACTCAGTCGGCTTGCAGACCTGCAAAACGAACATCAACGAGAAAATATTATTTAAAAAAAGGTAGTTGCGGCGACCTGGTGTCCATATTATATATCTTGGAACAGAAACTTGGGCTGGAGTAGAGGAACTTGGGCCTTAATTTAGCCATTTCAGTTGAGTTTAAAAAAAAGTAATAGCATAAGTTCATGGCTTAAAAATATAAAAAAAAAGTTTGTCCGATTGACATGAAACTTACCTGGCAAATAGACAGGGACAAGGGGGCTTCTTGAATAAAGAGAAAATATCTTTAAAAAATGTTGTATTGATTTGTGACACTCGAGAAAGGTCAAATTGTTCTTCGACTTGCTTTTAGCTCAATCGGCATGTAGACCTGCCAAACGAACATCAACGAGAACATAATATTAAAAAAAGATAGTTGCGGCGACCTGGTGTCCATATTGTATATCTTGAAACAGAAAATTGGGCAGAAATAGAGGAACTTGGACCTTAATTAAGGTATTTGATTTTAGTTTAAAAAAAAGTAATAGCATAAGTTCATGGCTTAAAAATATAAAAAATAAGTTTCTCCGATTGACATGAAACTTACCTGGCAAATAGACAGGCACAAGGGGGCTTCTTGAATAAAGAGAACACATCTTTAAAAAATGTTGTATCGATTTGTAACACTCGCGAAAGGTCCAAAAATTGTTGTCTCCGATGCGCTTGTAACTCAATCGGTATAGACATCTGCCAAACGAACATCAACGAGAACATAATATTAAAGAGAAAAGATAGTTGTGGGGACCTGGTGTCCATATTGTATATCTTGAAACAGAAACTTGGACAGGAGTAGAAGAACTTGGGCCTTAATTTAGCCATTTCAGTTGAGTTTAAAAAAAAAAGTAATAGCATAAGTTCATGGCTTAAAAATAAAATAAAGTTTCTCAGATTGACATGAAACTTACCAGGCAAATAGACAGGAACAAGGGGGATTCTTGAATAAAGAGGAAACATCTTTTTAAAATGTTGTATCGATTTGTAACACTCGCGAAAGGCCCAAAAATTTTTGTCTCCAATTCGCTTGTATCTCAATCGGCATGCATATCTGCCAACGGACCTCAACGAGAACGTAATATTAAAGAAAAACCATGGTTGCGGCGACCTGGGGTCCACATTGTATATCTTGATACAGAAACTAGGGCAGGAGTGGAGGAACTTGGGCTTAATTTAGGCATTTCAATCATACAGATTAAAAATTCTTGTATGGTTGATTACATCATAGGTGAAATATGTTCTTTTTTTGGTTAAGAATATATCTATGAAGCCTATGTATTATAGAGATCCCTTTGGGGGCTGTAATTTGTGATCCTTGCCACTGGAGCTGTGCTTATGTCCCCCTGAAAGACGCATTTTTTGACTTTCTGACTTAATTGATTTAAAGCCTTTTTTTTGTAATTTTGATCTGGCACCAATGTTATTGGGGGTAAGGAGCAAATAGGGTTTTGAAGAGGTAAGAGGTGCCTATTGAGTAGATTTGGCTCTCAAAAAGGGCGCTACTTCTTCTGATGTATGTTCGAATGATCCCTCCCACAAGTTTATATGACTTGTGGGAGTCGTTCTATATGATGAAGGGGGGGGGGAATTGCATGGGAGAAACATCGCTCTATACTAAGTCAACGTTACTTTTTTGACTCTGATAAATATTCTGTTTCCAATTGGAGGTCTCACAGCTCTGAGCCTCGCGTCCTTCTAACCTTTGGGCCGTGCTTGCTTCATAATTTGGATACGTTGCCTTTTTCTTTACAATAGTTTATTTTCACGATAGTCCAGTTTGGATTAGAAAACAACGGACTTTTAATGTCTAAGTTTGAATTCTGAATCAATGCTTTTTGTTTTGTTTGGTAAGGAGTCTGAATGTTTTGCGAATTTGACTGTGACTGAATCTAGATTATGGGATTACTATGTTGAGACAATTGATCGCATCGGCTTTGAGATTTGCACCCGACTGCGACGGATATAGAATAAATATTTTTCTTTCAATCTCAAACCTCTCAAGATTCTTTCTATTGATAGCTACTTCTTTGTTTGAAGTTCTTTTATCTTTTGTTGTTGTAGCATTTGTCTTTTTTGTGACTTGTAATAGTATTTCGTTAATCCAAGCTGAAAATCTAGAATGCTCCACTCTTTTTACTGATTTTTTTTTTTTAATTGAGTCGGATCTTTTCATCTGCAAGCTCATTTCTTCTCATTTTGCCACAACATTTTTCATTCCCAAGATGAAGAGGGACATTATAACTGTGTACTAGAATTGGAAAGGAGTAACTGACTTTGTATTAACTCCTTCTCCATTGATAGATTTACGATTTGTTTACAATTGGTTATTTGGGACGAAGCGTTTGACATCAATGAATTGTTCAATTTTTGGCTAATCCTGTTGAAAAGGATTAATGAGCTATAGGATTTCAAATTTACCCTAATTCCCGACAGTCCGCAAACCCATAGCGAGTCAAAATTAAGTGTAATTATTTTAAGTAGAGGCATTTTGAATTTATTTGGTTAAATTCAAAGTGATGGTGACAATTATATTTTATATTGTGAAAAGTTGAAAAGCGAATATCTAACAGTTAATATACATTTCCAGTCGGTATAGCAGGTCCAAGCATCTGGCACAGAATCTTTGAAAACATCCCAATTTTTTTATTTAGTGGAATAATTGGAAGCCTGTAAAATGTAAAAATTTAACAGAATGATAAATTTTTGTTCTAAACTGATTTTCGATATTATCTTCAGACGTTCATTCCTTGGTTTGCTATTTGGATTTAAATAATGTTCATAATTTATGTGTGTTAAATAGACTTTTTGACTCTTCTGAAAAATAAATACATTTACTTTGATCGGAATATAGAACAGCTTTTTTCTGGGTAAAATTTAAAGGTTTATTACGTTTTTTGATTGTTTTCTTTTATATTAGATAAGGCTGTTACTTTTGAGGTTAAATGGATGCTATTTTTCTTATGAATACTTAATTGCACTTTTAGTGTAGTTTGTCATTGCCAGAGATTAGTTCCGTTAGTTCATAGTCTCAGTAGGTTGACATATTGCACCACATCTATTTGTTTTCCTCATTACGATCTTTAAATACTATGATACTGGATCGTTGAATTGCATTTCTCTGACCCCTTTCCAAGAAACAACAATACCAAAAATACTTACATTTTCTTTGCTATATCCGTTATTGTCGAGCGCCAAAATACCCTGCACTTTTTCCAGCATCATGATTGTATCCTTTCAAATCCAGCGGTACATGAAGCTTTTTTCAATATTTCTTTAGTTCCATGTCTTATGAATCACAAATTCAATTGTACTATATCCGTTATTCTCGAGCACCAAAATACCCTGCACTTTTTCCAGCATCCTGCATCCTTTCAAATCCAGCGGTACATGAAGCTTTTTTCAATATTTCTTTAGTTCCATGTCTTATGAATCACAAATTCAATTGTACTATATCCGTTATTCTCGAGCACCAAAATACCCTGCACTTTTTCCAGCATCCTGCATCCTTTCAAATCCAGCGGTACATGAAGCTTTTTTCAATATTTCTTTAGTTCCATGTCTTATGAATCACAAATTCAATTGTACGGCCTTTTTAAGGTCCATGGCGTCGACACTAGGAGCAAGTACTTCAATTTTAAGAAGAAAGTCAGTGTCCGAAGACCTGAGTGTTATGGAGGTGCTCGTTCGAAAGGTGAGGCGTATTCATTTCTCCTACGATACAACATGTTTATATTCAGTTATATTTAAAATTAGTTTTAACTCTCCCTAGGGCCTAGATAAATAAATATATTGTGTAATAGACTATTTCTTCACATAAATGAACAGTCTTCTCTATCATAATCAACTTAAAAAATAAATATCTATAGAATTTGAAACTTCTAGTAATTACCAGTTTAATTATTTGAGTTACATACAAACTTGTCTGCAATAACGTAAAAAGGAGGAAGTAACAAAGAAAAAAGAGACAAAACAAACAGTTGCATTAGTGAAAAGACGAAACCACGTGCGGTTGTGGCCTAATTCGAGAAAAAGAAAAGTACCCTACGTACATGTGTCCGTGTTTGTCATTTTTACAATAGCCTTTCCAGGTATTTGTGCCATCAGGGCCTTGTCCAGAAGTATTTTTATTGAGTATTTCTCTTTTTTGGTTTGGAGCAATCGAATTGGTTGAAAAGTCATTTTTACAATAGCCTTTCCAGGTATTTGTGCCATCAGGGCCTTACCCAGAAGTATTTTTATTGAGTATTTCTTTTTTTCGGTTTGGGGCAATCGAATTGGTTGAAAAGTCATTTTTACGATAGCCTTTCCAGGTATTTGTGTCATCAGGACCTTGCCCAGAAGTATTTTTATTGAGTGTTTCTCTTTTTTGGTTGGGGGCAATCGAATTGGTTTAAAAGTCCTTAAAAGTGTATTGTTGGTTCTTTTTGGGTTAATGGCTAGGTTTCCGGTAAGCTTGAGTAACTCCAGGCTCTTGAAAATTATTCACTTGCAGCCGTGACGGGAATATTGAACCTTCATGGAGAAAAATTGGGAGTTTTTTTTTATGTTATCGGCCCGGAAAAGTGACAATCTTAATTATATCAGGATTTAATGTGCCTAATGTCCAGTTAGATATACGAAATTTCTGTTCGCTTTACATAATTTTCTTCTTATACTAGTACTTTTTATTGTACAAATCGAGTTTTACATTGCTTTATGTATGACTCATGCAGGCCGAGGGTCAATAAGAGCTATAGGGTTGAATTGGGTTTCATAGGTTTATAGGCCTGAGCCTTGACGAGGGTAGGGTATTAACGGATTTTTAAGGGTATGTGGATCCCAAACTGAAAAATTGTACTTTTTGGGTCCTATGTATAATTTTTCAGGGAGTGTGAAATTGCAGTAGTTTCGTGTTGGCTAATTTTTGGCTAGATATCGGTTTTAATGAAAATAATTGCCATTCTTTTTTTTAGTTAGGCCATTCAGATATGCGGCTATTATTGCTACAACCTTTTTCTGGATTGGAAAAAAAAAACACCAACAAAACTGACTGATGAATTTCACAAGTCGCTCATATTTTTTTTACAACATATATGAATTGCAAATACAACCTTGTGAATCTTCTATGCTATTTAGCGGATGATGATTTCGTGCCCAATGAAGCTAACCATAGTCGTGAAGACGTTAGTTTTCAATTTCCTGAGCTAAATAGTGTCTGAGGTTCCCCTTTCTGCATATAGCTTGGAGATAGACAAGCGGCCTGATGCATGAATTTTGAATTTCGACGTTTATTAGAACCTCTGTGCTCTGGGATATCATTTCTTGTCCTATCAGAGAGCACACAGCTTGAATGGGTCCATCTAGTGCTTGCGCACGTTAAAGAAGGGTGTGATGTTCTGTTCATTCTGTTCTAAGGATCTATTACCATACATCTCAACCATCACTCTTTCGGAAGTCTTGCATTAGGTCTGTGGCTTAATGTGGATGTCTTTTTTTGCAAGGCTGTCCAAGATTCCGCAATCACCACTGTAAAAATCCTGAAAGGGGACTTTTAGGGTGAATTGTAGCACCAATCAGATAACCTTGGACAAAATCTAAGAATAGTATATTTTGTACAGACTACTCGAAGAACAGCTTTGTCGGACAATGTACTTCAACCTGGAATAATCTTTCAATCCGTTTGCTGAAAACCGTCTCTGATCCCCGAAAACTTGTCTTCTGATTGCTCCAAAATAAAATTCAACAGACACGACCCCCAAAAGATCGTAAGTGGAAAAGACTTTGACTAGTTCCATATGAGCCCCTACCCTAAGTTTTTAGCAATCTAGGGTCATGAGCGATGAAAAAATATACATCAAGTATTTCTTGTTTATAAATATTGAACAGTTACCGACACCAAAAGGTGTTTTACTTGCAAAACTCAGTTATTTTAATCTGCATTGGAGTACAGGGTTTTGGCCAACTGCTAAGCTAAAAAGTTACATTAGGAGAAATTTCAATGTATTACTATTTCAATTAGTAAAGCTATTTTTTTGTCTTTTTAGTTCAAATAAAACTTATGTCCTCGACACAAAGTCCTTGAATTTTTAATGCTCTCTCTCTTCTCCTCTCTCTCTCTCTCTCTCTCCCTCCCTCTCTCCCTCCCTCTCTCTCTCTCTCTCTCTCTCTCTCTCCCTCCCTCTTTCTCTCTATCTCTCTTTCAATAATAAAAGGATTTTGAAATCGGAAAATGTGGAAGTTTGGAATGAAGGTTACAAGTACATAATATCAATAAAGAATACGCCGGAATAAATAAATATTTCTTTGGTTGAATTAAATAAAGCTCTTGTCATTTAAATTTGTCGTATGTGTAGCGCGAGTATGATGCCAACATCTATGAAGAATGTGAAGTATTCCTAAACCTTTGTATTTTTGACATCCGTGACTATTTTTTCAGGTATTTACAAAGGAAGGCTATTTTAATGGATTCAATGTTCCTAGTCTTTATAAAGCCGCAACGCTTGACTTTGCTCACCATTAGTTTATGTGGAAGTTATGTATAAATGGCCCTTGAGCATTAGATGCTGATACTCGATATTTATGTCAAAGAAAATATTCTCATTTATTCTTCTTTTTGAACTTGTACGTATCGGGTATTGCATAACTCCCTGGCTTTTACCCTGGAATTTCTTATATCTATGCTGGGCTGTGCGTCTTCTTAACCTTAATGATGATCTTTCAACTTTGTAAAATGATCTTATTTCCTTTAAAGATACCAGATGACCGAAATTGCATAGAGATAAGAGTTGCTGTTATGGGAAATGTTGACGCTGGAAAGTCAACATTAATCGGTGTTCTGACGCAAGGGTCATTGGATGACGGATCTGGTGCTGCACGTGTAAATTTATTCCGACACGCTCATGAAATCAAAACTGGAAACACCTCCTCGATCAGCAATGAAATTCTAGGGTTTGATCAAGAGGTAAGTATTCTAAAAAGTTTTAAAAGCGTGCAATCTTTAATGGTAGAAAACTGTAAAAACTCGCGAAAAAGTGAGAAGTGAAATAATCAACATTACCTAAAATTGGAATTTTTAGTTTTGATCAAGAAGCCAGCTCTCCTGCTTAAAAAAAAAAATCGAATTGTTGCAGATTGCTACTAATTGTGAAGCAACACTTACCCTTGGTCCGCACAAAAAAAATGCTGCGATAGACAGTATTCGTCGGTTGTTTCAATGAAGTTTTATTTCTGTTATGCTCGTATAGTGTTGTCAAGTCGCCCGACTTTTACTGGCAAAACATTCAAAGTTGAAAGAGCATGGTTGAAATAAATCAGGATAATGTTTTACTCCTATGCTTTCAGAACCGAAACTGTATTGTTATATCTCTCTTCCCTTTTTTCTTAAATAATTTTGTTGAATCGGAAAGCCATAACCAGCTTCTCAGTCAACTCATTTTCAATATGAATTTCATCTTCCATTGTTGTTGCTGTTGTTTAAAAAGTTGCTCGAAAAATCGCTGAATTGTCCGATTTAAGTTGAATATTTCTATCTTTATAACTTGCTTACAAAGCAAATAAATCCTCAAAATTGGCAATTAAATTGCGGTAATGACTTAATTTCACTCCCATGTGAACCTAGAGTTAGGTAGGATGCATCAATATAAACCGCCCTCCTTTTTTTTCGAAGACTGGGAATAATTTGATTTGTGTCAATAAGTTTTTGGTTTGGAGGAGGCTGTGTCCTAATCTTTAAGATGATTTTAGCTAGAAACGTTAGGTCCTTGTAATGTTCTTTACTAGAAGAGGTAAATTCAACATCTACCTTACGTAACATTATTTGTTTTCGACTTTCATGGGGTAATTTTTGCACTGATAAAATGAAAAAAAAAAAGGCTTTAAGACGTGGCATAATTTGTATTTATATTAAGTATCTTCTCTGTAGGGGGAACTCCTCTTTCTTTGCCAAATTTTTAATAATTAAACGGAACAAAATACATTATAAGATATTAAGTACTACTTACGACGAATATGAGAAATCTCTTTTAAATAATTAATTATCAGAGAGACTTATTTAATAAGAACAAAGATAGGTGAGCTTGTTTTCAGATTTTTGTCTTTTGACGTCAAAGTTTCTCCTCTTCAATTAGCACTTTTGAGTAGGATTATAATATAATCATGTATGAGATAAAAGTATTTTATTTGTTTTGCTTTTTATATCCTATTATCAGTTTGTTATCTGGCTAGAAAAAATATATTCTGATATTGAATATCAGAGATATTCAAGTGCCCTTTAACGTGGATGAAATAAGGATGCCCTGGTAAATGAGTGAAGTATTGGGCTAAATCGTGGCACCATCTAGATTGTCAGTGCCGTTGCTTGTTAAGTTGCTGATGGGATTGTTAACAAGAAAAAGTTTAGTCTTAAATTAGTTAAAATGAACCTCCAATGGCATTGAAGGCCTTCACAAGTAATTCATGTGAAGGCCTGTCTAGTGGGATAAATGTAGCTCACCGTGAGCAAAGTTTAGCAGCGAAAGGCCGATCCAATGAAGAAAGCTCTCGGGATTTGTTACTTCTGTTGCCTTAGCCCTAACTTGTTACTTATGTTATGTTATGGAGATTATACATGACATAGAGTTCCAATAGTCTTTGTAAGACGAAAAGTTCTGATTTCAGATATTTTAATGAAAAGTTCAAAGTTAGCAACGTATCTCACCTTTTGAAGTAGTCCAGTTAAACTTCGCTAGTCCTTCTTAATAAGATCAATAATAAGGACCAAGGTTAATTTTTTTGTTCTATTCTTAATAATAACAAGTAAATAACGGGAAGTTTTTGGTTGTCCAGAGTGCTGCCCATAGAAAGGTAAAAACATAAGCTTATTACTTTCATATTTAAAAAACTTAAGGTTGAATCTTATTTTAGGGAAATGAAATTAATTATAGAAGTTACATTAATGCTGAAGAAATTTGCATGAAATCCGCCAAAATTGTGAAGTTTATCGACTTGGCTGGACATGAAAAATATATGCACACTACGATCCGTGGAGTCACTATCTACGCTCCACATTACGCCATGCTTGTGGTTAATGGCACTACAGGTGTTGTAGGAACCACAAGAGATCATCTAGGTAAGTTGAACCGACTAGGTTCCTAATTTGATATCCGTTCCTAGTCTTGAATAGACCTGCAGATGAAATATTAAGTTTTATACAACTTGCAAGATAAGAGGCTGTTGTTCTTATTCTTGCTTTTCTATGTGTCTTGTTTGCGTTACTTTACTAAAGCTAAAAATCAAAGTGCCTCAAAAAAGCTTTGTTTATTTTTAAAAAACTTCTTTTTCAGTCAATGGTTTTTCGAAAAGGGTGTTTGCAACATGGAACAAATTCTGTATTGTTTTCACCGATGGCAAAAAAGTAAAAAAAACGTAAATGACAATAATAATCACCGATAAAATGAGGTTTTGACGGGGCTATTCACAGGCTATTTTTCCTTGGAATACTGTATGAATATGATATTTTATGTCATAAAACTAATTTTTTTAATATCGTACGCAAATCAGTCGAACGTTATATCTACCAATTTCTTTCTTTTCTGGCCCCTTCTGTAAAAAAATTGCTGTTCTCCTCCCTTGAATACGAAAGTGGAAATAGGATCTGTGTTGCTATGTCTGTGAAAAAAAAATTAGCTTGATCCATCTGACAGGTTTTTGAAGCCTTGTTTCAAATGGAATTAAGCCTGCATTTCAGTCTCTACAACGGGAAAGCCACAGGCTCCTCCTGGCCTCAGAAACCCCCATCCTAATTTTTGCAGAAAGATATGCATCTTCCATCTTGTTTGAACCATAATTTTAACCCAGTAAAGATCGAACCACGGCCTGTAAAATCTAAAATTATTGAGAAAAAACACGACGTAAATGAAACTAGTGAGAGTGAGTGAAATTTCGCAATTACCACTAATTTAAAAAAAAAAGATTTTCTTTAAATTTTTTTTAAGGACCGTCTTGACTCTTCAACTCTTATTTTACCAGCCTCTCCCTTTAGCACTGGGGGGGGGGATGTAAAGTTTGTGGTGTGGTGTAAGGTGCCATATGGTACCGAAAAGGGTAATTTTGGTGCCGTTTCTGAAGTAGAAATGCTAGGAAACATATACAGCCCACAATTGAAATTATTATCGTTGAAAGTCCTTCACCGGAGGTTCACAAGTATCATGGTTGTAGCAATTGCTGCGATATAGTAAAGAACGGACCACGGCCCGCATTTCAATTTACAAAGCGTATTCATTACTTCTGTTCTTTCAGATCTGCTCGCTACAATAAGTCTAGTATAATTTGGAACTCGCAAGTCTCATTGCTATTCGTCTCTCCTGACACACCAGTGAACTAGTATGTCCTTAAAAAATTTACTATGACAAATAATCATCGTTACGTGTAGTGAACGACCCAACTTCAAAGGGTTTCACATGAGACAGGCTAATTATGACTTCATTTATAACAGTATGCCCTCCATTTTCTAGCTAGATCTCTAGACAAAGATTTAAAATAAATATAGTCGAATGAGATATTCTCTCATTGACCTCTTAATGAGAACTGCTAATAGCAGTATAAACATCGCTCAAGCAACTTAAATTTTATTCTGTTGGCTATAATTGTACAAGACCGGTCCAAAATCTCAAGTTCAGTTCGCTGTGACAGGTGTCATAATTTTTGCTGAAAAATAAAGATCAGTAAACGAGGTTAATTGAATTTGGTTCGCTCTGATTATCAAAGAAAATCCTATATTTTCTGTAGGCCTGTCCAGAAGTTGTAAAGTACTCTTGTATATACTTATTCATTGTAGCATAAAAATGTCAACAAACGGGCCTGATCCGTCTCAACGCCGAAGCCGTTAAGTAGTCCTAAAAATTGGGTAATGAAATGCAGGGAAGAAGAAAAAGCCGTTTGAGGTCTTATAAGAACCGATAGGTAACTACTGATTCAGGGTTTGGTGTCCACAGGATGCTAGAATATCCAATTATAACTGCAAGTAATAATTAACTTAGTTCGTGAAAGCGGATCAAAAAAAGGAACTTTTGCCATGTTTGCTCATTCTTTTTATATTTTCTAAAGTTTTCATTAATCATCATCAGTTTCTTTAGATAGTAGATACTAACAAATTTAAATATAAAAGGCTTATAATACATAAAAAAGCTAACACTGCAGTCTGTTTTGTACTTGTGAATTTCTTATAATTTTGTGTTATCCTTGGTCTGTGAACAACAATAATAGTAAATAGTTAATTAGTGTTAATAATAATTAAGCTCTGGAATGAAACCTTTACATATGCTTTATCTATAATGGTTTATAATTTTCCTATTGCAGGTTTGGCTTTTGCTCTAGAAGTTCCTGTATTCGTTGTCATCACAAAGGCAGATTTGGCGTCGCCTCATACTTTAAATGAAACATTAGAACACCTGGAACGTCTTCTGAAGTCCTTTGGTATCAGAAAAGTTCCCTTGAGGTAATATTTAGTCATAGTTCGTAATGGATAAATCTTTTTCTCGCGTTGCCGTTATATTTAGCGGAAAACTGCTTGAACATTTCTAAAAAGGAATTATGTATTCATTAAAACTGGCCAAGAGCAAATAATTTGAAGCAAAAAAAAATTGTAAATGGGTAAATAATAACTAGAGGGGAACTAATAGAACATAGGAGCAAATTTGAATGTTAGAATCTCATTAAGGTTGTGTATCAGCTAACGGCTGGTAAAGTCCAAAGATAAGCATGTCTAATTTGAAATTAGCCCTTTCTGAAAAATGTCATCTTGAAATGAATAATTTACAAGCAGAAATCCAACTTGACTCTCTTCAATAATAAGCCATATTAATGCTTTTATTAAAAAAATTTTTAATTTGACACCGACCCAGAATTCAATCAATCTTATTCCTTAGTTAAAATAGGGTTTAGTTAGTAGGTACTATTTCGTTTTCGTATTCTTTTATTTGATTAGCTATCGTAGCGCTAAAATATTAACGCTATACTATGCTACTTTTACAATCACAATAAAATACGAAATGAGGAAAAAAGATCACTTGTTAAATACGCTTGCAAAATATGGCATGAAGGGGTTTACAAATCTGTTCTTACGGCACTTAACGGGCTTTAGTTTCTTGTTATGCCTAGTAGTTCTGCTGATCTGTACAGATGGTGGAAACATAGATCGGTGTTTCTTATTTACTAATAGTGTTTTTCCAAAATTCATTGTTAAATCATGTCTTCGATCGAATAATGTGGGCAAGTTCAAGACCACTTTCGTAGTTGCTGAAGTGGATTCCTACTGCTATTTTAATAAAAATGCTGTTTAAAATTACTTTCATCGCTGTATCTAATGCCATGTGGGCAGGGTTGCAGCTTGGCTTTGAGTATTTTCTGGGGGGGGGGAATAAAAAAAATGTGCCGACAGATGCTGAAACATAAGCGAAAATAAACTAAAAACATAAGCTAAATTCCAAGCTATTGGTGCTGCTGCATGCAGACACCTCGGAACTATACCCTCCCCCCCTATCTGCTCCCCTCCACGTGGGTTCAGTAAATGCCTTCGGTAAATTGTTTGTCATAGTTTCTTGAGACTCTGTTTCGACAATTTCACCTATTTTATTTAATTCACTTGAAGCTAAAAAAAATGTTATCCTCCAACAGAGATCTTGTTATACTTGTATCTTCACGGCTTAGTAGAACTGTATGACCTAATCCGGTAGAGCTTTAGTGGGTCTAACTTTTTTTATTTGAAGTAAAATGTAATATAATCTGTGCCAAGTTAACAAGGACTTGGATTAAAGTTAACAAGAATGAATAAAAAAGAAATGATCTAAGTATCTAAAAACAAGAATCCGGTAGTTGGCTTGAACAACTTTTGTTTTAATCATGTTTTTTCTAATTTTGCTTGAACAGTGAAAGGGGTCTTATTTGGAATCATTTTTTTTTTAGTTTTCTTTTTATTCATGCGGTATCTAGCCGTAATAGTTGTTTGCTAGTAATAGTTGTATGAAACACTAAAAGTATATTCCTTCTTTTTTTTTACGGCGAAGCCCAACTACTTCTTACGTACGTTTTGAGTATTCTGTCAAACAGTTCGTGGTAACGAACTGTAGTAAGGAGCGACCCGGCTCAATAGTAAATGAAACTCTAAAAAACGGAATTTCGATGCTAAAAGATATATCAAAAGAATCGGATTTTTATGCTGATGTTAAATATATAAGTTTCATCAAATTTAGTCTTTGTCATCAAAAGTTACGAGCCTGAGAAAATTTGCCTTATTTTGTAAAATAGGGGGTAACACCCCCTAAAAGTCATAGGATCTTAACGAAAATCGCACCATCGCATTCAGCGTATCAGAGAACTCTATAGCAAAAATTTCAAGGTCCAATCTACAAAAATGTGGAATTTCGTATTTTTTGCCAGAAGACAAATCACGGGTGCGTGTTTATTTGTTTTTTTGTTGTTGTTTTTTTCCCAGGGGTCATCGTATCGACCAAGTGGTCCTAGAGTGTTACAAGAGGGCTCATTCTAACGGAAATGAAAAGTTCTAGTGCCCTTTTTAAGTGACCAAAAAAATTGGAGGGCACCTAGGCCCCCTCCCACGCTCATTTTTTCCCAAAGTCAACGGATCAAAATTTTGAGATAGCCATTTTGTTCCGCATAGTCGAAAACCATAAGAACTATGTCTTTGGGGATGACTTACCCCCCACAGTCCCTGGGGGAGAGGCTGCAAGTTACAAACTTTGGCCAATGTTTACATACAGTAATGGTTACTGGGAAGTGTACCGACGTTACCAGGGGGATTTTTTTGGTTTGGTTGTGGGGTTCAGGGGAGGAGTCTATATGGGAGGATATTTCCTTGGAGGAAAATTTCATGGGGGAAGAGAAATTCAGTGAAAAGGGCGCAGGACTTTCTAGCATTACTATAAAAAAAAAAACAATGAAAATATAAATATGAAAAAGTTTTTTCAGTTGAAAGTAACGAGAAGCATTAAAACTTAAAACGAACAGAGATTATTACGCATATGAGGGGTTCTAAAAATACTTTAGCATAAAGAGCGAGGTATTTAGGAGGAGATAAATACTTCGCTCTTTATGCTAACAATTTTTTAAGTAATTTCAACTATTTATTCTACGGCCTTTCTGATTCAGGGGCATTCTTATAGAATTGGGACAAAACAAGATTTAGTGTGAAGAGCGAGGTATTAACGAGGGGACCAACCCCCTCGTATATAATAAAAAATATAAGAATATAAAAGTTTGTTACGTAAGTTAATTCTATTTTTTTTACTAACATTCGTTAAAAATTAAAAGATCTAGTTGCCTTTTTAAGTAACCGAAAAATTGGAGGGCAACTAGGCCTCCTTCCCCATCCCTTATTTCTCAAAATCGTCTGATCAAAACTAAGATAAAGCCATTTAGCCAAAAAAAGAATATGCAAATTTCATTTTAATAATTTATGTACGGAGAGCCAAAATCAGACATGCATTAATTCAAAAACTTTCAGAAATTAAATAAAAAAGACAAGTTTTTTGAAATGAAAGTAAGGAGCGACATTAAAACTTAAAACGAACAGAAATTACTCCGTATATGAAAGCCTCCTCAACGCCCCGCTCCTTGCGCTAAAGTTTGATTCTTTCTCGCAACTCAACTTTTTAAACAATAAAAAACTTTAGCGTAAGGAGCGGGGCGTCGAGGAGGAAAAACCCCTTTCATATACGGAGTAATTTCTGTTCGTTTTAAGTTTTAATGTCGCTCCTAACTTTCATTTCAAAAAACTTGTTTTTTTTATTTAATTATTCACAAGAATGAAATGGTGTTTGTATTTCTTCGTCAAGTTAAAGCTTCTCTTCTGCTTCAGCATAAAGAAAGCAGAGAAGTATTTTTATATCCCGGGATGAAAACTACAGAAAGTTTGTATAAAAATTCTAAAGTTGGTTTTGCTTCTTTTCTTATACAGATTCAAAATGTATGATCTGAAATTTTAGATATTCGAAACGAAACCATGTATTGATCAAATCTTTTCAAAGACACTTAAGTAGAAAATGGGATTGCTACACTTTTTTAAAACCCAAATCACTCAAAAATCTTAAATCTTTATGATTGTGGTATAACCTGAGCCCGTTTGAGTCCCGTTATTTCCGTGACTCGCCGAGATCTGAATCTTGCAAATATTGCAACCAGACATGTAAAGAAAAGGATCCTTCCAACCCTGCCAGATTTTCAACGGAAAGGATTCTCAATCACTATAATTAGACGGCTAAAGTGAACCAGTTACTCTACCAACAACCCTCCCAAGGCTTGTGGATTTTCACATCTTATTTCACTGGAAGTATGCTAGAAATTTCAAACGTTATCATTATAGGCGCTAAGCAGACCAATGCCCTCCAACATCATCCGTAACCAACAATTTTTCAGCACAGATGAAGACCCGGTATTTTCTGCTATCGGCTTGGAAATCGGGGGGTACGTTCAACCACTGAGACAAGAGTATATTTGTTTTTAGAGGTGTAACCCCTTCTCCGACCATTGTGTATAACTTCTTTGATTAGCTTGAAACCTTAAGGGTAGGAATATTTCGGCATAAAACTTTCGGGGGATATTTTCTGAGATTTGAGCACTTCTGAGTCCTATCTACCTCCTGCACAATAGTATGGAGGTCTGTCTAGAATTTAATTGTGGCATTTCTACAGTAAACTGAATTTCTGGCAAAAAATTTGACTTCCGATCGCTGGCCTTTTTTTGGCTGTGATAGTATTAGGCTATGAATGTGTTAAAGTTGCGATCGATCAAAGGATGAAACTTAGGAGTCAAGATGGTAAAAGTAAGCACTCTAATATTTCTTGGGGAGTTTCTATAGTTATCTATCCAGCAACTTTCAAGCGATTCCCACGCTTTCGACTTTTCAATCACTTTTCCAGCAAGCTATCACAGAAAATACCAGTACCTGTAGATCCCAGATAAATCAGTCAAAGCATATTAGTCGGTTTTAGCAGTCTCCCGTTTGATGACTTGACATCTTTGCTGCACCTTGGGCCAAAACTGTCCTTTATTAGCCTATTTTAATCCTCTGGAATGAATCCTTATGGTAGCATTGTCAAGTATTGTATGATTGGAGGTATGCAGGTGCTCTTTGAATACTTCAAACACATCTAGCCCTTCCAACGCCAACAATGCGGTTTTTGTTGCTATCTCTGCAATAAGTGCATGTTTATCTAGTAACAAAGAATAATTTTTGCTGAAAATAAGGATTAGAAATTTACAATGGGTAAGGTTGAATATGGATAAGGATAAGACACTGCAATCTCAGGGGGTGTGAGAGCCATTGTAGCCCAACTCTTATCTGTGGTAATGTCTTCATGTTTTTAATTTTATTTTATTATTCATTTTAATTTCTGGTCATTTTGAGTTTAACACCTGTTATATTACTTTATTTTGCTCTTTTGTTTTTTAGATGGCTTTTTACTTTTCTTTCTAAAGCTTTTTTAAATTAATTTAATCGGTAAGGCCTTGTAAGGTTTAAAACAGGACTTATTTTAAAGGTGCAATTTGCCCTTAGTTCCCCAGATGCCAGGGCGCTTAGATGAAATTAAATGACAGTGTTTCTTCTTCTGTTTATTTCCTAGTTACGTCTTAATTTTTTTTTTCTTTTTTTTTTATAGAGTTGAAGATGAAGATACAGTCATGACTGCTGGAAGAGCTGTAGATGGCCAGATTGTGCCCATTTTTGCTGTTTCTAGCGTATCTGGCTATGGATTAGATCTTCTGAAGCAGTACTTACATTTACTGTCACCTCTTACTGCCAGAGAACGGGAGAAAATGATGCAGGTTTGTCCCTTTTTTCTGGTTGTAATTCGTTTCGTTTTTTTATGTACTTACAAGTCATGTCTCGTTTTTGTCACATTTCTTTTTTCATACTTTATTCACATTGTAGTCTACCTATAATCAACTACCTGTTTTAATGGGTGGACGACCCTTTGTAAGGAACTACGAAAACTAGTCCAAGGCTCTCTAATAAAAAAAAAAGTTGTATTGCAGAAAAATGCACCGTTTTACTTTTGCCCTCCCCTCCTCCCAAGTCTTTGGGAAAATCCTCAGAAAAGGTTCCTTGAAAAGCTAACTAAAGACAGTCGCTTAGATGAAATTTTTCTTTGGTTTGGCCTCACTCATCTACCGCCGGGTATGTCAGACGGGAAAATACTTTCTTAAAGCCATTATATAAACGAAAAGGCATGTGTATGCAATCAACTTGCTTTAAACGTTCAACGCATCTTCAAACGCATCTTCAGAAAGGTGTAAAATCTGCAAACTATCCCTAAACTATGAAGTCAATAAAAATTATCGGTTCCCGATTTGTGTTAAATGATTTGCAGTAGCTGACAAATAACTAAAGAGAAAAAAAAATAATGCGTCAATAAATAATTATGATAAGGATACAGGTAAAAAGCGTATATAACAGCAAAAAAAATAAAGTGTATGTAACTGCAATAAAAATAAAGTTAAAAATGTTAATTTGTTATAATGTTAGATTTGTCTTGATAGTGAAAACATGAAGTTATAAATTGTGTTCACAGTAAAGTGTATCAATTCAATTTTTCAGTTATCAAGTTTTGACCCTAGAAACTTAGTT
This sequence comes from Artemia franciscana, assembly GCF_032884065.1. Taxonomy (NCBI): domain Eukaryota; kingdom Metazoa; phylum Arthropoda; class Branchiopoda; order Anostraca; family Artemiidae; genus Artemia; species Artemia franciscana. Next base: position 16,562,228 of record NC_088881.1, read on the forward strand.
TTCAGTGAAATTGTGAACTTTATTAACGTAATGTTGCTTAATTCTTAATAACGTTGTTGTGAACTTAATCAACAACAGGTGAAAAACTCAAGTTTGTAAAAACATATGTCTGCGAGAATTCTACATGTACAGCACAACAATACGACAAATTAGTGGGTAACTTTTACTCATTGACTCAATCAGAATCCACGGATCGACATACATAGAACATTATAGTATGGATACTAAAAACCCCAGACCGACAATCATCAAAAACCAATGATGGGGTTTTATCAATATGTGTTTCGCTGAAAATGACAGAAGTGACTATAAAGCGGCTTCCACACTACGCATGTCACTTTCTGCGATAAGTGGCTAAATTTTGGCTAGATCGTAAAAATCTATAAAACCATCAGTATCATCACCTACGTCTACCACAATCATCTTAAGCAACCTATTCTACATTATAAATGTGGAAGCTACTGGATAGCTTGTGATGAAGAAACTGTATAAAATGGTTTTTGGGCTACTATTGATAACTTATTTTCAAAATTTATTAATTTCTCATTCAGAGATACTATCTTATTTCTACCATGTTCATTCTTTCGTAACTTAACATTAACTTATGTAGCAAAAACCTATATGTGGAGTTAGGGGTTGTTGCTTTCCATATCTTTCGATGATTATGTGGATGTATATGGCTTTTGTAGGGTACATTTACACCTGGTGACCAACAAAACTGAAAAAAAGAAAAATCTGCTATATGATAAAGATAATAACGTGTGTTTCATCCTCCCTTCTATGGACATGTGGGGTTATTTTGTCCATTTTAGTGGCAATATTCGTAAGTTGTTAAAAATATAGAATCTCTAAAAAAGTAGAGAAAAGTTACTTGGGAGTCAAAAAGTATATCAAAAAGTAATAAGTGCACAATCCTGGAAATATATTAGTTTGAAGTTCGTTGAACTGACAAACTTTCAAAGCAACGACCTGGATGAAAATGGGTTTAATCGAAAAATTCGTCAAGACAGTTTTACTACGTAAAAATCTCTGACCTATTGCGAACGGGCATCTTCCTTTTTGGGGAAGTCAGGAGGGTAATTTAGAAATTTCAAATGGCAATATAAATCGTTCTATATTTGGGATCTAGAAAGAAAAAGAAGTAGGTATAAAAAGATTCATAAGACGCTGTTTCTCCTTTTACCCTGTGGCTTATTTGCTTTAATTTTGATCCTAAAATACTTAAAATTTTCTTTGGGATTATTGTTCCAAAAAGCATGTCAGACTAAACATTATTTAACCTGATAGTTACCAAAAATTTAACATAATGGGGGTTTCGTCTTAAATATGGAAGTACTCTCTTTCCCTTCCATGATCAATCTAAATCTAATGCTAATATAGTTCTATGGTTTGAGCTCTTACTATTTTTCATTTTAGATAATCTGGCAAAACCCTTTTTTTAGATTATATAAACAATATCTTTCATTCCTTCTTTTTCAGAGAATTCAAATCTGTGCTGTTTTAGTAAGGCTTTGACTATACATTTTTAAAATAGCCCCAGTGTACCCTTAAAAAGAGATATAAGCTTCTTAAAGGTCATTTCACAATATTTTCTTCTATGGCATACTAACCATGATGCTCTGGTCCTGAAATATTGACTTATTATCCATGGATACCCAGCTGATTAAAACATAAAAGGTGTTGTCTTGCCTAGTAGGAAAGTAGTCAAGTGAAACTATAAAAAGAGGGCCAAGTCTCGGCATTTGAGCAACAGAAATATTTAAATACATAACAGACACCAAAATGGTCAGAAATATATGCTTGATAACTTATGCAAAATCGACCCAAACCAGCCGTTCAGAAATACCCCTGTTTCAGGGAAAGGGGGGGGGAATCAGGCAGACCGAAAATGACATCATAATTGGAGAAAATTCCATCACTTAGTACCCTATTTCTTCATTTTTTCCAGTATTATATTATTATAATACCACAAATGGTATTTTTACCCCTTCTGACCTCGCCTATGGTGGAAATGGGGTACTAAGTGATGTAGTTTTTCCATTCTCATGTCATTTTCTGTCTCCTTGGGAACAAATTAATAGGAAACCCAGATCCAGAAAATATTGCAGAAATTTAAATTAGATTTTCTCCCTTTTTTCCCTGAAAAAGGTGTATGTCAGCACAACTGATTTTGGATGAGCTATTAAGCGATTTTCTCTGAAAATTTTGGTGCCAAAAATATTTCTGTTGCTCAAATGTCGACTCAAAATCGTATTTTTTCTGGACTAAAGTGACTTTATCGTACCATAACAGAAGGCGATTTATGGAAATAATATTTATAAGTTTTGCTTGGGAATAGTTTTTTTTAGAATTTAAACAAGCTTAAACTACAAGGATAACAGTATCTAGCTAAATAATTTTATTGTGTTGCGAGAGCAACACTTTGGTTTTGTCGTGTTTTTTTTTTTTTTTTTTTTTTGTTCCTAGCACCCCGATTTCAGCTTATTCCTAGAAAGTGGTAAGGGTCTAACCTCTGCGGTTTTTACGGAAAGTATGGACCTTAGGCCGGGTTGATGAATATGACTTTACATTTTGGAAAGCTTCGTAGAACTCTTGCCTGGGGCCAAAAAGGATGGTTTTTGCTTGTCCTTGAGCCAGAGCCTATAGTGTGTGAAGTGAAGAGGAGTTGTATAGCCTATGTCAGAGAGGACTATCTGAAGTTATGCAGCCAAGCTTTCGTTTCATCAAACCATGTTTCTGCTTTCGAGTGGAAAGCTCCGTTCTAGCAGGCAAGCAGGCAGGCACCAGTTTCAAATTGAAGATGGACTAAAATCTATAAGTGTTAAATATATGCGACAGTTACCCTGCCCCACAGCCAATATATCTTCTTTGAGTGATAAATAGAAAAATTTAGAGAAGCAAAAAAGCGGCATTTTCCCACGGGTCCGAAAGTGCTGCCATCTATTGTTTCTACCTATTTCTGTTCGTGATTTCAGCTGAGTTTATCATTCGATTTTTCGCACTTGGGATTGCGGTAGAGAAATGGTATCAGATGTGCCTCTTAAACTTAAAAGTTCTCTCATTGCTAAAGAAATTAGAGTTTATCCTTTGCTCCTTTCTAAGTGATGACGTTAGAAAGTTGGCCTACGGCAAAAAAGTCAACTTTTGAACTAAGACAGATAGATTTTTTTTTAGACGGCAGTCGATAGCTTTTGATGAGCTGATCAAAGTATATGTCATCCATTTTTTTGTACAAAAATTCCTTCATGAGATATACCAGTTTGAAAGTTTAAAGGGGTTGACAACTTCAGTAGTAAGGTACACACTGAAACCAAAATAGGCCGATACCAATTGTGAGACATATAGGGGACTTGTAAGCAACAGTCGGCTGTTAGCTCATAATCATCCTCGGCAATGAGGGGTTCGCAACTCTTACTAGTTGGTGTACCTATTTTTTGTTTCCGTTGTATTTGATGGTAAAACCAATATGGTTCCAGTGGTAAGACATGTAGGGGACTTGTAAGTAATAATCGGCTGTAAGGCTACAATCATCTTTAGCAATGAGCAGTTTGCAACTTTTGCGAGTTGGTGTACCTAGTATGTATTTTAGCATCCTTACAGATTAACAACTTCAGCGTTTAGTCGCAGCGAGGAAACAAAACCAAAGTGTTGCTCTCGCAACACTTTACTCGGCGAAGCCGAGCAAAGGTTGCCGCAACACCTCACGTTGCCCATGCAACGTAGATCTAGTTTTATTTTGCATTTAGTGCATAAATTATGCTAGGGGGGTTTTGAATTAGACGTGCTCTAATTCTTTTGTACTAACAACGATTTGTCTCCTTTAGTCTTTTGATGAAATGGATTATTGTGCCACAGAGAAACGGGTTTATCATTTTGGGAACAAAAAATTAGACCCAGGAGGACTTCCGCTCCTATCTAAATGTCCTTCTGTTAAATTGCTTAAATATTTGTTAAATATTATTGTCGAGGGTGTCTCTGAACAACTGATACCTCTTTTGTATTCTATTTCTTTAGTTCAAATGTCGTTTCTTTAACTGTGCATCCAAAACGTATTGTAAATAGTATATTGAAATAATTGCAAGTTTATTTCCTAGAAGTGGAGCTTACGTGTAGTTTCTTCTTTGCTTTCAATTTTTTTTTTTTTTATTATTATTTTTTTTTTTTTTTTTTGCCTTCCTTAGTTGACACCGAAAAATATCGTCATTAAATCTCATTATTATTTTAGGAGCCACCTGAATTTCACATTTATGAAATTGTTCGTTTACCAAAAGTTGGCACAGTCTTGGGAGGGCTTGTACGAAGAGGTGTTTTGACAGAAGGAAGTGAACTTCTCGTCGGTAGGTAAAACTATAAAAGTTGGAAAAGAGGCTAGAGGGGAATGTGGTGTCCTTGGAAGCTTAAAAATCTTTTTATGATAAATCTGAGTTTATTGAGAGTAGTAAATGTTGAGACATTATCTTGGATTCGATTGGAAGCAAATTGCTTAGCGTTGTGGTATATATTAGATACTGCAGATGAAGTTATAGATACAGATAGATAAAATCTTTTGGCATTAAGCCTTAAAGGCTTTTTTGTAACAGATTCGCTACTATTGTCTATTGATTTGGTAAAATTTTTGTTTGATCGTTTTAATTAAATCCGTGTATAAAGAATTTTATGAATATTCCCCCAATTCCCTGTTAAAGAAATATTATGATGTAATGTGAAAATCATAATATTTATTTAAATAGGGACTTAGGGGAATATTCATTAAATTAAAAATATATTCTTCAAGGCCAACCTGGCTCTTATACATAGTAATGATGGATGGCAATAAGCTTGCCTAAGATATGGATGTCAGGTGACTGATTTTTCAAGCGATAATTTCGACAGGACCTGTGCCTGTCATCATCAGGTTTAAATTCAAATTTCTTGCCAGAAAGTAAAATCACTAAATAAATAAAACTAAAAACTGCCACTAATAATGAGCCGAATCTGGAATTATTGTTGTGCCATGGCCCGAAAAATTAAACAAAATATTTTAGTTTAAAGTTTGCATTTTAATATTGGTGGTGTGCAGAGGGCGATCCTTAGACACAGGGCCGGAGTATCAGCTGAATTGAATTCAACTGTCTTGAGAAAATTTTCCCTGTTGTTTTTGTGTGTGTTCGTTTGTTATGGAAAGGCAGTGTGGTTTTCGTTGCTATTTAAGAAATGAAAAACTTGGCCTTATGAAAAATAGAAAGGATATAAAGACCAGTCATCCCCGTCTCCGCTTTGGCTAATAACTGATAATAAAAATTTGAGCATATAGAAGAACTTAGGTAAGGATCTTATCCTTATATCGTGTAACAGAAGAAAGTGATGAAAATAATATTGTTGATGTTATGGCAGGAACGAAAATTTGTGACTAGATTAGTACCTAGGCAGAAGTTAAGCATGGGTGTGTTTTATCCGATTTTAAATGGATAATTTTGATGGATTTGGTACAAATACTGTGAAGGAGAATGACATTAAATGGTGCGATAAAATACCACTAAAATTAGATTATGGATAAGATCTGGGAGTCTGGGACACTAGCCAAATAAATGAATTTTTGAGGCTTTGAGAGTTCAAGGTACGATATTTGGTTTCAAGATTGATGTTGAATACATCCAAGTTGCTACTTGCTTAAATTAAGAATAAGTGATAAATGGATTCTGAAATAATTGACTTCACACAAGGTGAGGAGGGTTTTTTCGCAGTTGAAAAGATATATCTTAGAATAATGATCAGAATACTAGAAGCTACAGTGATTATAATTAAGAAGTAAAGTACTGAAGCGTGGGCGCTCATTTGACAGAATTTACATCAAATGAAAAGGTCACTGAAAGTGCAATACGTTTATACTATCTTGGAATAGAATGAAGGAGCAGATAAGAAGGTCGTGTCACCTCTGGAATTTAGGTTGCCCAAATTCATGCTTTCTGGAATCCAGTAGAGGCTAAACGCGAAGAAGGATATCCTCTGGTAGTATTGGAAGAGATTGAGAAGGATGATATACATGAGTAGAGCTTTCATAAAAGGAAGTAAACAGGGAAATTGAACGAAGCGTTCTACGGGAAGATTTTGCCCTTCTGTCTTGGCCGAAGGGGTGCCTGGATTTTACGACGAGTCCTCAGTAGTAGCGATAAGCATTGAAGATATATTTAAAGAGCTCAAGACCTTTGATAGTGCCTTGATTTGAATGTATTTATTGAATGCACTTAAATCATAGCTGATTTGTTAGCGATTTTACATCATTTCTAAACGAGTGACGGATTTTTAATGAGAAGTGGGCAGTGGTGCCAATTCACGAAAATACAGGCCTTGCATTCTTCCCTTTTTTTTTTTTTTTTTTTTTTCTTTTTTTTTTCTCGAATGATTTCTGCAGCCTGAATGGAGCATTACAAAAATCCAAAATGTTGTTAGCGATTTTACATCATTTCTAAACGAGTGACGGATTTTTAATGAGAAGTGGGCAGTGGTGCCAATTCACGAAAATACAGGCCTTGCATTCTTCCCCATTTTTTTTTCTTTTTTTTTTTTCATTTCTAAACGAGTGACCGATTTTTAATGAGAAGTGGGTAGTGGTGCCAATCCACGAAAATACAGGCCTTGCATTCTTCCTCTTTTTTTTCTTTTTTTTTCTCACGAATGATTTCTGCAGCCTGAATGGAGCATTACAAAAATCCAAAATATTGATTTATCAAAACATGACTTACGATTTATTGAAACATGACGAGTCAGCAAGTATTTTTAACATAGATTTGTATCCAGACCGATCGAGATACTTGATGTTCTACAGGTAATTTGTAAGATTTCTCAGTAAAATGTCGTTTTCTGTTAATGGTAACGGCTTCCAGCCGAATTCTATGCTTTACACATGGGAAAAATACATAGTTCACGTATACTGCTACTACTACTAACAGGTTACTCCAGCACCAAGCTGCCTGAGGCCGACACATCAACGCCCGCTCCTCCTCCAATCCAATTTATTCAAAGCTTTCCTCTTTACACCCTCCAGTAAGTTTCGCATTAATTCCCATTGCGCTTAAATTTTTCCTTACGATATCGTCTCACCCAAACCGTGGATGATCTGCTTTTTATGTAGCCCTAGGTGGTTGGCCAAAAAGGACAATCTTTGGCAATTTGTCATTCTTCTTCTGTGAACGTTCCCTAGCAATCTCAACCTTTCTCTAACTATAGCCCTAGAAAGTAAAATTTAACCACACCTTCCGCACAGCCTACTGTTTGAAATAGAGTCGGTCAGTTGAGTACCCAAAACAATCCGTTGGCAATTTCTCTGGGAAAACATCTATCAATTCTTCCTCCGTTTTTCTGAGCGTTCGTGCTTCAGAACCATACTTTACCCTGTCGTCACTGTAGCTACCAATATTTTAATCTTGGTTCGCAGACTTGTCTTCCTATTCTTTCAAATTTTTTCCAACTGTGGAAAAACACTCTGGACCTCGGCTTTTATACTTTTAACATCTTCACTGCACCCATCGTCTTTTCTAATAATACTGCCTAATTAATAATAATAAATGTCCCAAAAAGCACAGTTACTCAGAAATGACAACTTTATCCCGTTAATAAACAATTATTTTAGAACCCAGTTTAGGTTTCTCAGAAATGACCATTCTTTTCAAAATAAGAACCTTTTTTAGAATCTAATTTGGATATCCCTATTCGAAAATACTCAAGACATTACGCTCAAGAGAAAAAAAATTCCATCAATATTTAAGATGTAACAATAAATTAATCATTCATCCTTTTCAGTATAGATTTTTACAAGTTTCAAGCCTCCATAGGGAGGGGGAAGGTGGTTTTGCGCTTTGTAGTATAATAAATATATTTGTAGTATAATATATATAATAGATATATTTGTAATATTTATAATAGTATTACTATAATAATAATAATTAATTATTTCTAGCCCTTGTGACTTAGTCTTCTTAACATTAATTTTTCAAACCTATTCTAAGACCCTGATGTCGTAAAACCTTTAAAAGTTCATTCAGTTTGCTTTCACTTTCCTCTTGGATGCTTAAATCATATATAATCTAAGTCAAAGAAAATTTTACTTCCCTATTTGATTCTGTCTTCTCCTATTGCCTTTGCTGTGTTGGTTAAGACAGAATGCATCAAATTGATCCGTATAAATGGGGATAGAACACAACCCTGCAGAGCTCCTGATTTAATACGAAACCAGCTACTAACCTCATTTCCTACCTTAACTAGATCAGTATTATTTTCATACATAGCACTTATCACTTCAATGAACTTGTCTTGTATGCTATACTAGGATAAGACATTCGAAAAAGATCTTCTTTCAGCTGAATCAAACGCTTGCTCATAATCTATAAAACTAAGGACTAAAGGTGTTTCATGACTAAAGCACTTCTGAATTATTAATCTTAGAGTGGAAATTTGGTAAAAGGGCAGAAAATTTTCTGCCCTTTCTAAAACCGCACTGTTCTACTCTAAAATTGGTCCACATCATCTCTAAGTATAAAAAATTTCATCATACTAAGTAATTTGTGCTACCTACAGAAACCAGGCTAATACCTCTATGTTTACCACACTCACTCTTATTACTTTGTTTATATAGGGGTTTTGTTAGGGTTTCCCTAAAATTGCTTGGTATTTCTCGTATAGGATGGCAGTGTAGGCTCAAATTAGCTATTTAGTGGTATTTAGAAAGTCTTTGTAATGTTCAACCGAAGTACCGTGGGAAATTTATACAGTTGAATGCTAGTTTACCTTTTAGACGACGACATCTATTGACTTTCAGTTTTGCTCTAGTGTTGTCTGTTTTGTTTTTGGTTATAGGCCGTTATAGAGTATATGGTGTTATTGATATAAGCTGTTTTTGAAATCAAACTATGCGTCACTATCGAGAGAAAGGGTATTATTTTTTTATTAGTTCAAAGAGCCTTATTGCTACCCAAAGGAAATCTGTTTTTGCCGTTTTCGTAATGTTTTCGTTTTTATTACAATGAATGAATGTCTGCCATATGGATTCTAAAACTTCTGTGTTGAGTAATTTTTTAGTTTCACCTGTTTTGGATATTCGAAACCTTTCTTGTATCATTTCGTTCATAGTGGCCAAGGGGGGCATCTTGACTGCTTTTTTAGCGCTCTAGCGGTCTTAACTTGTAAAGGCGGCTGTGGAAAACAGACTCATATCAAGTTTGATTATTATTTTTTCTAACTAAAAATACATGATAGAACTCTTTTCAAAGAACTGTTTCGAATCTTAGACGTAGAAAAATATTTCATGTGGGAACTTCAAAACACCGTCCTACTATAACCAAAAAAACTTGGATATAGAGAAGTTGGATGAAAGAAATATTTCACAGTTTTCTAAAAGCGTCAGTAAATGAAACTGTCAAAGAGGCTTTCAGAACTGGTTAGTTCTGACTTTGAGACGACACAGTAAAAGTGCTGAAATCCGAGCCAAATGGGGGAGGGGGTTTAATTAGTAATTTTATGAATCCAAATAGGATTAATGAGCAAATCATAACTATTTTGTATCTAATAAGAGGAAAGATTTCTTGAAGATGTCTGTGATACTTACTTTTAATTATGATTCTTATCGCAAAATATTTTTATCGTGACTCTTATATTGCAGTAACATCATCATTATTTTTAGGACCCTTCGTTGATGGAGAATTCCAGCGTGCTCGAATATCCTCCATTCATAGAAACAAACAACCGTATAGAGCTGTGTATGCAGGTCATAGTGCATCTGTGGTACTCGACATGGAGTTTGACGACTTAATACGTAAGGGGATGGTATTACTGTGCCCAATGGCAAAACCAGAAGCAACTTTTCACTTCAGTGTAAGTTTCTCTAAAGCATTTTTTAAGTTTGGCTTATCGCTTCTCGTCTTGTTAATTTTAGCTTTTTAACTTCTTGTCTCTAACCATAATATGTGATGCTATTAAAAGAAAAACACATCTTTTTGCTACATCTATCCAATACGATGGCTTGCATTCCTTAATTTTTCGGTGCAACCAGATATTATAATTCATTCACTTTGAACTTCCTCTCAGTCAGATAATATCAAACATAGTTTAACTGGTCCTTTTCATAAATATTTACAAAATTTGTGAGTCTCTGCATGCTGTAAACACTTTTCATTCCTTGTGGGTTCCTTGTGTCTCAGAACCCGTTGTAATTGGCTTAGAAAATGTCATTTTCCCCAGCAACTACCTAGTAATACATAATTTCTCAAAACACTAGTTATCCTTCCTCTGAGTGTGTCCAGATTCCCTAAACAAAGGGTTTGAGCCATATTCGTTTTGCATAGTTGGGGCGTGGGTAAGTGAAATATATTCGCTCTAAAGACCGTAATGGCTCTGTTAATTGATGACCATGAATTTAAAGTAATAATTACAAAATTAATCACATTGTTGAAAATAGGACCGAAAAAATACTTTAAATTAAAACCTAGGAACAAATATGAGGAGATGCCTGGGCAGACTTTTTTTTATTAAGTTGCTAGGAAGTACACATTAAGAAAATAACGTTGACTCAATTTCTGAAAGTTTGCTGAGATGCTTTCTGTCTGACAAGTGGGACGTTGCCTGGAAGTGGGACGGCTTGAGTAAAATAGTGTTGTATTTTTCCATTTTTAGGAGTGGCTTTTTGTTAAACGTTTCAAGCCTGATTGATTCCCTCAGCTAAATTAATGAATTGCCTTTCTATCAGCTAACGATTTCCGTAGACTTGAAACTCGGTTGTGCAAATTACAGATAAATTTTATTACTTCGAATATTCAGCTTTACCCTTAATACAGAAATAGCTAAAATGTTTTGGTTTTGGGTCTTTTGTTAAAACTTTTATGATCAAAATTACCAAAAACACTATTAGCGTTTTTCATTATTCCAGCTTTGAAATCAACATTTAATGATAATTTCTTAACCATAATATTGTGTGAGAGAAGATAATACTTTAGTGAGAAACGACTATCACAGGCTAAATAGAAATGACTGAATTCGCGTTCCAAGTCAAATAATGTAAAAACCAAAAATTTGTTGAATCAAAAACATAATGCAAGTCAAAATCACAAAGAATAAGAGAAACAATCAGAAATAGTGAGAACTAAAATTGAAACACAAAAAAAAAAAAAACTGGAGCCAAAGAAGCATCAACAATGCATTTTCAAATATGGCAATAGAAAAAGAGGATTAGTTGTTATGATAATTCATCATCATAGGCAGTGTAATAGAGCTGCTTAAGTAAAGAGTGATGTGGGCACAATATAATATTTTTTCTTGCTTTTTGTATATATAAAAAGAGACGAAGTTGTTTTTTTTCAGGACCTATATTTGAAATTATTAAGACGCTCCAAAATAAAGGGTATGAAACTTTTCAAAACTTCTCGGTAACAGTATGGATAGGAGAGTTGGTTGGGATTTCTGTAGAAGGGGAGATTAGGATCTAGTGGGGTTGAGAATTATAAGATATGTTCCTAGTGCCGGGATTGGGATTGGTGGACTTTGCAAAACACAAGCAAATTTCATCCCTCCCTTCTTTTAAGGTGGTAATACATGCGGCTTTAAGGAAGAATGAATATGGGATTTTACTCTCTTTGTAAATGATCTTGAGCGGATGCTTATTGACTCCAATATTTGGCGACAATTTTGTCGCTAAATTTGCTTGAAAATTGTGAATGCCAGACTTGCATATTCCAATAGCGGCGTGACAAAGGATCAGTAAGCAATAAGAAAATGCATCTTGAGGCAGTTAAATTTATTTAGAAGTAGTGATGCTTTTTCAGCAATATTTGAAACATGTATGTTCCACTTAATATCGTTAGAAATTGTGACACTAATGGTTCATTGACGCATTGCTGAAATCTGTCTGTATCTTTTCGAACTATGGCCCAGAAAAGGCTGCGTTTTTCAAATGAATGCATTAGTGTGACCAAATCGTTGTGGAGAGCTAGAGAGTTTTTCAAGCACGAAAAGGGACGAAATCTCCGGACGGATTTCCGTAATGTATAAATGCACTATTAGGAGTTCAACTTGGTATTAGCATGTCGAGTGAGATAGGGTTAGAAAAACGATGTTGGATTTTAAGAAGTGTATTTTTATTATATTTGATTTGTTGGTATCTACTGTAACATTTAGATTCTTTGCTTTATCCAAAAGGAGTTACTTTTAATTTTTTATGATATACTTCAAGGATCAACAAGTCATCCACATAACCCCCCTCAAATGAGCCCACTCTCCCCCCTCATCATCAAGTTTTAAACTATTATAACATTTCTTTTGTGATATAAGAGAAGGAATTTCTTCGAAGATTAGTAGCACATGAATACGGCTCAATTGCTTAAAATACATTAAATATTAGTTATAAAACCGTTCATCGTAAACTAAAGAATTCTGGGCGATCCTCGATGCAAGAGATTGAAACACCTGATTCATACCTCAAGTAAAAGTAACCAATCACTAAAGCATGAAGTTCAAAGTACCAAATTTGCAGCTAACCTAGCAGAACAAAGTTAGCTTATTATTAGGGCGTATTTTTCTTGCTTAATTTGTAGGGGGAGAGGGGAGCCTTTCAGCATTTTCATGGGTATGCTGCTGCTTGTACTGGTATTAATTGTCTCTATTCTCGACTCATTGAAGTAAAGTCGTATTTGAAGCAGATATCATGTGTCCATCAAAATTTTTATGACCTAATAGGGCGCGAGCTTTAAAATAAAGACGAGTTGAAGTGTAAGAATAGAGTTACCTCTTTATGCTGTTTTATCCTTAACTTATACTTATTTTCTTTTATTCAGGCGACAATATGTGTACTTTATCACTCAACTGAAATTCACCCTGGCTTTGAAACTACGGTATATATAGGAAATGTTCAGCAAACGGCTGTTGTAGAACACATACACAATCCGAGCTTTTTGCGCACTGACGATCATGCTTCTGTTGTGTTTCGTTTCAAGCAATACCCAGAATATATCCAGCCTGGTTCACGCTTATTTTTTAGAACTGGGAACAGCAAGGGTATTGGAAAAGTGACTAGAATAGCCAAAGTTCTTGAGGATTTAAAATTAAAATAGGCAAATATATAAAGAATTGTGAGAAGTAGAACGTACTGCTTAGAAGTTTCAACTAGGTTATATACAAACACAGAAAAGTTAACAAAGATGTCCTCAGATTTCGTTGAGATACCTCATTTCTCTATTTGATTTGTTTAGGTTAATCTAAATAATTTTAGTTTGTTTATAGCCTTACTAATCAATTAATATTTATTTTAAGTAATGTGGCATTTTTTTTCTTTCCGTGCTTTACTAACTAGACTTTCAGATTAGTTTCCAGTTTTGACGTTAAAATGAAATGTCTAAACTAGTATGCAAGTTAGTAAATGCTGTTGAAGGTCTCTCAATTGTTTTATCCGTTCGCGTTCCCTTTGAAATTCAGCTGTATTTTCTGCTTTAAAACATCGAAATAATTTGTTCTTGTTAGAATGGAAAAAAAAATCCCAAACTGTGTAATTATAGCAAATCTGATAAACCGGGTTAATGGCACAATATTGTTCTTTAATGCATTTTATTGATTTGACATTTTAAGTGTTGATTTGGTTATGCCAAATTTTCATTTGTATTATTTTCGAATTTGCGTAGTTTCATAACTTTATGAAAAGCTCAAAACTTTATAGAGGATACGACATATATGAGTAGTTTGATTCGCTTAACAACAACGACTAAATAGCCATAGGCAGTAACAGATTTGCCCAAAGACACATGATATTTGGCTCGCAGTTTTTAGAATAGCCCTCTTCTTTTCTTTTATAGAACTCAAATAAGAAAAATTCAAAAGCTTTATTGTTATATTTTAGTGTAGAAACAAATAGAACAGTTATTGATAAAAATTTAGTTTTTGTTGTCTGAGTCCGAAGTACTGCAAATTCTGTTTGTTCTGTTATGGTATGAAGATTTAAATATGGCTTGTGCAATTTCATTGCTTTTTTTAATAGATTTTTTTTAAAGCGTGAATAGAAAAATGATAAAGCGTTGTTGTTTCTCAGAATAAGGTAAAATACGTTTACGTACTTTTACCTATGAATGGTATTGTAAATCCCAGCCCAGATCTTTTTCTTTTTTTAATTTCTGGTAAATAATCTGAACGATTTAAATGTGTCTTGTGTAAAGGGTTTCAGTGCTAGTTTTCAGTATGTACTCTTGACATAAAGCCAAAACAGAAAGCGATGAAAAATCTTATTTTAAAGAAAATTGTATTTCTACCCAAGACTGTGTTATTTTGTTTTGGCAAAAACTTTTTAACACAGATATGATGGTAGCTTTTTTAAATATATTCTTCGGAGGTCCCCTCTCAAGAAATTTAAGATTACTAGACATAAAAATTTGTGTAATAGAAGGCTGATTTTGTTTGCTCTTTATTTCTTTCTTCTTCATTTAAAAATTTCCTTCGAATAATCTAATGATCTCTTTGGAGAACGAGTTCTAAAGAAATAATATGCGCTAAAAGCAATGAAATACTTAAAAAAAAAAATAGTAATAATTCCGTATTGAACCCATAAATTGCTATATCCTTTCCCCTTCATTTGGATACAAATAATTTTATCCACAGCAACATTGTTAGTACTCGACAAGCTTTAATATAATTTAAAAGCTTTAATTTACTTAACAAGCTTTAAAATAAGTCCACGCACAATGACTTTGCTAGTGTTCAACATGCTATTTGCAATTGTAATTTAAAATAACGTTTAAAGTTTTTACATTACGAAATGAATAACAGTATCTGGATGTTCGATTTGCTCTTCTGTACTATTATATAACGCGTAAGCTATTGTGTATCGTGACGGATAGTTTCTTTTACCTCCAATTTAGAATTTCATACTATTAAAATATTTGCGAGGTTTATTAATGCTTTAATATTTGGAATTATTTTATGAAAATAAGACAAATTCATTTATTTCTTTATTTGCAGTGATATATTTTCTTTACTGTCATAATTTCATATGGTATATTTAGTATCATTATTTTAATATTTTGTCTCTTGTTTCTTAACCCCTCTTGACACTTTTATTGTGTCTTGATCACTCCTTTTAATAAGGCGTATACATAAGTTAACATTTGAGAAATAAAATATTATTTCGTTTGATCAACAAGGATAGTTTAAATTTCCAATTTTTTTTTTTTTCGTTCTCTGCTTAATATGACAAAGCTGTGTTTCGCATATGCTTCAAAGCATTAATTTTGTAAATAAAGGAGCATTGAATTTAACAGAAAGGATACATCTATATGTCATTGTGTTTTATTTCAAACGACATTCAATGTCTTAAAAATGAAGAAGCTCATAAAAGAATTCACTGGTTATATTCTTCAAGAAATAAAGTAACATCTGTAGTTGAAAATTTTTATTGAATTTTGTCTCCGTGTTATATTGAGACAAGTTTTCATGTCGTGTCTTATTAGAACTTTTACGCTGTGTTTCGAGTCTTTTTTTATATTTTGAATCGGAGTATTAATCGGAATAAATTGTTTTTTGAAGGTCGTTTTTCTTTTCTTTTTTTTATTTTTTTCTCTCTTGTAGAAATCGACACAGACAGGCAAACAGACGGTAAGACACACAGGAACAGAGGGAGAGAGAGACAGAAACACATACACACAAAGAGACAGTGAGACAGGTAAACAGATGGTCCGATACACAGGCACGAAGAGAAATATGGATAGGAAAAAGACACATAAAGACAGGCAAAAAGAAGGTGAGACACATAGGCACAGAAGAGAGAGAGAGAAACACAAACACACAAAGACAGACAATCTCACGGCTGCACAACGTAAATTATCCAATAAATCTATACCAAAGGATGAGTTGCCAATTAAAAATGAAAACAATATATTGGCTATGTAAGCGGAAATTTATTGAGGGTAGTTTGGGGAATGTCAGGACAGTTGGCTATGTAAGCGGAAATTTATTGAGGGTAGTTTGGGGAATGTCAGGACAGGCAAACAGGTGGTCAGAAACACAGGTACAGAGAGAGAAAGACAGAAACACAAACAGATACAGACAGTTAAAGAGACAGACGTCAAACACAGAGGCATAGAGACAGACATGGATATTCCAGCACCGTAAGAACCCTGAATCAATTGGGTAAATTTTGGTAGATGGTTCAATAGTATTTTGTGGACTTCAGCTGGGTCTTCGGTCCAGAAATTCAGAATGAAAGGACATCAACCAGTTCATGGTAACGAACTGTAAGTAAGGAGCGATCTGGTTCAATAGTAACCGAAACTCTAAAAAACAGAATTTTGATACCAATAGATATATCAAAAGAATCGACTTATTATGTTGTTTTCAAAGATATAACTCATTAGTTTAGTTTACCCATCAAAAGCTACGAGTCTGATAAAATTTACCCAATTTTCGATAAAAGATGGAAATACCCCCTAAAAGTCATAGAATCTTGATGAAAATCGCACCATCAGATTCAGTATGTCACAAAATCCTATTGAAGATATTTCAAGCATCTTTCTACAATTTTTTTTTTTTTTTTTTTTTTTTTTTTTTTTTTGTAAGAAGAATGGTCATGGATGCGTGGATATTATTTTTTTTCCATGAGTGATTGCATCGACCCAGTGCTCCTAGAATATCGCGAGACGGCTTATTTGAACTGAAATTAGAATTTCTAGTGCCCTTGTAAGTGACCAAAAAGATGGATGGTCATTTAAGCCTCCACCCCTTTTTTCGCAAAATCGTCTGATCGAAATTTTGAGATAGCCATTTTGTTCATCTTAGTTTATTGCCCATTGTTTATAATAGCTTTTGTTATTGGGAAATATGCATACATTTTTGGGTGGGGGAGGGGCAAAATTTCTGCTTGAAATTTTTCCACGGGGGAGTTTTCTAGAGGGTGAGCTTGTCAGGGGAGATTATACAGTGGGAGAATTTGCCAGAATTCCAATGCAAATTTTGTATGTCTTGCTTTCTCTTTTCCGTCTCAATTTTAGATGTGGAGTTGTTAAAGGTAATTGTCCTGGTTAAATTGTCTAGAGGGTTTCTTCGTGGAGGTGGGCCCAGATTTCCTAGCAATATTTAAAAAAACGATAATAAATTAAATAAAAAAACAAAGTTTTCAAATGAAAGTGAGAAGCATCATTAAAACTTCAAACGAACAGAAATTGTTTCGTATATGAAGGGGATTGTCCCCTCCTCAAAACCTCGTTCTACACGCTAAAGTTTGAATTTTGTCCCAATTCTTGGAGAGCAACTCTTGAAACATATGGGTCACTTAATTAGAACAATAAGCCTCCTTTTTTTTAAAAGCACTAAGAAACTTTAGCGTAAAGAGCGAGGTGTTGAGGAGGGTGCAATCATAATTAATATTTTAAAGGAGCAAATTTGATTGGAAATTCAAAGTTCTAGTAATCTTTTTAAGATTCAAAAGTGATTGGAGGGCGATCAACCCTCCTCTTTAGCCCATAATTTTCAAACACTTCCAAACAAAATTTAAGATAGCAATTTTGTTTAGTATAGGTCAATGGTCTTGTAACTGTATTAAAAGTAAAACTACTTTTTGTGTCCCAATTTTTAAAAGGGTTAATGTTCTTAAAAATTGTTGGAAATTTTCCTCCAGGATACAAATAGCAGGCCAAACTATAAATTCTTAAAGAAAAACCAAAAAGATCTAAACTATTGTTTCCTTTTCCCCTGAAAAGATTATTTAAATATGAAAGGAACGGAAATTAATTAAAAATCTTTTCCCACAAAAAAGGTTTTCTAAAGAAAAGTAGTGAACATTAAACTAAAAATGAGAAAAAGTTAAATCAAATAATCTACTAAGCGTCAAACTATTACAAATCAGCATCGATGAATAAATGAAACCGAAAACGAACAGAAGTTACAATAAATAACCGAGTCAATCTAAAAACGAGTAGAAATTAACGTGAGTAGGGGTCAAAACCACAATGCCTTCCCAAGGCCAGGACATAATGTGCTCTATGTAGAAGAGCATATGCCCACCCTGGGAAATAGCTATTGGGTTGCTTTCATCTAGATCAGATTGTACAGGTGACTTTGTTATGGATTAAGATGGTATGTAAGCTAAACAAATAATTCAGTGAATCTTATTTTCCATATTTATTTTTTTTTGGTTTTTTTCAAGAAAGAAAAAATACCAAATCAAAGAATATTAGAAATAGAAACCGTCAGCTGATGAAAAGCTATTTTGAGATTTGTAAGACTAGATGTAGAGCTTTTTTTTTTTCGACCATGGGACCAAACTTTGCTTGGTGAAAAGAAAAAAACAGTTCTTTAAATTTTTGTTTTTGGAAAACAACTTAAATTTTATTCTAGTCGGCAAATTTTTGGACTCTTAATACTGACAAATTCTTCTGCATCTTCAACAACCAAATTAAATTTTAATGTGGTTTTTAGAATATTCAGCACGGACACTGTGTCCAAAGAGAAATTGATAGAAATAGCCAAAACTGTTGCACCATATAGAGAAATCAGCCATCACCAAGGTTGTATATGGTGGAATGAATATTCTTCGAAAGACAAAAAAGAATTCCTTGGAAAAAAGAGAATATATAATCTAGTGAGAAATCTTCATAGCCCTATTGAAAAGAACAGGGCTTATACTATATTTCAAAAAACAATACTCGAGGCCAAGAAAAAATGCATGGAATAACTTAATAAGCGAACTCGACTTTAGAAATCCAATATCTAAAATATACACTTATGAATCGACGACGTATTACTACGGGTTCAGGTACCTACACCGATTCGTCATTTATCAATGATGAAATCCCTTCAAAATTTGCTTTGGCCTTTGTAAAAAGTGCCAGAGCCATAAGATCATGGACGAATTCTCTATATAAATTTGAAATGTTTGGACTTTCATCTCTTGTATGTATAGCAAATGGAAATATAACAGTTCAAAATAGGGATGAAACCTTTTACTTGACAGTGAAACAAATATAAAATTTTTAACTGGATATTTCGAACACATATACATTGTCCATCATCAGCAGTAAAACTAAAAAACATTAATAAAAACAAAAAAAATTATACCCAATAAACTAATTACATCCAGTTTTTTTGCTCTTATTTTTATGGCACTTGGTATCTTCCAAGTGATATATAGGGATCGCAAATTCCGTCGGTCTATCGGTCTGTCCCGGTTTTGCAACTTTAGACACTTCCAGGTAAGCTAGGACGTTGAAATTTGGCAGGCGTATCAGGAACCAGACCAGATTAAAGTAGAAATTGTCATTTCCCCGGTTCGACCATCTGAGGGGGTGGGGAGGAGTGGAAGACGATTAAATCGGAAAAATTAGAAAAACATGAGGTGTTTTAACTTATGAACAGGTGATCAGATCTCTATGAAATTTTATGTTTGGAAAAATATCGTTTCTCAAAGCTCTTATTTTAAATCCGTGCCGGATCTGGTGACATTGGGGGTGACCTGAAATGATGGAAAACGCTTAGAGTGGAGGGATTGAGATGAAACTTGGTGGAAAAAACGAACACAAGTCATAGATACATGATTGACATAAGCAGAGCGAATCCGCTCTCTTTGGGGTAGTTGGGGGGGGGGGCTTTAATTCTGAAAAATTAGAAAAAATGAGGTATTTTTAACTCACGAACAGGTGATCGGATCTCAGTGAAATTTGATATTTAGAAGGATATAGTGTCTCAGAGCTCTTATTTTAAATCCCGACCGAATCCAGTGACATTGTGGGGAGTTTGGGGGAGAACCTAAAATCTTGGAAAATGTTTAGAGTGGAGGGATCGGGATGAAACTTGGTGGAAAAAATAATCAGAAGTCCTTTATACGTGATTGACATAATGGGAACGGATCCGGTCTATTTGGGGGAGTTGGGGAGGGAAGGGTTAATTCTGAAAAATTAGAAAAATGACATATTTTTAACTTACGAAGGAGTGATTTGATCTTAATGAAACTTCATATTTAGAAGGACATCGTAATCCAGATCTCTTATTTTAAATCTCGACCGGATCCAGCGTCATTGGAGGGGGTAGTTGGAGGGACCGGAAATCTAGGAAAATACTTAAAGCGGAGGTATCAAGATGAAACTGTGTGGGAAGAATAAAAACAAGTACAAGATACCTGAAAGACATAATCGGACCGGATCTGCCCTCTTTGGTGGAGTCGGGGGGGGGGGGAATAATGCAGAAAATTAGAAAAAATGAGGTATTTATAGCTTACGAACGGTTGATCAGATCTTAATGAAATTTGATATTTAGAAGCATCTTGTGCTTTAGAGCCCTTATTTGAAATTCCGACCAGATCCTGTGACATTGGGGGGAGTTGAAGGGGGAAACTGGAATTCTCTGAAAACGTGAAAACGGGGTATCTTTATCTTACGAATAGGTGAACGGATCTTAATGAAACTTGATATATAGAAGGATCTTATGTCTCAGATGCTCCATTTCTGATTCGAATCGGATCCGGGGATATATGGGGTTGGAGGGGGGGGGACAAAAATTTGGAAAACGCTTAGAGCGGAGAGATTGGGATGAAACTTGATGGGAAGAATAAGCACAAGTTATAGATACATTATTGAAATAATTGGAACAGATCCGTTCTCTTTGGAGGAGCTGGGGGGGGGGTGTTAATTTGGAAAAATTAGAAACTTGAGGTAGTTTTAACTTAAGAATGGGTGACGGATCTTAATGAAATTTGATATTTAGAAGGAACTGATGTCTCAGAGCTCCTATTTCAAATCTTGACCAGATCTGTTGACATTAGGGGGAGTTGGAGGGGGAAATTGGAAATCTTGGAAAACGCGTTTAGTGGAGGAATAGGGATGAAACTTGGTGGGTAGAATGATAAAATGTCGTAGATACGTGATTGACATAACCGTGCTGGATTCTCTCTCTTTTGGGGGAGTTAGGGGGTTGGGTTCAGTGCTTTGACGAGTTTGGTGCTTCTGGACGTGCTAGGGCAATGAAAATCGGTAGGCGGGTCAGGTAGCTACACAAATTGACTTGATAAAGTCGTTTTCCCCGATTCGACCATCTGGGGACTGAAGGGAGAGCAAAAATTAGAAAAAATGAAATATTTATAACTTTCGAGTGGGTGATCGGATCTGAATGAATTTTGATATTTAGAAGGAGATCGTCACTCAGAGCTCTTATTTTAAACCCCGACCGGCATTATTCCTCTGATTTTCCTTTTAAATCAATCTATTGATTCTTAGAATTTTGGTAGAGCTCGTACCATATGAGCTCTTGGCTCTTGGCTCTTCCGGCCTCGTCAAAAGTGTCATATGAGCTCTTAGCTCTTGTTTTCAATGCAACAGCGGAAGCAAATCTCCTTGACCTTTTCGGCTCCGGCTCATTAGATTTATCTAACATATCAGATGGACAAAGGTCAAAGCTCTTAGGCGAAACGAGATTTACTTTATTTGACCTCAGTAAATTATCATAAATTGAACTCAATCCAAATTCACCTGTATCTCTGTTTATGAAATTATTCTTGAATAATTTTTTTTGTTTTTTAATCTCGATTGTTTCCCTGAAAATTTGCTTTAAACTTTGATCCCTAAAAATCAAAGCAACACTCTCAAACAAAATAAAATGATTTGGATAATTATAAATATGTTCCGATAGAGCCGACGTGAAATCTTCAGGTTTGTAATTTTGCTTTAAGGGCGATGAAATAGAATTATGAAGTTGCATTAATCTCATTTTTAAATTTTAGTTAGTACGTTCCATATAAGAGCTTCCACAAGTACACGGGAATCTATAAATCCCACTTTTTTGCTCTACGGAAGTTCCATCCTTTCTAGAATTTAAAAAATTAGACAAAGTATTACTACCTCTTAAAGCTACCCTTAAACCATTGTTTTGTAAAAAAATTTAAGTTTTTCACTCAGCCCTAGAACATATGGTAAAGAACAAGAACATCTTTTTTCTGTTATTTTCAGGACATCGTTAGAAAATTCTAGAAAATTTTTCCTTCTTTTCGAAAAACTCCGATCAATTAACCAACCTGGATAATGGTTCCTTATTAAAATTTCTTTTAATAACAATAATTCCTCCTCAATGAATTTTGGAGAGCAAATTCTAAAAATACGGTCAATTAAAGATATGATTAAATCAATTTTTACTTGGCGAGCGTGACCGGTGAAGAACGTCAAAAATCTATAATTGTTAGTAGGTTTTCTGTAAATTTTAAAATCCAGACTATTTTCATTTCTTAAAAGAAGAACATCCAGAAAAGGAAGTTCTTTATACTATTCTAATTCTATTGTAAATTTTGAATCACCTCATTAAAAATTAAAATATTCTAAAAAACTTTTTAATTCCTCCTCCCCATAATTCCATACTGAAATTATGTCATTCATATATCTCCCCCAAAATTTGTGTTTAAAAAAATATGAATCTAACGCTATTGTTGCAATACTTTCTACAAAATTATTTGCTAATAAGGGACTTATTTTTGCTAAAGGGGCCCCTATGGGTAAACAATTTACTTGTTCGAAAAAGTCCCTCTGAATAAAAAAAAAATAAGAGAACATATTATCGCTACATTGGAATGAAACTATCCTACCTCCAAATGTGCTACGAATCAAACTATCCTATGTCCAAAAATGGAAAAAATCGATTTTCAGTCTATCTAGTGCTAAATTGTGTGCTGAATCCAAATTTGCAGTCAGAATTGGACCTACCCCACTAGAAAGGCTTTTTCTTTCTTATCTTATGTTGCAAATTCGCTTTTCTCACACCTTGAAACTATTCTATGTCCTTATTTGGACTTGGGCTAGTTTCAAGCAGTAAATTTTGATGAGTTGCAGGACATAGGATAGTTTGTTTGGACTTAGGATATTGCCATTCTAAAGTATCGATACGTCTTCTTGGACATGGGATAGTTTGTTGGCAACGTTTGCCTTCACCATCATCAATATTTATAGTAAAAATTTGCAATTATGGAGGAAGGGTGAAGTTGCAAAATGAATAGAGGAAGAATGCTAATGGAACTAACTAGAGAGAAGTCCAGGAAAGGTAAGAGAAAATTGCCTGATTCTTATTCTTGTCCCTTTTTTTGCCTTTTCAATGTTGCTATAACATTAGACAGTAGACCATTTAGGTATTGTGCTTTCCTTAGATATTGTGGATTTCTTCAGGTCCCCTCTGGCGACTCTGGCCAGTCACGTCAGCTCATTCCTAGGTAGATCAGTCAACCACAAACCCTGATTTTTGTATACCCTATGCAAAACGCTGGATACCTGTTGGCACTCTAAACCTGACCTATCTCACTATGGGTGAAATCTGATTGGTTCATTTTTGAGCTTCAGTCACATCATCAATACTTTATTGGCAACAGATATCCACTGTTTGGCATAGGGTATCCAGCGTTAGGAATAGGCCAGCGTTTGGCATATGGTATCTATGCCAAATGCTGGGTATATCCAACGTTTTGCAAAGAGTATCCAAAAATCTGGGATTTGTGGCAGACTGGGGTAGAGTACCTAAATGTATGGTTGCTGCCATCCCTGAGCTATACCCACCACTGGCACTGTGCCCACTAGAACTGAGGGATTCGATTTTACAACATCTGATCTACTATTACAGTATTATCTGACCTTTCCACTAATACTGATAAAGTCTTACTGGTTACACACCATCTCTTAGGTCAAACTTAACATCATCCCTTCTGCCTGTTCACTAGCTCTACAGTGGGGAATATGAAATGGTCGATGTGACTACTAAAATGTGCCGGACAACCTGTATTACTGGTGGACAGTGGCGTTAAGAGGTTCAAATGAGCCATGATTGCTCGGATGTTGTAAAAGAGAGTGAGATTGTTGCTTGTAGCTGTAAAAACTTCAATCTAAATATTTTTTAGAGTAGGATTTATAGGTTTACAAGTCCATTAGTAGTTTACAAGTTTTCTGGACTTCCTGGATATAAGTCTTCTATACTTCCTGGATACTGCCCGTTTATTTTATAGAGTTTGGTAGCATCAAGTAAACTGAGCTGAATAGGCTGAATATTTGCAGCATATAAATAGTAAACATAAAGCCATACAGTATTGTCAACATCTGTGATTCAGTGACATCAGATTTTCTCTAAACATCTAAAGTGGCAACCTTTAAATCTGGCAACAATTTAAACAACATAAAAAGCTTATTTTATTTAACTCACTGTTGCTGCAGTTATCGGGGCTTCAACATAAGATTTGACTGCCCTAAGAAACAGTACTTATGTATGACATTGACGTAACAATTTCTTTTTTTTCCAGGTTCGGCAGTGACAACAACTACAGGCAACAAATCTGACTGCAACTCTAACGCAAATTATTTGAGTCCCCCAGAAACCTCAGTAATTTATTCAGGGCAGTTGGGAAGAATGCTGTGGGCCATGACCACAGAAGCTGGCAGCTCGTTTGAAACGAATGAAACCCGTGCAGATTCACATTTGACGGTAAAGACTAGTCTTGACCTGGAAATGATGCAGTGCATTCCTGACGCTCCTCATGTGTCAGACACTCCTATTCTGAATCTTGACGTGTTCTTTCAAATTAATGAGCAAGGCTCTAGTGCAGATCTTTTTGTGCATAACGATTCTGCCTTAGGTACAAGCGAAACTACCATTCAGGATGAATCCGAGAACTTTTGTGAGCTAGGCATTACTGGTGCTGCATCTGCTTTTGAACTTAGTGGAATAAAAGAGAATGGGAATACCTCTGCTAATAAACTTAGTGGAGTAGAGGAAAATGACAGTGCGTCTACTGGTGAACTTAGTGTAACAGAAGAAAGTCCTACTGCCCAGGGAAAGAAGAGGAAGAGAAGACCTTCCAGCTGGAAAAGATACATAGCAAAGAAGATGCTGAATGGTGGCATTAGACACATTAGTAGCAAAGGAAAGACTGTGCCAGAAAGGACTATGAAAGAACCTTGTAAGTGCAGGATGAAGTGTTATGAAAGAATTCCGGAAGAGACTCGAATAAACATTTTCAGGTCTTACTGGGAATTGGGTGATATTAATAGACAAAGAGACTACATACTTCAGCAAGTTAGTCAAGCCAAAAAAAAAAACGTTCTAGGATACATAAAAGCGATAATGATAATCATGAAGAAGGAACAGAGGGACAGAACAATGACACTGAGAAAGCAGAGAGGAGGGTGTTTTCAGTAGCGTATTCCTTGTGCATTAATGAGGAACCTGAGAAAGTCTGTCGACTGTTTTTCGTAAATACGCTAGGAATTTCTGAACAGATGGTGAAAACTGCGTTGAAGAAAAAAGTGCCTGGTACGGGAGCTTCGAAAAGGGATGAAAGAGGTCGAAAAGAGGAATCCCGCAGATTCACCGATATAAGAGAACTTAAATCATGCAGGGAGCATATAAAACTTTTGAAAAAAGCCCCAAGCCATTACTGCAGAGCTAGATTTAAATCTCAGTATTTGGAAGATGGGATCAAGAGTCATGCTCACCTTTATAGACTTTATCGAGAGTGGTGCCTGGAAAACAATAGACAAGCTGCAAGATCCGACAAATACAAAGGGATTTTTCATCATGAGTTCAATCTCAGCTTTTTCCGTCCCAAAAAAGACCAATGTGACAAGTGTGTTGCGATGGAAAATGCTAGCCCTCAGATGAAAGAACAGTTGACTATACAGCACAGTGAGCACATCAGAAACAAGGAAGAAAGTAGAAAGTTTATGGCAGAGGAACAAGAGAGAGGAAAGATGGACCCTGAAAGGGTTATCATAGCGTGCTTTGACTTACAAAAGGTCCTACAGTGTCCGCGTGGAGAAGTTTCTTCTTATTACTATAAGTCGAAACTTGACTGTTACAATCTCAGTATCTATAACTGCAATACTCGCGAAGGAAACTGCTACATGTGGCATGCAGGCACTGGTAAAAGAGGCTCGTCAGAATTCGGGAGTCGTGTTTACAGCTTTATTGTGAGTAAGGTAGAAAAAGGAGCAAAAGAATTCGTTTTCATAAGTGACAATTGCGGAGGACAAAACAAGAACAAGAACCTTGTTTCCCTTTATTTATACTGTGCCAGTAAATTTAAGATAGTAATTACTCACATGTATCTTGAAACCGGGCGCACGCAAAATCAAAACGATTCGGTCCATGCTGTCATCGAGAGATTTGCTAAGAACCAAACAGTGTATGTGCCTTCTCAGTGGTTTCAGATTGCAAAAAGTGCATGTTTGAAGAGTCCTTACAAAGTAAAGGAAATGGGAATGTCTGATTTCTATGATCTTGATAAGCTATGTAGAGAGACCAGTGATAATTTTAACGTCGATATTAACGGGGTTAAAGTGACCTTCACAGAAATCCGAATGTTGAAAGTTGATTACACATTGCCTGACATGATTATTGTTCGGACCAGCTGGGCAGCTAAAGACATCAAGATGATTGAAACAATCAGGAGGTCAAGAAGGGGGAAAGCTTCAGTGAAGAAGTCAGCTGGGTCGTGCAATTTGCAAAAGCTGTATTCTGGTCCAGTTCCAATTCGCGAAAGAGTGTACCGCGATATTCAAGATCTTTGTAAAAAAAATTTGATTCCTGAAGCTTATCACCAGTTTTTCAGAGACCTTCCGTTCGATTGTTTAAAAGAACGTTCTGCGGAGTCGGATGATTCTGATTAACTTCGTTTTATTTTTCTCTTTTGATACTTCAAATAGTAATTTTTCATTTTGTCATACTTTGAATATGAATTAAAATAATATATGGTGAAATATTTGATATAATACGTTCATAGGATGGACTGTGCCTTCCTTCAGCAGGGCTTCTCAGATTTGTAACTATCCTATGTCCAAAAATTGGACTTAGGATTGTCTCGTTCCGATGTAGATAATATAACTACCATCCTATATCCAGTTTTTTCGACGTTCTGACCTAAGTAGGTCAAAAATATCTTCACTAATACATAGCCAATACGAAAGAAACTCTACAGTCCGGTTGTTCCCCTAAAACCTCTTTTTGAAGTACTGGAAAAATAATCTTAAAAACTTCAAATAGCTCTCCTGAAAAGTAGCGGTTTTGGACGTAGGATAGTTTGAATCGACGCCCATTTGGAGGTAGGATAGTTTCATTTTAGTGTAGCGATATTGCACAACCTAACTAAATTCGTAATTACACCGACTGCCAAGACTGTTTTACGACTAATTATGTCTGAATTTCTCAATATCTTTCCTTCAAGAAGAATTTCTGCGGCTTTTACATTAATATTCGCATACATTGATACTATGTCGAAACTTAAGATTATAGAATTTGTAGAAATTTCCACTTCTTTTGGTCTTTTCACAAGTTCTGGCGAATTCTTAATGTAAGAAATTTGGGTTGACATGAGTGATTTACATAACGACACTAACCACTTGCTAAGAGCCCTTGTGGTGACTTTGTACTTGCAACAATTGGTCGTAATGGCAGGTTTGGCTTATGTATCTTTGGAAGTCCATATAATTTAGGGCACAAAGAATTTCTTGGTAAGCATTTATACTAAAGTTGAGATGTTTCTTTGTGCCCTAAATTATATGGACTTCCAAAGATACATAAGCCAAACCTGCCATTACAACCAATTTTCATAATTCTACAACATACTACAACATCATAATTCTATTTCATCGTCCTTAAAGCAAAATTCCAAACCTGAAGATTTCACGTCGGCTCTATCGAAACATATTTATAATTATCCAAATCATTTTATTTTGTTTTAGAATGTTTCTTTGATTTCTAGGGACCAAAGTTTAAATCAAATTTTATGAGCAATGATTCCATAAACATTAATAGTTCCATAAACAGAGGTGCAGGTGAATTTAGATTGAGTTCAATTTATGATAATTTAATGAGTCCAATAAAGTAAACCTCATTCCACCTAAGAGCTTTGACCTATGTTCACCTGATATGTTAGATAAATCTAATGAACCGGAACCGAAAGGTCAAGGAGAGTTGCTTCCGCTATTGCATTGAAAAAAACAAAAGCAATAAACTATATGTAGTTAGTTTATTGGGTATAAATTTTGTTTGTTTTTACTAATGCCTTTTATTTTTACTGCTGATGATGGACACTGTTTTCTATATTTTTGTCACTGTCAATTGAAAGGTTTCATGACTATTTTGAACTGCTATATTTTCGTCATGGAGAGGCTGCGTGGTCTTCGAAGTTATTTATGCCAAATGGAATTCCACTCGGCAATTTATCCTAGGATAAATCCTATAGGACCCTATATTAATTGAAAATAAAATCACTAGATAGAGATTCACAAGTATTTGAAAATGATATAAACTATGAATTGTTAGCAAAAACTCATGGTGTCATTGTGCTGGATTTTTATGGTACCCAAGATATGAGTGTTGTACAAAAGGCCACCGTAAGTTTAGATTGTACTGTTGCTGAATCGTTGGAGAAGAGTATAGCATAAATCTCGCGCAATCAGTTTGAAACCTATTTGGAAATTACCCCTGATGGCAGTGTTCTATTAGACTTAGCAGCATGAACAAAAATCAAATAATGTTTGTAGTCAATTTGAATCCCTACATGTCCAAATAGAAATCCTATTTTATAGCCTCGGATTTCCTCAGCCATACTCAAGATGTTGACAATACCCTTATCATTGTTAATAGTATCTTATCAACTGCGAAGACGGAACATTGGCTGTTCATCTTTCAAACACCAGAATATTGTATTTTTCGATCCTCTTTGCCTACCGTATGCTTTCTACACGCCTCACATCAAAAACTTTCTTGAACAAAGTGGAAAATCTATTATTCAAAATTGGATACGAGTACAAGAATCATCAGACAAAAGCTGTGGTTTTTATGAAGTACAAAATTTAATTTTTGATGTCGCGGATATACTTACAGTGAATTTCATAGCATTTATGTAGAATATCCTCGATTGAACAACTTTCTAGTTGAAAATACACTTTCCTACCTGTATAATATAAATTCCAGTTCCCTAAGAGGGAAATACTTTAAAAATGTTGGTGAATCTGTTATATAATAAAATTTTACTCATAAAAGAACCTTCATTCTTTAGTTTTCTTCTTTCCATATAGGTAACCATCGGTAATGATAAGTGGTGATAATTCGTCAGAATTAAACTTTTACTCATCTTGGCATGTAATATCAGGGTTGCTTTTTACCATGTAATGTGACTTTATTTTTATTATATCTCTTTGTAAAGTCAATAATACTATTTTGAATCGTATTAAATAATTCATATGTTTCAATTTCCTTATTTGAAGCAATATCACATACGATATTCTCATATGAAGAAAACTGTTTGTAACAGCTAAATTCAAATCAGTAGGCTTATAATCATAGTAGCCAGTATCTCCAGAATAATCTCATAAGAACCAGACGCTCTTATTATTCCAGCAATTGAAGCATTGACCCGGTTTGTCCTCTCAAGACAATTTAAAATCATGATGGTACCAATATCTTAAAAATAAAAGGAAATCCCGTTTAGGGTTGTTTGTAATCATACTAGGGTAAGTATTTTTTTTATTGATCACATTTATCATATTGACAGTTGGAGCATAGGAGAACTCTAGCGCAAGAGTCACAAACATGTTAAAGACAGGGATTACAATCTTTGATTTGCTCAGCGTATCCTCTATGCAACTGACATGAATTACATAATCTACACTTTTCATTACAGTCATTAACAAAAGTACAATTTTCACAGGTTGACCAGCTGCCCAATTCCTACAAACATGATGGACATGTGTAAAACATTTTTTTTTAATTTTGACTGTCTCACTGCCAAAAAGAAACTTACTTGCGATCGATACTATGAATGTCTTCTAGGAGGAGGAGAAATCGAGTGACGTCACACATCAAATTAATTAAACCTGTTTAGAGTGGATTTTTTTTAATGTTAACTTATTTGTTGTTGGCAGATAAAATGACCGTCTTAAACGAATTTCTAGGTAGTGCTCAAAAGTACAGCCAAAATTTTATTTTATTTTCTTTCAATTAGTATGTCAGTAAATTGAGTAAATGCATCTTGGCAACGTCATACAAGTTCCAAGCAATAGTTCAAAGATAAAGAATCATTTTTCATTATATCATTAAGAATTCTTTGAGAAAATATTTTCCTTTGAAGAGATAACTCTTGAAAATCATCATCTACAGTCAAAAATTTTTCGAACTCACTAGATTCCGTATGATTTTTTGTTTTTCATATCCAAGCATTTTTAATTTTGACACTCTCATTACCGATTGGACACCAACCAAAGAATGAAGACTTTATCTCGCTATTAAAATATCTAACAAAAACTTAACAAACTCACTCCTTTTTTGTAGATTGATTCAGATCGTTGTCTTCAATATATTTCACTAATGCATTTAATCCGTCTTGTAATCTTTGCATATGCATTATATTCACTTTTGCTGCAAAACAAAACTATTTTTCCAATTTGAATTTGTTCAATGATATTACATATCGTGCAAACATCTGGTCCTATTCTAGGGTTAGCCGATAATCTATGTAAGGCACTCTAGGTTTCATTTCACTATTGTTAGCACCTTTAATATTCATTTGAGTAAAAGCATCCATTACAAAGGAATATGCCGAGAACAATATCCTCCATGTGGACACACTGAACTCCTTTTCAATACTAAGATGAGTGAACCATGAGATCGAACCTGTTACTTTCGTTCACCTTTAAAACCATTTTTTTTTTATTTTAACGGTCCACCAACACCATAACAAGTCACTTAACATTACTCCCGAACTTTTTTCTTTCTCATATGCCACTTGAACAATTTTACTGGTTCCGGTGGACCTTCTTCAGCTGCACTTCTACCATATTCCCGAAATTCGACAAAAATCTGAAGATCAGATCTTCTTATGGAAATTTGCTTCGTGGCTGAGTTCCAACCACGAAATGACAGTTTTAGAGAAAAAAGGGTGATAATTGATTGGTTGATTACTAAACTGATTGTGCAATGACGGATGTCGAAATGTACTGTATTGACCAATCAAAAATTTGTGTGCATTCAGCTTTTTTTTTTTTTACATCTACTCACAGCACAAGAAACCAATAAGTTCTCCCTTATTTTATTTAGAGACAATCAGAAAGAAAAAAAATAAACAAGACTATACTTTCCTGTGTTGAATTTATTCAAATATTTAAATATTACGCTTTTAGTTAATAACATAAAGTAAGTTCTACAGTTCTACAATAGCAATCATAAAATAGTCATATGTCGATGAAAAGGATGTACTTGATGAATTGATAGCAAATTATCAGTATTAGGGTATAATTTGGTTAGGAATAAAAGCAGATCTTCCTGTTCTGTAATATTAATTCTGTTCCTTTTATTCCGTTAAAAGGTTTGTAACAACACTAAAACTCTTCAAAATCTTTAAATCTGATTTTGAAGTTATCATGCAGGGTAATTAAATGTTGAACGTATGTATAAATATCCTAATCAAGATATTCTTATTGTTTTTAAGATGGCTTATTAACCCACGATATTGCCCGACCATGGTAGGAGCTCCATCTGTTGCCACCGAAATATCGTTTGTGAATGGAATCGATTTTTCCTGAAATAAATCACTTTCTTTAAAAGAGCAATAAATATTGATTCACCTTTCGTGTCTGTCTTTAAAGTAACTCTTCGTGAATTTCTTGGTCCATAACAAGTCAAACATATGCCAATAATAATGCTTCAATACCGGTTAAGGTTTACTCCTCCAGTTAAATAGAAAAAAGGGTTGTTTGCAGTCTTTGCAGATAATTATCACATTTTTATACAGTGTTAATACTCAATGGAGATTGGAGATTTATGCAGAACAGTTTTTAAAACCTCTTCAACAGCGGGTAAAATTAACTGTTCTCCAATGGTGTGCGGTTTTCCAAATTTCGCTATAAGTAATGATATATTGTATGATACTCGCAAGTCATCATCGTTTCTTTCAAACGTCAGAAAATGTTCTAAATCTTTATTTATTTTATCAGAATGACACTTCTTAGATGATCTTCGAGTTTCGATGGTTTCATTGAGTCATTGCTCAAAACTTTGTTGCATAAAGGGCACTAGTTACAAAAAGACTTTTGAGGCAGGCTGCAAAAAACGCAAGTTAAGCTTTGAAAACTTGCATTTATTCATTTTATTTTGTCTTTGTTTGATTGAATTGATCTTCTCACTTTATTCTATTTATCAGTCCTGGTTGAACTTCGTTAAAGTAAAGAAGTTAGGGCTATTTTTAAAAAGTTTTTGAAAAATATTATTAGTTCCAATTGTCCTGTGGTGGCGCAGTGGGTTTGACCTTAGCTTGGTAATACGAGACCCAGAGATCGAATCATGCTGCAGGAATGCACTGAAGGGCCGACGCAGGGACCTTAGTAGTCAAGAAGCGTCTTTAATCCGATACAATTAGTTCCAATTCCCAAATTTTAATGTAAGTTTATGTATATACACATATTGTTTTTTCTTTCTAGTGTTGTGCTGAAGGTTTCTCTTGGACATAGGGCCGAGATATCCACTGAATTGATTTCCACTGTCTTGAAAAGAATTTCCCTGTTGTTTCTACTTTGTGTTTGTTTGTTATGGAAAGGCAGTGTGATATTCGTCGCTGTTTTTTTAACTTAGAAATGTTTTCTTAGCTTAATTGTTTATGACTTATAACTTTTTTCATGTGGCTGCCCCCGTGGTACTCCGTATTTTATTAGCCCTAAAAGATGCAAAAAAACTGTTTTGGTCATACAAACTGTTTGCTCTTTATGAAGCATTGCAGCGCTTCCTAGTATCTTTGAGGTCCTTTTTTCGTCATTATCATTTCGGGGCATTAAACAAAAATGGCTGGATCGAGGGAGGAGAATGATATTGATTTGTATGCTGAAGATATTGGAGATGACTTCCCCGAAGTATTTTTTTAACCCATTTTTTAATAACTTTAGTAGGGAAAATATTGGATGGGGGATTTTGCTTTGCTGAATAATAGTGCGAAACTCAGGGTAGCCTATACCCCTTTCCAAGATAGCAGAAAGTAGATTTTTACCTATTTTAGTTAGGAAGAAAGTGAATATATTGCTTGATGCTTTTTATTCTCTTTCATAATTCAATAATTGCATCTGTGGTAAATTCCATTTTGAGATAGCCTATAAAGAACTTGAAACAGCCAATTGTCACTAATAGTTTGAAAGTATATTTCTAATAAAAACTGGCTATTGAGTAAAATTGCTGTTTATAGCTGATTCAGGAATAGTAATTATTATTTTCCATATGTCTGAATTGTAAAATGATAGCCTATTTTGAAAACAAATTCATAGAAATTTTAAAAAGAGCTAGAAACACTTCTAAAATGGGACCATAGAATAGAATTAGTGAAATTCTAGTTTAGTGACTTCTTGCTATCTTAGAAAGGGGTTATGACAGGAAAATGGAACTTTCAGGGATGGGTCTACAGGCTCAAGTATGTCCTGGGAAGGTATTTTTAAGTACCTACCTCCACTCCCTCTCCTTCTAGAGGGTCCTGACCTTTGATGACCTTTAAAATATGTGTGTTATAAAAGTGAAAAAGGTAAAATGATAGTTGAGTGACTTCTTGCTATCTCAGAAAGGGGTTAGGTTAGGAAAATGAAACAGTAAAATTCTAGTTAAGTGACTTCTTGCTATCTGGGAAAGGGGTTAGGTTAGGAAAATGAAACTTTCAGGGATGGGTCTACAGGCTAAAGTATGTCCCAGGAAGGAATTTTGAAGTATCTACCTCCACTACTCCCTCCTAAAGGCCCTGACCTTTGTTGACCTTTCAAAATATCTGCATTATAAAGTGAAACCTTGCAAATAGATCTTCTAATTGAATGAAGTACAACAAAATTGTTTTCAGCTTCATAACTTTGCTCAATCCAAATTTATAAGATTTTAAAGATATGCAAATACATTTCCTAAATTTTGAAAAAAAAAACATTGATATGGGTCAAAATTCTGTTCAAATAACAGGAATTACATTTTCAGAACTAAAGACAGAATTAGCGAAATTCTAGTTTAGTGACTTCTTGCTATCTTAGAAAGGGGTTATGACAGGAAAATGGAACTTACAGGGATGGGTCTACAGGCTCAAGTATGTCCTGGGAAGGTATTTTTAAGTACCTACCTCCACTCCCTCTCCTTCTAGAGGGTCCTGTCCTTTGATGACCTTTAAAATATGTGTGTTATAAAAGTGAAAAAGGTAAAATGATAGTTGAGTGACTTCTTGCTATCTCAGAAAGGGGTTAGGTTAGGAAAATGAAACAGTAAAATTCTAGTTAAGTGACTTCTTGCTATCTGGGAAAGGGGTTAGGTTAGGAAAATGAAACTCTCAGGGATTGGTCTACAGGCTAAAGTATGTCCCAGGAAGGAATTTTGAAGCATCTACCTCCACTCCTTTCTCTTAAAGGCCCTGACCTTTGATGACCTTTCAAAATATCTGTGTTATAAAAGTGAAACCTTGCAAAATAGATCTTCTGCTTGAATGAAGTACAACAAAATTGTTTTCAGCTTCACAACTTTGCTCAATCCAAATTTATAAGATTTTAAACATATGCAAATACTTTTCCTAAATTTAAAAAAAAAAACATTGATATGGGTCAAAATTCTGTTCAAATTACAGGAATTACATTTTCAGAACTAAAGACAGAGAAAAAGCAACTGGTAACTGAAAATTTAGGTAGAATGTTGTTTTGTCAAAATTTCAATAGGTCTACCTGACAAGCCTACCTGTCATGTAGGCAAATTTCAGGGCCCTCTAGAGGGAGGAGTAGAGGTGGGTACTTTAAAACACCTTCCCAGGATATACTTTAGCCTGTAGACCCATCCCCAAAAGTTTCATTTTCCTAACCTAACCCCTTTCTGAGATAGCAAGAAGTCACTTAAATGCCTTTAATTCTGGAAATGCAATTCCTGTTATTTGAGTAGAATTCTGAGTCATATCAATGTTTTTTTTTTAATTTAGGAAATGTATTTGCATATCTTTAAAACCTTATAAATTGGGATTGAGCAAAGTTGTGAAGCTGGAAACAATTTTGTTGTATTTCATTCAAGCAGAAGATCTATTTTGCAAGATTTCACTTTTGTAACACACATATTTTTAAAAGTCAGGACCCTTAAGAGGGAGAAGGAGTAGAGGTAGGTACTTCAAAATACCTTCCTGGGACATACTTTAGCCTGCAGACCCATCCCCAAAAGCTTTGTTTTCCTAACCTAACCCCTTCCTGAGATAGCATGAAGTCAATCAACTAGAATTTTACCATGAAACCTTGCAAAATAGATCTTCTGCTTGAATGAAGCACAACAAAATTATTTTCAGCTTCACAACTTTGCTCAATCCCAATTTATAGGGGTTGAAAGATATTTTTTATTTATTTATTTATTAATACCAAATATGGTAAGCTTTCAAGCTTGTTGCAAGCATATGCAATATATGCATATGCAAATACATTTCCTAAATTTTGAAAAAAAAACAGTAACATGACTAAGAATTCTACTCAAATAACAGGAATTGCATTTTCAGAACTAAAGACAGAGAAAAAGCAACTGGTAACTGAAAATTAAGGTAAAATGTTGTTTGTCAAATTGCAATAGGTATTGACCTATTGTGTAGGCAAATTTCAGGGCACTCTAGAGGGAGGAGGAGTGATGTAGGTACTTTAAAATACCTTCCCAGGATATACTTTAGCCTGTAGACCCATCCATGAAAGTTTCATTTTCCTAACCTTGCCCCTTTCTGAGATAGTTTGTTGTGGTTGGGAAGGTAGGGTTCAGGGATGATGGAATGTAATTAAGGAACATACAGGGTCATGGTATCAAAACAAAGGCATAGGAGGTTCCTTCTCTCCACCAATGTGGTGAGTTAGAACTTACCAAATAGATAATGATATGGAACCTTTCCTTCACCATTTTTGATTCTAAGTGCTTGTTATTAAACATTTTCAATCTTCTAAATATGCTCTGAAGAAATACCAAAATGCCACACTGGCAAGGCAAACTCTAGTATTTGCTGAATAAAAGAACAATAAAGTTAGAGAAGATCCTTAGGTGGCAAGAAAATTGAACAAAAGTTTTAGAAGGGAACCTTGTTTTAGGATATTTTGAACCTGGGCATCCCACTTCAGGTCAGTAGTAATTGTCACTGCAAGTAGTTAAATGTATGTGACAGAGATTTTGGGAGGAGTGGGGTTTGTGAAAGAAAGGGTTGATTTTCTAAAAATTAACTTTCATAACTGACAATTTATTAGCATTAACTTTCATCTTTGACAAAAAAGTTGCCTGTGTGACATTGTCTAGTAATGTCATAATTGATCTTCTAATATTTTGTTGACAAACATCTAGTGCAGACAGGTCCTCCACACACTTCCATTACTCTATACAGTAAGTCATAAGGCTATTAACCATTATAAGATATAAAATGAGATCTTTCAGGGTTCCCTGGGAGACCCCACAACAGATAGTAAGGGGATTGGAATAAATGTTTTTATATATAAGCACTTGAGAACAATTTGTAAAAACAAGTCAACAAATTTAACTGAAAAGGGACTCACTCTAAACTCATTCAACAGTTTATTTACAACAGTATTGTGGTCAATTAACTTGAATGCTCTCTGGGGATCAGTTGATAAAAGATTCAACCAAGTATCAGGGTTTTCAAGGTTTTTAAGAATGGTGTCAAAAAGACTGACAAGGTAGTGTGAAGCAGATGTCTCCTTAAGGTTTCCAAACTGTTGTAAATCAATAAGTTCAAGAATCTCTGCCTTTAACCAATTAGCTAAAAAACTCATATATTTTGGGGGTTAAGGTGACCCCACCAAAACTGGTCATACTCTAGTGAAACCATTCAGGCCTCCATTCTTTTGGTTGGAGTAATATTGCCTAGCTTATAACATGAAGGGTAACATCTAGAATTACTAATATCATTAAAAATACTTACAGGGGGGTAGACCAATGGGACAAACACTAGTTTTTATGGCATGTGGTATCTCCCAAGTGACATATAGCAATTGCAAATTCTGTCTGTCTGTGCTGGTTTTGCTGTTTTAGGCACTTTCAGGTAAGCTTGGACAATGAAATTTGGCAGGTGTATCAGGAACCAGACTAGATTAAATTAGAAATTGTCATTTCCCCAATTTAACCATCTGAAGGGGCGTGGGGGGATAGTTAAATCAGAAAAATTAGAAAAAACGAGGTATTTTTACCTTACAAATAGGTGATTGGATCTTAATGAAATTTGATGTTTGGAAGGATATTATGTCTCAGAGCTCTTATTTTAAATCCCGACCAGATCTGGTGACATTGGGGGGAGTTGGGGGGGGGGCCTAAAATCTTGGAAAATGCTCAGAGTGGAGGGATCAGGATGAAACTTGGTGGGAAAAATAAGCGCAAGTTCTAGATACATGATTGACATAACCAGAACAGATCCGCTCTCTTTTGGGGAGTTGGGGGGAGGGAGAGCTAATTCTAAAAAATCAGAAATAATGAGGTATTTTCAACTTACAAAGGAGTGATCAGATCTTAATGAAATCTGATGTTTAGAAGGATGGTGTGTCTCAGAGCTCTTATTTCAAGTCCTGACCAGATCTGGTAACATTAGGGGGAGTTGGAGGGGGAATTTAAAATCTTGGAAAATGCTTAGAGTGGAGGGACTGGAATGAAACTTGGGGGGAGGAAATAATCACAAGCCCTAGATACATGATTGACATAACTGGAACAGATCTGCTCTCTTTGGGGGAGTTGGGGGGGGTTTAATTCTAGAAAATTAGAATGGAGCAATTGGATGTTCATGAAGTTTCATATTTAGAAGGACCTTGTAACTCAGATCTCTTATTTTAAATCCTGACCAGATCCAGTGTCTTTGGGGAGGGGGGACTGGAAATTTTGGAAAATACTTAAAGTGGAGAGATCAGGATGAAACTTGGTGGGAAGAATAAGCACAAGTCCAAGGAACATGACTGACATAACCGGACCGGATCCCCTCTCTTTGGACGAGTTGGGGGGGGGAGTGATTTGGAAAAATTGGAAAAAATGAGTTATTTGTAACTTACAAACAGGTGATCAGATCTAAATGAAATTTGATATTTAGAAGGATTTTGTGCATTAGAACTCAATTTCAAATAACGACCAAATCTGGTGACGTTGGGGGGAGTTGGAGGGGGAAACCGGAATTCTTGTAAAATGTGAAAATCAAGGTGTCTTATGAATGGATGATTGGATCTTAATGAAACTTGATATATAGAATAATCTTATGTCTCAGATGCTCTGTTTTCAATTCGAATTGGATGCAGGGACATAGGGGGTTGTAGGGGGGAAACAGAAATCTTGGAAAATGCTTAGAGTGGAGAGATCAGGATGAAACTTGATGGGAAGAATAAGCACAAGTTATAGATACATGATTGACATAATTGGAACGGATCCATTCTCTTTGGGGGAGCTGGGGGTTGTTAATTTGGAAAAATTTGAAAAATTGAAGTATTTTTAACTTAAGAATGGGTGACCTGATCTTAATGAAATTTGATATTGGGTAGGAGCTCATGTCTTTGATTTCTTATTTCAAATCCTGACCAGATCTGTTGAGATTGGGGGGAGTTTGAGGGGGAAACCACAAATCTTGGAAAATGTTTATTAATGTCATAGATACATGATTGACATAACTGGACTGGATTTGCTCTCTTTGAGAGAGTTAGGAGGTGGAGTTAAGTGCTTTGGCGGTTTTGGTGCTTTACAAATATACAAATATAGAAGCTCGTTACATATGTTAATTTGTAAGTTGCGTGTCTTTATTACTAGCAAAAACGTTAGTAAAAAATTAAAAGTTTAGTTGCCTTCTTAAGTAACCAAAAGATTGGGTGGCAACTAGGCCTCCTTCCCTACCCCTTTTTCTCAAAATTGTCCTATCAAAACTATGAGAAAGCCATTTAGCCAAAACAAAATTAATAAGCAAATTTTGTTTTAATTATTCATGTTTGGAGAGCCAAAATCAAAACATGCATTAGTTCAAAAATGTTCAGAAATTAAATAAGAAAAAAGATTCCAACTAAAAGTAAGGAGTGACATTAAAACTTCAAACAATTTTATCATAAAGAGCAGGGCATTGACGAGGGAACAGCTTCTTTCATATACAGGTTAATTCAGCTAAGCAAATTGGGATAAACTTTAAGCTTTAGTGTAAAGAGCATGGTATTGACAAGGGGGTGAACCCTTTCATATACATAATAAAAATACACAAATATAGAAGCTCGTTACATATGTTAATTCGTAATTTGCATATATTTATTACTAACAAAAACGTTCATAAAAAAATTAAAAGTTCTAGTTGCATTTTTAAGTAACCAAAAAATTGGAGGGCAACTAGGCCTCTAGGCAATTGTGTCTGGAGGGCAATTGTGAGAAAGCCATTTAGCCAAAACTGTTTCCTCCTCAATGCCCCACTCTTTACACTAAAGTTTTTTTTTATTGTTTTAAAAAGTAGAGTTGTGAGAATGGGTCAAACTTTAGTGTAAAGAACAGGGCATTGAACAGTGAACAGCCCCTTTAATATACTGAGTAATTTTCCGTTTATTTTAAGTTTTAATGTTGCTCCTTACTTTCAGTTGAAAAAAAACTTGTTTTTTTATTTAATACTAGCTGTTGGGGTGGCGCTTCGCGACACCTCAACACCTAGTTGTTGGGGGCGCTTCGCGCCCCCAAATATATATATATATATTTTTAACTACGTAAAACTTGCAAATATACAACATTCTTGGCTGTCCCATTGTCTGTGCATATAAATAGATTGTCAGGTTTACTGGTGTCCCAGTCTGTAATTTCTCGTTGAGTGTTGTGGTTGTCATTTATATTCCCAGTGTCCTGGTCATCATTTGTGTTCCAGTGTCCCGGTCTGTAATTTCGTCAGTTGACAAACATGATGTCAGTCAACACACAAACATGACGTCACTCAACAGACACACAGACAACTTATTTTTATATATATAGATTTATAAGACCCATAAGAATAGTGTTTTCAAATTTGTACTATAGAATCCTTGAACTGGCAACAGGTTAAGAATTGTTTTCAAGTTAATACATGTTATTTTGGTAAAGAAAAAGATCATAGAAGCAGAAAAGCCGCCTACCCCCTAGGACAGGTAAGTAGCCTACCTCTTGGCTTGCAGATGTGCAGGGATACATAATTGTCCAGTTCCAATAAATCTGGTACTTACCCTAAAAAAAGGTTACCCTAAAGCTTACATAAGATAAGCCACGTCCTTATTGTACACAAATTATCCAATGGAAATGAACTATCTGAGCTGATTGATCACATCAGATGAAGTTATGAACTGAGAATCAAATCAACCCTTTTCAAACACAACAATGGTCTCTAACAGGACAAACTGCCAACAAGGTCATTAATTAGGGTCTGCAGTTGACTTCTGTGAATCAAATGCAGCTGATGGCTTTGAAATTCCCCTTTGGGCAACAGACATATTTTGCATTTTGTCAGACAATCGCAAAAGATTAGAAACTTCAAGTTTAACAGAGCTCAATTCAACAGAAACTGGGAGACTATTGGGAGAAAATTTCAGTTGGGAGATTTCCTGATAAATTGGGAGGAGTGGAAGCACTGATAGGACTGCTTAAATCATAGCATTCTAAATTACCCCTGAAGTCTAAACTGTCAAAAATCAATTTTTTTTTTTTATTTGCACTTGCTGTATTCTAGTTCTGGACTCCTGTATTACAAATATAGCCTCTTATTTACATTGGACAGCCTTTGCGAATTTTTAATGATAGCTATAGTGATATATCTGGTTATCCAGTTAATATGCTTTTATTTTGCAGAACTTTCCCTATAAATAACAGATGAAATAAGCTGTAATGTGAATATATTAACAAGTCCTAGTGCCCTACTTTGGGCCCTCAAGTTTTACTCCTTGAGCAATCATAAGCCAAAGAGATAGGACATGTCTGTACTTGTAAGATTGTGGTAAGGAGAGGAGAGGCTTGAGGAATCTAATTTAGGGACTAATAATACAGATAAGACAATCATTTGACTTTAAATTTAGTCGCACAATCATACACATAGGCTAATGCTAAGAAGCAGCTTATTGTCTGGAATCCATCTTATTTGCTCAAACAAATGAAATGATAGAAGAAAAATCAAAGGGAGAAAAACATAATATACAATTTAAAAATTACTTATTTCTAGCATAATATAGCTTATGAGATTAATTATTTCCTAACAAATATGTGTAAGAAGCTGGAAAAAAATGGCAGTTAACCAAGCTGATATTTAAATTTTAGTTCCATACTTATAAAAGTAACTGAAAAACCTTTAATTATCCCTTTGATGGGAATCAGGTCTCCCAGGGGAAACCTGTGACTATCTGTTTTATTTGGGACAGAGTTGTCTTGTCACTTAAGAAAAGCTAATGACTGGTGCTTGAACATTATTGAGTCAAGAGAGATGAAGTATGTATGAAGCTGTAGGTGAAAGTGCTGAGATCTTATGGTCTAGCAATTTTGTTGAACCAAATCTAGGTACAATCTTGTATTTAAGAAGTTCTGAGATGTCTTTATGTATTGACTAAGTATAATTGTTGTCTAACTAATGATAATTCACTAGAGATGCATCCCAGTGCACTAAATCAATTTTATTGTGTGGACTATGTAAGCTTTTGTTACAATTTTATGGACATTTGGCAAAGGCTGAGGAATATTGATCTAGGTTTGGGATATAGACAAAGCAGCTTCCTCCCCAAATACCTCCTTTTTTCAAGATGTTGGGATAGAATGTTTACTTGTTGTTTATTCTTTACTTTACACTTTTAGGAAACGGATGCTGTGGATCTTTATAATGATGTTATAACATCTGGTGTAGACAAAAATGGACTTAAAGGGAAACATGTGAAACAGGATGGAAGAAGTGAAGAAAAGTTTGAAGGTGGTTATGGTCATAGTCAGGGTGGAAAGAGGTACCAGCTGTATGTTGGGAACTTGACCTGGGTAAGGGAACCATCATAAGAACTCAGCAACCAGGCCTACTTGGGCTCCTGAAGCAGAGAAAATTAATTTTTAAAGCATCATAATTTGATGCAGATCAAAGCCAATGTTGATGGTATTTTTAAAAGAAAAAATGCCAAATTATGTGTGACATTGCAAAGTGTAAGCTATGTGAAATTATCCAAAATTTTTGAGCTAAAAGAGAATCAATTTAAAGAAAATTAATATTTAGATCTATGAAATTACCTTTGTTCAAGGCTCTTGCAAAATGTTGCTCCTTGGTTAAGTGATATTGGGAAAAGTTTAAGGTTAAGACCTGAGTGTATGAGGATATTGGGTAAGTGTTAAAAACACACAAGACTTAGAAGATTGAAAAACTGTATAAAGTTTAAATGGTTTTGTTTAATAACTTAATGTCTAAATTCTGAGAATCCAATTTTTGTCTAAATTTGATAATTCCACCAACCTGTCATGCACACAGAAAAAAAAGAGGGATGGGGGAGATTCTACTTTCCTTAGGAAAGAATGATGATATTAGTGAAAAAATGAGCTTCAGGCCAATATTTTGAGATCTATTTATTTAGGTCTTTAAAGACGCTTTATTAGCTATTTTTCGAACTGTATGAAAATTTTCAACAAGGCTTGGTATCTGTTTAAGACTAATGCACATATCAGATGATGAATGACAGTGTTTCAGGGGGCCATAAAATAAATTTTAGGGATCCTGACTTTTCATGTGTACAGGTATTACTACAGTTTTGCTTTTGATTGTATCAGTAATAAATGTCTGCAGCTTATTTATAGCTATTTCATCCCCTCATTAATGACCAATTAGGTTTTTTCAAAGCTAGGGGTGGGCAAAATACTTTAAATATACTAGAAATTGTTGTTTAATATGCAGCTTAAATCTTCTTACTGTATATGTTTTTTCAGGCTCATTGCTCTCACACTCAAAGAAGGCTGTAAACCTTAACATAATTATGCACAAGATACTATTTTCTCAAAGAATCTATCTAATATGTGTTCTTGTGTTTCTTTTATGTGTGGAGGCAAGCACTTGCAATATTATTATTGTTATTTTTATTGTGTCTGTGTTTT
Organism: Artemia franciscana; assembly: GCF_032884065.1. Lineage (NCBI taxonomy): Eukaryota > Metazoa > Arthropoda > Branchiopoda > Anostraca > Artemiidae > Artemia > Artemia franciscana. The sequence goes on from NC_088881.1 coordinate 16,605,257, forward strand.
ATTAGGCTGTAAATTTTTGTATTGTAAAAGCAATAATCTGTGTTACCTTAGGTAAAATTGTCTTCACTATTTGAAAAATAAGTAACAAATCCTTACACTCTAGTTTTTTAGTGTGACTTCTAAACGTAGTTTCTACTTGATGACCCTTACCTAAACCTAGAACATTCAAATTTCACATTATTTTGTCCAAAACCAATAGAGTTCACAAGTTCCTGATAGTTCAGCATTGATATGCTAAATACCTTCCAAAAACATATGTATTTGATACATTAATAAGTTCATTTGTTAATTAATTTGTTCGTTTATTTATTAATACACCAATCTATCATTTTTTATATACAGATGTAATAGAAAGCTGTTGGTTGATACCAGTGACATGAATCTTGACTTTTTGGTATAGAATGTTTGAACTTGTCTTTTTTTTACATTGTTTATGTTTTATGCTTTACCTAGTTTCAGTCTTCTCTAGGTTGACTTAATATTTGGATTTAGAGCGTTATTGTCATACAGTTCTACTTTAAAGATAGATTATTGTTCCAGTAATTTTGACCTACCTAATAGAAATTGTATTTTTCAAAGAATTTTATAAGACATTGTATCATGTAATAAGGCAGAATGAAATGCAAGTTAAAGCTCTAACAAATCACAAAGCTCTTGTATTCTGAAAAGTGTTCATCTTTTTAACTCATCTATGTTTATGTTATTTTATTATTATTGTTGTTAAATTGTTATTTGTTAACTGTCAACTACGGAATTATAAGTTAGTTTAGTTGAATCATTTAAACTGTTAAACTTGTTTTCAAGGGTCTATCAGATAATTTAAATCAGAAATTTCTATTATTAAAGATAAAATCAGGGATGTCGCCCAGTAACAAACATTTTTTTTTTTTTTTTTTTTTTTTTTTTTTTTTTTTTTTTTTTTTTTTTTTTTTTTTTTTTTTTTTTTGCCCAGTCTAGCCAGTTCGACATTCTGTAAGATTTCTTTGAATACCTTACCTATGTTAAACTCTTATTCAAGGCTCTATCAAGTAATTCGTATCAGAATTTTTTATTATTAAAGAAAAAATCAAGGATGTTGCCAAGTAACAAACATTTTTGGTTTCTTGCCCAGTCTAGCCAGTTTGACTTTCTGTAGGATTTCTTTGATTATGTTAACTATGTTAAACATGTTTTTCAAGGGTCTATCTGATAATTTTATCAGAATTTTCTATTATTAAAGAAAAAATCAGGGGTGTTGCCCAGTAACAAGCGTTTTTGGTTTTTTGCCCAGTCTAGCCAGTTTGACATTCAGTAGGATTTCTTTGATTATCTTCAAGAAATTGAAATATCTTCAAGAAAATTCGTCTTTCAAGGGTCTATCTGATAATTTGTATCAGAATTTTCTATTATTGAAGAAAAAATCGGGGATATTGCCCAGTAACAAACGTTTTTTGTTTTTTGCCAAGTCTAGCCAGTTCGACATTCTGTACTATTTATTTGAATATCTTATCCGTGTTTTCTTTTTACCAACAATGTATTTTTGGTTACAAAAAAAAAACTGGTTATTTGCTAGATTGTTGCCAGTGTAATTTCTTATATTTTACTGCTTGGTTTATATACAGTAACTAAATTATGTTATGATGAAACCTATATGGGGATATATTTATTGTTGTTTATAAACTGTGTGAAATTTTGATGGAGACTGCTCATACGGATGCCTGAGTACTCTGGAGATTCACAAGAGGTAATTTATAAATTAGGTTCATTGTAGGGTGAATACATTCGTTATTGAATTTAGCTTATTATAATTTAATGGAAATAAACATCCTTGGTTTTCAATTAAATTTACTGGTATATGATTTGAGGGGCGTTGGTTGATACAAATACTGACTTTTCTGCTAGTTTTCCCTGTAACCGTATAATCTTTTTAATGCTTCTATTGAAAAGTGAATATATCAAATTATAACTCAAATAAAATAGCATCTCCTTAAATGGAACCCATCAGACGATGGGCGCCTGCAAAGCTTATCACATTCACAACAAGAATGAAAATTTTTTGTGCTGCAACTTTTTTGTGACACCAAAATTGATGAAAAGTACATAAATAAAGTATTTGCTTAAATTTACATTGAACATGATTTATATTAATTTATATTGAAGTTATACATATGAAAAGTGCTAAGAACTCTTCCGAAGAACTCCAGTTGATTTATGTAGTCTGGCATTTAATTTGAATGCAAATAAAAAATTTTGATTCAGCCGCATAGTGCCCATAGCAGCTTTCGTAATGTATAGACACCGAGTGGGGTCGGAGTACTTTGTTCATGAAGAGTCGCATTTGATATCTTTTTGCCAAGGTTTGCTCCTTAAACTAACTATTGCAATTTCTAAAATGGCGTGATTGTTAAAACAGTTTACGCAACACAACTTTTATATTTATTGACAATAACTCATTGTTAATTTCGCAATATGTTTATTTGTAGACTAAACTGCCAAGCTTGAAAAATGGCAAGTGTTGCCAAACGCCAGAAGGCGCTGATGAGTTTTGGGTCGACATTAGTCACGTTTTCCACTTTTATAAGTTACCCATACTCTTTGGTTGGAATGTTTTTTTTTTTTTAATATATAGACGTTTTTACTTTTGAACCTAAAAAGTAAATCAAAAATTTAGTACCTTAAAAGCTGTCTAACAAGATACCAAAAATGAACGTTGTTGTTATTGCGAAAAATTTTCGAGTAAAAAATAATCCCCTAGAACTTATAACAAATAACTGATGGTAGTAGCTGTAGACTAAAGGCCTCAAGGTGTCCCTTTTTAGATCCTTAGGAACCACTTTAATGGAAGAACTCGTCATTTCTAGCAGGTAATGTAGGTTTTGCTTAAATGGTTTTTAATTTCTTTTTAACAGCATGTTTTTAATTTTTAGCAATTAATAGACATTTGAGGCTTATGGTCTAATTTTGTGTTTTGATAATCTAGTGGACAACTGATCAAGACATTGTTAATGCTGTAAAACAGTTGGGGATTGCTGATTTTATAGAGGTTAAGTTCTACGAAAATCGGGCCAATGGGCAGTCAAAAGGATTTTGTATGGTTACTGTTGGGTCGGAACAAAGTTTAAGAAATTGTCTTGAAAATCTTGGGAAGCGCCCAATTTACAACATGATGCCGGAAGTGACGTATGCTTCAAAGCAAGCCCTATTTGCAGTAAGTTTTGATGTTACACTTGTTATTGTTTTGTTTCGTAGTATTATTGTTGTTTTTAGAAACGTTCTTATCGCTGATTTTCAATTAAAAAAAAAAAAAAAATTGATGAAAGTAAAGACCTAAGTTGAATCTTAAAACTGGCAAAAACTATTGCTTTGCTGCGTATGTAGCATATATCTGTAAAGCTAGTGCAAATGACCGGGCAGATGATGTCCCTGTATGTTCGTGGAATTATGCAAAAGTAGCACTTAACTGAAAAAACAAATAAAGAGGATTTATTGAACAGTTAAGCATAAAGCGCTTTAAGAGTACTACGACTTCTGTAAATACATGTTGTTTAGGCTGCAACAAACTAATTTTCTTCGGTCTTTGTCGCCATCAGATAATCTTTTTTTTTATTAATTGTATTCAAGACCGACGCCCTAAGCCTCAGCATCAGGAAGGCACACACTTTGTTTTTTTTTAGATCGTATTTCACCAATGGTTTCAACCACAAGAAGTCTTTATTATCGATGTGGTGGTGGAACAGAAATTTGGAAGATCGTGAATAGAAGACTCCTTGTTAAGCGTATTTTATCGTGAGAAATTCACTGACTATCTCAGAATTTTCACTAGCTAACCTTTTTCATTGTTTGGATTTTTTTTTTTTTTTTTTTTTTTTTTTTTTTTTTTTTTTTTTTTTTTTTTTTTTTTTTTTTTTTTTTTTTTTTTTTTACAGAAAAAACACTTGGTTGTGACGCGATCTCTTCGGTAATTTTGAAAAGGCACTTGCATATATAATTTTTGTTCAAATGAACTCTATTATGAAAATCCATGGCTTTTGGTTAGATATGATCACCCTGTTAAAAAAAGGTCATTTCCCACTCATGAGGCAGCGGACGTAACTAACTGAGGCTTTTCCACCTATCAGGTGAAAATACAATCTCGGGTGAAATTTACACCCTCAGACGTTTTCAACCTATTTTGGCTGTGATTGATGTTTTGTGTCAGAAGGCAGCACTTTCATGGAGTGAAATTTTCTTTTGTTGGTTGAAGCGGTCACTATGTGTTTTCATTTTCGTTCAAGTGAGCCTTCCTTGAAAAAAAAATTAATATTTGTCACTGGACAATTCCTTTCAAAATCCATTTTTATTTTAACTTCGATTATAATGGGGTGTTGTTTGTTCTTTAGCAGCTACTGCTGCAACCATGATTCCTCGCTTGTGTTTCTAACACCTTGAAGATCCTTAAGAAATCGGGTGAAACAATTTATTTTATCGTAATAAAAAAAAGCTCCAAATATTGACAAATTTGCTGTCTGAAATTTGTCAAATCGGAATTTGAAAACCGTATCAGTCGTTTTTTAAGTGATAAAATAGTAATTTATTTGCTTCTTTTTTTCTACTGACTTAAGCTTCTTGTAACATAAGATTTGAATTGGAAAAAAAAGTTATAAATTTTGTCGAAGTTGTTCGAATGGTTACAGTCCATATAATGTCGTATATATTGTCATATTATTTTAGAAGGCTATTGGTATGTTGAAAGAATGTTCGGCATACTCTGGTACATTTTTATTAAGGAAAGAATCCATTTTGTAAAATAAACCTTCGGTTTTTTTTTTTCGAAAAACATAATTCAGTAGCCGTAATTGAAAATTGGACTTTAGGAAAGAACACGGTAAAAATAGACAGGGAGGACGGGGGGGGGGTGGACATCATGTTTGACGTCTAGTCCTATGCTTCATTGTAGCTAGAACGATTAGGTCGGTCTCCTTATAGATACCACGTTTTGTGATACCTTTGGATCTCTTACAAGTCATTTATGATAAAAGAATTTGTGCTTGAAAAAATTCCTGTGGTCCGAAGATGTAAAAACATTTCCGTTTAATTTATGATTGGGGTAGTACTAACTTTCTTTGAACACCGCCTTCATCATGTGTTCGTTTCAAATAGTTCCTGGTAACGAACTGAAAGTAAAGAGTGACCCAGCTCATTTGTAACCGAAACTTGAAAAAAAAAAACTGAATTTTGATATCAATAGATATATCAAAAGAACTGGGGTTTTATGCTGGTTTCAAATATATAAATTTCAATAAGTTCAATCGTACCCATCAAAGGTTATGAGCCTGAGAAAATTTGCCGGATTTTGGAAAAAAGGGAGAAACGCCCCATAAAAGTCCTAGAATCTAAATGAAAATCACACCATCAGATTCAGCGCATCAGATAACCCTACAGTCGAAGTTTTAAGATCCTGTCTGAAAAAATTTGAAATTTCGCATTTCCTGCCAGAAGAAAGGTCACGGATGCATTTTTTTTTCCCGGGTGATCGAATGGACCCAGTGGTCCTAGAATATCGTGAAAGGGCTCATTCGAACAGAAATTAAATCTTGTGCCTTTTTTAGTAACCGAAAAAAACTGGAGGGGAACTATACCCCCTCCCACGCTCCTTTTTCTTAAGATCGTCCGATCAAAATTTTGAGATAGCCATTTTTTAAGCTTAGTTGAAAGCCCTATAAGGCATAGATTAACTATGCCTTTGGGGATATCATGACCCTCCCATAGCCCCTGAGGATAGGTCTTTAAGCTAAAAAATTCGCCTATTATTTACGAATAGTATTTGTTTTTGGGAAGTATGCATACATTTTTCGGGGGGGGGGGGTCTACTGGTAGGATTTTCCTCGGGAATAGCTTTTCATGGGGCAGGAAGTTTCGAAGGGGCCAATTGTTCAGTGGAAATTTTACACTGGGGGAATTTGTCAGAATTCCTGTACGAAATTCTTTTTATGTCTTGCTTTCTCTTTTCTGTCTCAATTTTACGCAAGGAGATATTAAGTGTCCGGTGTAAATTTCACCAGCAGTGAATTGTCTAGATGATAAATCCTTGGGGAGGAGGGATCTTTCCGTGGAGGAGCAGCCATATTTCCTGGCATTATTTAAAAAACGATCAAAAATTAAATATAAAAAAAAAACAAGTTTTTCCAACTGAAAGTAAGGAGCAACATTAAAACTTAAAACGAACAGAAATTATTACGTAAATGAGGGGGTTACTCCTGTGCAACACCTCGCTCCTGCGCTAAAGTTTAAACTCTGTCCCAATCGTTTAAGAACGACTCCTGAAAGACTATCTTAGTTTAATCAGAACATTAAGAAACTTTTTTTAAGTACTAAACAGCTTTAGCGGAAAGAGCGAAGTGTTTTGGAGTGACCCCCTCATACACGTAATAATTTCTGTTTTTTTTTTCAGTTTAACGTTGCTCTTTACTTTCAGTTGAAAGAAGCTTTTTTTCTAATATTCCCTAGACCCTAGGTGATAAGCAAGTTTTCTTACGGGGAATATTTTGTCCATATAGACTTTTTTTCAAACGAAGATGTATCCGCATAGAAAAAAAAAGATAAGATGATCCTATTCACTGGAGAACCCAATGGAGTTAGTGGTTAAACTAGTACTATCAGTTCAGAGACCTTTGCTGTTATGTTGTGATGAAAAAAGTGGAAATAAATGCTCTTAGCCCCGTTGGTATCTTTATCTAGAGTGGATTTGACCATCATCAAAGTAAGGTGTTCTTGTTTAGTACCCACAGGGTTTCAGAATTACTTCAGAAAAAAGGAAGCAAACATATGAAAAGGCTTCTTCCTAAGCTTCCACATATATATATATATATATATACTAGCTGTTGGGGTGGCGCTTCGCGCCACCCCAACACCTAGTTGGTGGGGGCGCTTCGCGCCCCCCCCCAAGCCCCCCCGCGCGCGTAAGTCGTTACGCGCCATAATAGTTACGCGCCATTGTAGTTGTGTCCCTATGTCCCACCTGTGAATATAGATATATATATATATATATGGTTTTAACTACGTAAAACTTGCGAATATACAACATTCTTTGCTGTCCCATTGTCTTTGCATATAAATAGATTGTCAGGTTTACCGACTCTTGAACATGCAACATATAATGGTCCATGGGAAAACAATCTGTATTCAGATCTATACCTCATGATTCTAATGATTGCCCTTGAGCTTTGTTGATGGTGATTGCTAATCGACCATTCCCTGTCCCGGTGTCCCGGTCGTCATTTACATCCCCCTGTTTCCCCCGGTGTCCCCGTTGTAGTTGTGTCCCTGTGTCCCGGTCGTCATTTATATTCCCTGTGTCCCGGGTCCCGGTCATCATTTGTATCCCGGTGTCCCGGTCTGTATATACATTCGTTTTTTAGTTTTGTTTTTCTCCTTTATTTTTTTCCTTTTTTTTTCTTTTTTAGCTTATTTAGATTTTTAGATTTTTTAGTTTTTTTTATTAGTTTTTAGTTTTTATTTCTTTTTAGTTTTTTTGTCCCGGTCGTCATTTATATCCCCCTGTTTCCCCCGGTGTCCCCGTTGTAGTTGTGTCCCTGTGTCCCGGTCGTTATTTATATTCCCTGTGTCCCGGTCGTCATTTGTATCCCGGTGTACATGTCCTGGTCGCTTTCTCTTTGAGTGTCGTCATTTATTAGTTTTTTCCTTTTTTTTTTAGTTTTTTATTGGTTTTTACCTTTATTTTAGCTTATTTTTCAGTTTTTTCCTTTTTTTTAGTTTTTTTTTATTTTTTTTATTTTTTATTTTTTTTAGTTTTTTACCTTTTTTTAGTTTTTTTAGTTTTTTTAGTTTTTTAGCTTTTTTACTTTTTTTATTAGTTTTTAGTTTTTTTTTGTAGTTTTTGCCTTTTTTTAGTTTTTTCACTTTTTTTTTTTAGTTTTTTATTGGTTTTTACCTTTATAGTTTTTTTAGTTTTTTAGCTTTTTTATTTTTTTTATTAGTTTTTAGTTTTTTTTGTAGTTTTTGCCTTTTTTTAGTTTTTTCAGTTTTGACGTCACCTAATCCAGTTTTTTCAGGTGACGTCACCTGACACATCCATCCATCCATCCACAGACAGACAACTTATTTTTATATATATAGATATATATATATATATATATATATATATATATATATATATATATATATATATATATATATATATATATATATATATATATATATATATATATATATTATTTATGTTAATTCATAGCATTTTATTGATGTACAATAATGGATCCACTAGCAAATGTACATTAAGGCAAATAATGTCTTTTTGCCTTCTAGTGTCTATAATGTCTTCTAGTGTAAAAATAGTTGTGTTTCAAACATGTCAATGCTCGTGCTATATCGTTTAATCTTATTGATTGGGGTTTAAAATTGTCCTTATTCTGTTCATATATAAACTTTGTAGTTGAGACAATGGTTTATCAGTGAATATATATTGATTTGTAAGTTTTATTCTTTTTCGTTTTGGGAAATGAAATTGTTTATATGAAAAACAATGTATTGTTTATACCAATTTACTATGTTTTCATATTCTTGTGACTAATTTTTGTTGCTATTTAAAGGTATCCTTCCTCAGAGTCTTTCCTCTTGATCAGTATAGCTTATTGCAATAGGATTTCATCACCAACTGTCAATGAAAGCAATGAAATCTATTCTTTGGTTTTCATTACCTTTCAGTTATGAAAACTAAATATACCTGATTGCAATAAGCTACATTGAAATTGGGTTTTATGTCTGTCTTCTAAATCCCTTCATTTGTTAGTGCTATTGAATTGTTATCTCTACTTTCAGTTGTAATAGCTGTGTTCTTTTTCAATAAATTGGTATCAAAATAAAGTGGTTTAATGTATTTTCTGTACTATCCACAAGTGGTGTTATATAATTTTGATTGTCATGAATGTTTTCTTTTCCTTAAGCTTGAAGCTGCATCAAAGACTCGTCCTGAACCTGGTCCATCTCCTCAACAACCTCCTCCACAACTAGGTCCTCCTCTCGGTATGAGGCCTCCACATAATGGACCACCAAATCAAAGGCCTCCTTTCTTGCCACCACACCTCTCAGTAGGTCCAAGACCAGGAATGCCTTTAGGACCACCTCCTCCGGGAATGCACGGAGGACCTCCAATGGGTATGCCTCCTAGGTAAGGCTTTCAATCTTCTCTTCCTCATGTAAAAGATCATGAAATGGAAATGTGGCTTGTATGACTTAAAGTTATTCGATGAGCTAATATCAATTTTAATTGGTTTTCCCGGTGGATGGGGGATTGAAAACAACAAAGATTTGTAGGCCTTTTTTCTTCAAAATACCCACCCTGGAAAATACTCTGGACCTACCTCGCAACAGAGTCAGATCAGTTCCTTTGCAGTATCTAGGGACGTAGCGCTGTTCATCTGCTGTGCATAACGTTGATCTTGTGAAATGTGTTCGTGGCTGACTAAGCACTGTGGTGATCTAAGCCTAGGAAAAAGTAGCTTTTGACGTTTAGATTCTGGAAGTTAAGTGACTAATGTCAAATCACTTGCTTCCTTTGTCATCTTTAAGGCCACTAGATAAATGTAAAACTGATTTGGGGCAAGGAGTATAATAATATCCGTGAAATAGCTGAAATCAATAAGTGAAACTTAGGCTAAGTCGATGTGTTTTTCTTTTTTTTGGGCCGTGATAAACTCATGAAGAGATACAGTAAGCGACGTAGTATCTCAATCTCTGAATTAGAATTTAGCCAAAAAATTGGCTGAAAAATACTGAGCTTTAGCTATATATGGGCATCGCCGCCATGGAAACGACTTAGAATTAGCCTCTTCTTTTCAGCGAACACTTGAGAAAACTGACATAGAATTAAATTACTGGTTGTGAATTTGATATAAGAATCATGCATGTGAAAAAACGGCCGTATTTGTACACTTTCCTGAATTTGTTTGAAAATTTGTTTTAGATTTTATTTCGAGATTTCAATTTCCCTCTCTCCTTTTCCTCCTTGGGTTGGGTCAATTTGGGTTAGGTCCTTGGGTTGGGTAGACTTGGCGCTTGGGAAATTTTCTAAAAAAAAAAACTTCTCCGTCACCCAAGTGTTGGTTTGCTGTATGTTCTCGTATTGATTTTTTTTTTTTTTTCGAGCGTTTTTTGTGCCTGCTATTTTGTTCGAGACTTAGTTGTGGCTGGTCGGAATTTATATTGTTTACGCGTTTGATGTGTTGGGGTTTCCCAGAACACATCCTTTGGGGATATTGAAACATTGTGGGTAGTATAATATCCAATCGTACAATAAAGGAAACCCGGGGCTTGTAAGATATTGAAAAGAAAACGTCTAGTAATACCTTGTGTAAAATAAGTAGTTTCCCCTGTTGTTTTTATGTAACTCGAAGTTGTGTGGATCTTTTTAGATTTTTCAAATACGTGCGTGGCTTTCTTGTTGTTTTATTATGTGTCGGTATTTTAGTTTTGGATTCTTCAAAGAAAAAGATTTGTTTCTAGGCATTGGCGTTGTGCGGAGGGGGGGGGGGGGTACATCTCCAATAATGTTTCTAACCAGTTAGGAACAAACTATGTTCGATGAAATCCGATATAAAGCGCCTCGATTTTACTAAAATATCTAGTATATGGTTTTTCCACCAAAGATGTTGACTAGTATGAGTTTCTTGTTATATAGTTTCTTTTTTAATTTTTCATTTTGACTTTAATCTTTAATTTTTAATGTTAGAGATGAACTGCTTAAAGTCTGGGCAGAGTATTTGTTAGGTTTAATTAGGATTTCGCTTTAGTTTTGAAATATTCTAATTTTTTTATGACCATTTCTCTGAATTGTTATTATTTAATATGATTTTAATGGTATGTGCTTGTTACTAGTTCTTGTTTATATATATATATATATATATATATATATATATATATATATATATATATATATATATATATATATATATATATATATATATATATATATATATATATATATATATATATATATATATGTGTGTATTAACAGAGACATAAAAGCTCAATTCTTGAAAGTATTATGAGCTTTCCTTTTCTTTTTTCTTAGTTTGTCTTTTTATTCAATCCTAAAAGCTACTGTATTTTCGAATTAGACTCAATAACTTCAGTTACAATATTTACGTAGTTTTTTATTTATTTGTTGTTCAGTTTTTAAGCTTCCGTTTCTATTCGTTTTAATATGCATCTCTTGTGTTTTTGCTCTTTGGAAAATATTTTGGGACAAAATGTGTAAATCGTGTGTTTTGATGATTTGTTTGTTGTACGGAACTTGTATTTCAAATATTATAGAAATTAATATATTACAGTAGCTTATTTTCTGAATATCTCTTGGTATTCTTTATTGAGTTGTTTCAAAGAAGCACATCGTGAATAGTGTTTTGAGTAAGCAAAATATCGGTGTCGTTTAGTAATAAAGTACTGCTAAAGTATGTGAAAATAATGTTTTATGTCACTTCCAGACTATACACAAATATATCATATATGTATCACAAATAGAGTTTTTTCGGGGAAATAGATAGTTTAATGTTTTTCTGTTTCACGTTTAAAAAGTACTTGGGGGCACCTGGCTTAGGAAGAGCATCCCGTGATATGCCATTAATTTTAACATATATTTTTAGCTGCCTTATTCTGGGAAGTAAACTTCTTGAATTACATGTTAGTCTAGTTTTAGTTATTACTTTATTTTAGACTAATGAAAATGTAGTATGACAATATTGTACGTAGCTATTGACTGTGTTATTTTCAGTCTGTATTTATTTGGTATGAATACAAGCTCAGCTATTTGATCTTGCAAGTCTGAATACGTGGATTTCGCACATACAATAAATAAGAACGTGATACAACAAACAAGAAAAATAAAGTTGACAGTAAAGATTGTAGTTGAAAATTCTCATAATTTTAAAGAAAGAGTTTTGAAGTTGTGTAAACATATAATACTTTTGCTGTCTTTTTAGCTTTTTTTTAGTCGCTGCTTTTTATGGCACTTGGTATTTGCCAAGTGACATAGCGATCGCAAATTCTGTCGGTCGGTCTGTCTGTCTGTCCCGGTTTTGCTAATTTAGGAACTTTCAGATAAGCTTGGACGATGAAATTTGGCAGGCAAATCAAGGACCAGATCAGCTTAAATTAGAAATTGTCGTTTCCCCTATTCGGCCATCTGGGGGGGGGGGGAATGGTTAATTCGGAAAAATTAGAAGAAATGAGGTATGTTTAACCTACGAACGAGTGATCGGATCTTATGAAATTTTATATTTAGAAGGACCTCGTAACTCAGATGTCTTATTTTAAATCCCGGACCGGATCCAGTGTCATGGGGGGGGGGGCGCAAATCTTGTAAAACGCTTAGATTGGAGAGATCAAGATGAAACTTGGTGAGAAGAATAAGCAGAAGTCCAAGATACGTGACTGACATAACCGGACCGGATCCACGCTCTTTGGGGGAGTTAAGGGGGGATAGTTCGGAAGAAGTAGAAAAGTGAGGTATTTGTAACTTACGAACAGGTGATAAGATCTTCATGAAATTTGATATTTAGAAGGATCTTGTGCTTCAGCACTCTTATTTTAAATTCCGGCCAGAGTCGGTGGAGTTGGAGGGGGAAACCGTAAAAATTCAGGTATCTTTATCTTACGAATGGGTGATCACATCTTAATGAAACCTGATACGTTGAAAGATCTTATGTCTCAAATGCTACATTTTCAATTCGAATCGGATCCGGGGACATAGGGGGTTGGAGGGGGGAAACAGAAATTTTGGAAACCGAAAATCTTGGAAAACACTTAGAGTGGAGAGATCGGGATGAAACTTGTAGGCGTTGTCAGGGACCTGCACAAATTGGCTTGATAATAGTCGTTTCCCTGATTCGACCATCTGAGGGGCTGGAGGGAGAGGAAAAACTGAAAAAACGAGGTATTTTTAACTTACAAATGGGTGATCGGATCTTAATAAAATTTGATATTTAGAAGGATCTCGTGTCTCAGAGTTCTTATGTTAAATCCAGGCCGTATCCGGTGATATTGGGGGAATTGGAGGGGGAAACGGGAAATCTTAGAAAACACTTAAGAGTGGAGAGATCGGGATAAAACTTGGTGGGGAAGAATAAGCACAAGTCTTAGATACGTGGTTGACATAGCTGGACTGAATCTGCTCCCTTTGGGGGAGTTGGGGGGGGGGGGGGGGTAATTCGGAAAAAATAGAAAAATTGAGGTATTTTTAACTTAAGAACAAGTGATCGGATCTGAATGAAATTTGATATTTAGAAGGAGCTTATGTCTCACAGCTCTTATTTTAAATTCTGACCATATCTGGAGACATTGGGGGGGGGGGGGGAGTTGGATGGGGAAACCGAAAATCTTGGAAAACGGTTAGAGTGGAGAGATTGGGATGAAACATGGTGGGTAGAACAGGCAAATGTCGTAGATACGTGATTGACGTAACCGATTTAGATTCATTCTCTTGTCAGGAGTTAGGGGGGAGGGTCCAGTGCTTTGGCGAGTTGAGTGCTTCTGGACGTGCTAGGACGATGAAAATTGGTAGGCGTGTCAGGGACCTGTACAAATTGACTTAATCAAAGTTGTTTTCCCCGATTCGACCATCTTGGGGGCTGAAGGGATAGGAAAAATCTGAAAAATGAGGTATTTTTAACTTACGAGTGGGTGATCAGATCTTAATAAATTTTGGTATTTAGAAGGACCTCGTGTCTCAGAGCTCTTATTTTAAATCCCGACCGGCATTAAGCCTCTGATTTTGCTTTTAAATCGATCTATTGATTCTTGGGATTTTGATAGAGCTCATAACATATTAGCTCTTGGCTCTTCTGACCTCGTCAGAAGTGCCCTACGAGCTCTTAGCTCTTGTTTTATATAAAAGTCTAATTTCTAGCTGGGAGTGGTTGTCGAGCAAATTGTAATTGCTGCTACTGAAGTTAGAGTCAAAATCCCATGGAGAAGGCTGGTCCACCTTTTTAGGGCACTTGGTATCTACCAAGTGACATATAGCGATCCCAAATTCTGTCGGTCGGTCGGCCTGTCTGTCCCGGTTTTGCTAGTTTAGGCACTTCCAGGTAAGCTAGGACGAAGAAATTTGGCAGGCATATCAGGAACCAGGCCAAATCGGAAAAATTAGAAAAAATGAGGTATTTTTAACTTACGAACGGGTCATCGGATCTTAGTGAAATTTGATATTTAGAAGGATATCGTGTCTCAAAGCTCAATCCCGGCCGGATCCGGTGACATTTGGGGGAGTTGGGGGGAATCAAAATCTTGGAAAACGCTAAGAGTGGAGGAATGAGGATGAAACTTGGTGGAAAAATTAGCAGAAGTCCTATATGCGTGATTGACATAACCGGAACGGATCCGCTTTCTTTGGAGGAGTTGGAGGGGGAGGATTAATTCTGAAGAATTACAAAAAATTAAGTATTTCCAACTTACGAAGGAGTGATCGGATCTTAATGAAATCTTATTGCCGTGCAAGTATGTTAGGCAGGTACATACTGCAAGGAAATCGGTTGCCAAATATATGATTAACTAGGAAGTGCTTGAAGATTGAGTTGCAGTGCCAAAAGTAATGATTCGAATTTTTATATTATAGAGGAATGCATCCTTCAATGCATAGACCTGACCGACCTCCTCCAGGATTTGCTGTAAATGGTCCACCTCCACATCAAAGGCCTGGAATGCTTCCATTAGGACCAGTCGCTCCGCCTCCAGGTCCTCCTCCAAGAGGAATGATGCCTCCTGGTGTCGTAAGTAGTCGTTACACCTGATCTAAATTATTTTTTAAGCATATAAAATAAGTTAGTAAAAAAAAAAGGAAAAAAAAAATACATCGAGTTTCTTTGCTTTTGAAATGACATATGGAAGCTCAGTTTGACCTATGTTATTTCAAATTTTTATATTCGGTTTGTGTGAAAAATCATTATAAAAAGAAGTGAAACAAGGTTTAATTTTGTCAGGAATAATATCCAAACGGTAACTTTGGATCCACGTACCATAAAGTTGAATAGCCGAAGGTTGCTTTTGTACGCAGATAAGGAAACGAATCGAAATTTGAATTTTCTTTATAGGAGAGGGTCTGACCATAATGAAAGAAATTTCAAGGTGGTTAAATCAGTCACCTTTTAAGGTCGCAAAGGATTTTCTATCTCAAATAATTTCTGACCAGATTGGAGAATCATGACAAAAGAAAAAATCACAAAGGAGAGAGAAACGACGACAATAACTGCCAGTGAAAAACAGAAGAACAGACTGCAAATATTTCGGTTGAGATCTCTGCTCAACCGTCCTCAGTGTAAAATGAAAGAAAAAATGCAGATAAAGGTCCAAAAGACAATATAAAAACCAAACCTCAAATAAACACTTAAATTAAGATAAGGACTCTTTCTAAGCAACGGTGAAAGGGAAAATAGAAAGGGTAAGTTTCAGATGAAAGGGGAAAGGGTAACTTGAGTTACCCTTTCATCGTTGCTTGGAAAGGGTCCTTTTAGTTTCAGTGTTTATATTGAGAGTTTTTTTTTATGTTGTCCTCTGAAATTTTATACTTTTTTGTAGAAACTTCACCCTAAACGATCCTCAGCTTTTTTGAAGTCTGTTGTTCGGCCTATCACTGAATATGGTCATACAACATTGTTCGGCCTATCACTGACGATATGGGCATACGACATACGACGACTTGACAACATTCAGCGAAGAGCAACAAAATCTGTACCAACACTAAGAGGCCTCGCCTACTCTGAACGATTGTAACAACTGTCACTTTCTTCCATCTCCTATAGACTCCTCCGAGGTGATCTTATTGAAACCTCCAAACTATGTCACAAGTACTACAATAACATTGGACCAAAGGAAATGCTCTTCTTCAACACATACAATCAGCGAGTACACAACTTTTTAAGCTAAAACAAAACACTTTCGATAAAGAAGTTGGAAGGTGGGCCTTCTCAAACCGAGTAGTCAAGGAATGAACGACCTTTCCCAAGAGGTGGTTATGGCTGACTCTTTCAAGAATAGTATTGAAAAGTTTTTTAGTGAAAGGAAATTTTTATAGAAGAGAAAGCCTTTTTATTGCAGTATATTATTATCATCAAAATCACCTTCTTCTTTCATAAACCCCATTCCTCCCGAAATCTTTTTCACATGCATTAAACTATTTGGGTTGACAATTACTGCTGACTTGAAGTGGGATACCCATGTTCAAAACATCCTAGAACAAGCTTCCCCTCCAGCTTCTCTATTAAAACTTCTGATGAAATTTTCTTGTTCCCCTAAGGATCTTCTCCAACTTTATTGTTCTTTCATCCGGCCATTACTGGGGTATGCTTGTTCACTGTGGCATTTCGGTCTTTCTTGAGAGCATATTTATAAGATTGACAATGTTCAAAAACGAGCAGTTAGAATCATAAATGGTGATGGCAAGGTTCCTTATTATTATCTACTAGGTACGTTTGAACTCACTATGTTGGCTGCGAGAACGAATCTCCTTTGCCTCCGTTTCGATACCAAAACCCTGTCTGTTCCGCGATTGCGTTCCATCATCTCGAACCCTATCTTCCCGCCCGCAACGGACTGTCACGTACAGAGTCCCAAAATGTCCCCAAGTTGACACCCGTCCCATATTGCAAGAGTTGTGTTCTGAGTTTTGTACAATAGCTGAGAACACTATTCATTAATTTTTTATTTATTTTAAATTTTGATTCATTTTGTTTATGTATTTTGTGCAATTGATTATGTTTGCGTGAAGGTCAAATTCGCCTGACTTATTTCCAGTGATGACAAAGCTTCTCGTTGCGGTATATATATTTACTAGTGCTAGTTTTTGACGCGAAGTTGAAATTTGGAAACCATTCTGTGGAAGAAATTTTTTAATTAGATTCTATTCTATTCTTTTAAAGATAATTAAGATTATATTGCCAAAAATTGATCCTTTTTCAATCCAGCTTCGATATGTGAAAGCGGGACGTCTTCGATTGGGATGTGAAGACGTCATAAGAAAAAAATTTAAACGAATAGCCATTTATTGGGAGGTAATAAAGAGTGAAGCTCTAGACAGAATTGAAAGGAGAATCAGCATGTGTAGCGGTCTTGAACCCAGGGGGAATAGTGCTGTGACGCGTCGCTAGTAATAATCAGTTAAATATTTCGATCGAGACAAATGTTAAAGTTAGCTTGAATTTAAATTCAACGAAGGCTAAGTTACATTAGCTACGTAATATATATGAGTTGGTTTTCCTGCATTTTGCTTGCGTGGAATGTTCAAATGCTTGTTAGTAAAAAAAAAAAAAAAACAAAAAAAACTGTAATCTGCTGAAATCTTTTTTTCTGTGGACGAGATGAAAGCTCATTAAAAAGCGGTTTGTATTAATCTTTCATTTTCTTTGTCTGCATCGTCGGTTCCATGACTAAAAAAAAATTCGTTGGCAATGAATTAGAGCAAAATACATTCCTCTGTAAAGGGAGCTATATTTTTTATTTATATTATGTTAGTCCTATGTTTTAAGTCCTGCGTTTAAAATTTATCTTCTATCAAATAAATTGGTTATGAAGATTTCGAAAACAGTAATGATGTTGATCAAAAGATGGATTAGTTGGACTTATACGACTTGGTGATATAGTCATTTGCGTTCAATACATGTTTGATATTGTCTAATTAGAGGAGCAGATATAGCTAAACGTTTTTTTCCTTGTTTTTTTTTAAGCTTCGTAATGGCTGATTATTAAATGGCATAACTGATTAAAGTAAAGCGGTTTTTCGCAAAGATGTCTTCTTTTGAAGAAGTTTCCATGCATAATTTCTAATTTACAACGTTTCCCCTAAAGAACAGACGGGCTGCCAATAAGTTATGTCAATCCCCCCCCCTGTCTCTCTGTACATCTATTTATTTAGGATTTTCTAATTATATGCTTTAAGTTGTTCTTTTTTATACATTTAATATTATCAAAGTAGTTCGTTTATCCTGTTAATACCTATAACTTTTGATAGATAGATAACAAGAATTAAACCATATAAACAAACAGCGCAAATGTCTAATGGCATACTGAAGCGCGTGGTATATCACGCCAAAAAAAACCATCATTACTTCAGCTTAAACTAATGTGCACTTCTTACGGAATCCAAACTTCAACACTCACAAAGGAAAATATTACGGGAGATCAGCAACATGATTTCTTAACCACTTCAGAAATTGGTTTCTATCATTACAATTTCTCACAGTTATTGGGATTAAATTCCAAACTTTCGGAGCAGTATGACGCAAACTAAATGCCCCTCGCACCGTTGGCCTAATTTCAAAAGAGAAATCAGAACTATGACATGTTGGGTAATTGGGGAATTGTGAATTTGTCGGGAATAATCTTGGGAAATTTAGTGAAAGTTGTCCAAAAATATAATTGTGGCAAATATTAGAAATGGCAATAAAATGATGTTGATGAACAGAGAAGAAACCAGAAGATCCATAAAGATGGCTAACTGATCTATTAATGATCTATTATTAGATATCTATTATCTCTATTATGATCTATTATTAACATTAAAAATTAATCTAAGGGCTTCATTTTGTAGAATTTGAAGAGGTTTAAATGTTGAAGGGAAAAAACATCCCTTAGGAACAAGAGGCAATAACGAGAAAGAATGCCGATATTTCGCGAGATTTTTAGAGACATTGTTTTCACATGTTCACGGAAAGACAGATTTTCATCCCAAATAATTCCAAGATATTAAATTGATCAACACGTTTTAGTACCCTGTCATTTAGATAAAGAAAAAACTGTTCTGTTTTCTGAGAACTAGATCGAGAAAACAGCATATTATGCTGTTTTCTGATAGGAGCCGTAAGAAGAAAATAAACTTGTAGACTCTTAATAATGAGCACTTTAATGAGCACTTTTTATAGCTAGTATTTCTTCCTTAAATCTTGTACAATATTTTCACCATTTCTAGCTATGGTTATTCATGCATGTATTTGTACTTTTAAATTTCCAAAAAAGACTAAATTATAAGTTATCGTTATAATGATCAATTTTTTTGGTAGCCTCCTGGTGTTTCGCCTCCTGCAGCCCATGGAGCTCCACCGCCAGGTCCACCTCCCATGGGTGCCCCACCGGGCGTTCCACCTCCTGTTAATAGACCACCAACAGGTATGTGTGAATATTTTTACCACCCTTTTCTCATATTTATTGCAAAATTTTTTTTTATTTTTGGCTGTTACTGCCCAAAACTAGCTCCCTTTTACTTTTTTTTTTAAAAAAAACTGAGGGTTGCAAAAAAGGAAAACAAAAGTGGGGAATTGCAAAATTTCTTCCAGGAACTTATTTACTTGCTTGTAGGTTTCCAAATTTTTGCTAGGGAGACTACCTATCCTCTTCGCCCCCCACCCATGCATGGACGATTGGTCGACGTAGTTTATCCGTAAAATCTTCAAAGTGTGTCGATCGGCTCCATAATAAACGTCAGAAGATCTTTTTCCCTCTGAATCCTCATGGTGTATCAGATTTGGGAAGAAGGACAACTACGAATCAACCAATTGCCCGAATTTATGTTGTGTGTCAAATAGCCAAAGTGCTAACAGCTAGCAGTACAAGAAAATAAAGCATCACCAAAATTAAAGCCAAAGTCGAAAAAAGTGAAAATTAACCAAAAAAGCTTAATAGACCTGTTGTCTATGATAAAATTCCCCCCAAAAAAATGATGGCGAAAATGTAAATTTAGCCAAGGAGTGATAAAAAAATAGAAAAAAAAAAAATGCAACATTGGACTTTACAGTTCCGGCTGGTGGTGCTGATCTCTGTTTCATGGCCCTTCAACCAGGAAGTACTATGCGGGGGCTGGGGACCAGCCACCCTGTGGTTTCGTACACTATTCCTATTTACCTTCCCCAGATTTTTCCAGACAGTCTTTTTTGAGCTGGGTCGCCTCTGGCTGAGTTTATAGAGTTAGGCTACTGAACCCCGTTGCAAACCAAATAACCAGTGACTTCAGGATCCGAACTCCATCTTCACAGACAAAGAGTTCCAAGTCTGGAGTGCTAACAACTCGGCTAGAATAATCACTAGGAATGATAGCTCTTACGAAACTTTGGAAGTGCTGAACTTTGTTATAAAGACGTAATATTTCTGCTGATGTAAATATCCTGAAACTATTTCCGCCAGTTTGATGTTTTCAAAAAATTTAGATTATTTGTGAGTTATAGTTTGGAACATTTGAGTTTGAGATGGCTACTTCATTCTTTACATTTACGGCTGTCCATGCACTTGGTGTTATTGAATTCTTGATTTGATGACTTACTAGTGTATGAAGAAAGAAACGGCTGAGGAATGGAATATTAAAAAATTGTAGTAAAGCGTTGGGTCATCTTAGTGTCTTTGAAGATAGTTGATAGGCGTAGGCCTTTGATCTTTATCTATGATACTGCGCCAGATATTGTGGAAAAATCATTGGAATACCCAAGCAGGTACACAACTAACGAGAATTGTGGCAGTCAATGTCAAATAGAGGAGGCCTAAGTAACGTATTTTGTCCTCATCAATCATATTAGGGAATTTTTGCTTGTCGTAGGAAGCTTGTGATAAAACACGCTGTCTTTAATAAAGAGTATGAGTAACTTCTAAGAGTGGAAACCAGAACTAGCGTCGTGGAAAAAATCATTAGGACCATCTAGTGATAGCTAAAAAAACACTTGTGAAATTTGAAGAAAAAATGTAAAAAAAAAAAACATACACTCCATAGCGCTGGTGTTTTTTTTTTACACCAGCGCCAGTTTCCACTCTTTAAGTTACTCACACTCTTTGATCTAGTCCATTGTAAAATTAATAAATGTATGGTGTATGCTACTTTAGTCGAAATGAGGGTAGCACACTAGACTTACTATCCCATATCCTTAGGGACGAGGATTTGAATCCTGGTATCGGTACTCCTTTAGATTGGGATGAGGGTCAGTGGTGTGAATTATGGTTCAACAAATACCCAGGAAACATCTGAATTTGAGATGTCAGGTGAGACGGAAAACGCCTGGTCCTACTGCAAGCACAAATAAAACTAAGTATGCTACCTTAACAGTGAATCTTGTTATTCAACAATTTAATGCCGTAGAATTTGTTAAAATTTTGTATTAAGTTAACCCTAGTTTGCATTCAATATTATTTTGCTTGCAATAAAATTGTAAGAAATAGCCCATGCCTCTGCTATAACTCTACTTTTCGTTAATGCCCCCTTGCAGGTTTTATTTGAAATTTTTGAAAGAAACTTGTCACTCTAATATTACAATACTATGTCTGTTTGGCCATTCCCGTGCCCAGCAAGAATAAGAAGATTGATCCTTTTCCAAGAGGAGACATGCCATTTGGATAAGTCTCAAAATTAGCTCTGGTGATTCATTATACAACTACGAAACGTACAGTAGCTATTTTGGGTGGAGCATCGTTTGGGTCTTGGAGATATGTTGTGAGAAGTTTTGCAGGAGGAGACTTTTATAATGAGGAATTAAATGGTCGGCTTATTGATTTGCTGTTGTGTGTTCTTTTTAGTGACACTAATTTTATATAGAGATACTATCAGAATCGATTTGATATAAAACTAAAAATTTAAATTCTATTTTTCGAAAGAATGGCCTAATTTTCTCTATTAGAATGACATTTCCGTTGTTGTATGTGGTTTTTATAACTTTGGTGAGATAATGCTCTAATTACAGTTATGCTAATATTTCGTTGCAAAGTTGCTGTCGGGGATGTCCCGCCAAACCCAAGACTTGGTTCCTTGTTAGTGCTAGCTTTATGATAAAGCCTTAATTGGGCCTCTTTTCAGCCACCCTTCCTTTTTGTGCGAAGTATCTCTTGAGCATTACTTTATTTTGCGTCACATTAAGTGCGTTAGGATTACTGAATGTTTACAACATTTCTTTGCTTTAGCTTTGCCGCCGCCTGGTGTTCCCCCTCCTATTCCTGGTGGACCAGCCCCTCATGTGAATCCAGCATTCTTTCCACCTCCTCATCATCCTCCACCAGTAAGTTTCCCAACAGCAAGCGCTCCAGTAAGTTATTTTTTTCATAATTTTGTTTTTCTCTGTAGTCTGATCTTATCTATGAATTAGTCAGTTAAAATCCCAATTTTATATCTCTTACAGATCTAAACAACTTATTTCATTTTTGTAACGATGTTATTTTACAATGGAATGATAAAAAGAGAACTTACCATTTTTTCAGTTTTTCAATACAAAATAAGATAGATAATACAATTTAATATCGCAACATTAAACTGTATTATATTATGAGGCATTGTTAATTCAATTCAATAGTAACCAAACGAAGACTTCTTCATAGTAAAAATAAAGACTGAACAATTTTTAAAACAATTCCCAAACAGCTGTGGAATTGGCCAGACAAAATTGACAACATATCTTATGAATGTTGATTCGCTGTCTCGTTTTCAGATTCACGGTTTTAAGCGAGATTAGTAATAATCCTTGTCACCTTTTCTATATTCAACCAGCCGAGGATTTATCTCAACGGCTTCTAACGTGTTATACATGGATGATATGAAAATGTGATTCGCAAGTGATATGAAAATGTGACCCACATAAGTGTGGTTTAGCATTTTTTGAAAAAATAATCACAGAAAAGTAAAAAAAGAAAGAAAGCACAAGATTCAATTGAAAAAATATGTTTCTGGGATTTTGCTATTTTGTAATTTTTAATGATAAAGATCATTGTAAAAATAAGAATAACAGAAATAAATGAATAATAGAGTGATGACCCTGATTCTAATTTTCAACTTGCGCATGTGTTATGCAACCGTGTTGAACTCCAAACACAAAGATCACGTGGTATAACCAGGTAACATGAACAGTAACTCAGAATGATTTTTTACGGTCATGCCCGCTCTGTAAGTCATTTGATTTTGAAAAAAAAATTAATTTCAAGAGAAATTGGAGAGACTGGAATTTTCGGGGGGGGGGGGAGAGAACTTTAAGAATGGCAAAGAAACAAGGATTTTCTGAAGAACATTAGATATATCAGCGACTGTTTTAAAAAAACTGCCTGGAAGGGGGAGGTACAAGGAGTATACTATATAGTTTGTAATCCTATTTTTAGGCGTATCTTATGCGTTACTGTATCTTGGTATCTTCAGAACATTTTGCCTCATATTTGCGGTCGCCAATCATCCACAGCCAGCTGAAGCAAACCACTTTGAGTACCTAGAATAGGTTAAAAAAAGTAGTTTTGTTACCGTCCTTTCTTCTTTTTCAGGAACTTGTCTACTTTTCTAATTTCAATATTTATTTGCCAATCCTAACAACCGTTAAAAGGCTAATTATCGCAGATAAATAAATTTTTATTATCGTTTTTCCTCATTTTTTATCCTTTCTCTCTTTCCCCGTCTCCTTTTTCCCCTTATCTTTCGCTTTTATGAAGCCTATTGTTTTCTATGTGTATCATGCAGTCCATCACAAGCTCCACTTTCTAAGGATTTTCATTACGTTACAAGGGCTTGTTGAAAATATTGCAATAATAAATTCAGTAAATCATTTTTGCCCGATCTATATATTAGATTTGACACTATTGTATGTCGCCTATTTGTTTCTTCAGCCCATTAAAATTATTTCATTCTTATGACTATTTTCATAATTTTCCCTTATTACTTAAGCCCCCTGCTGGAATAGCTGACCAACCGACTATATCTGAGGCTGAGTTTGAAGAGATAATGAGTCGGAACAGAACTGTTTCGAGTTCAGCCATTTCAAGAGCGGTTGCTGATGCAGCAGTTGGTAAGCCTTTCAAATAATTTGCCGTCTTTTAAAACCATCAACTAAAACCGATGATTCGTCTTATACTTAATACAAAAGTCAACTATAATTTAGCTTGATTTTATTTTACAAGATAATTATGTATTCAAAAAGGATCCCCCGAAAAAAAAGAATTAAATTTTCAAAAAAAAATTAAACTACCTTATCGCTCTGGTGCCTTTTAACTTATTACCGAGAATTGTTTGTTGTACAACTGAAAATTATTTGCTTTTATAACCCATATAACAAAAACAACGCTAATATTTATCTAGCTGGTCATTATTTTTGCCCAGTTTACTGCCGATATTTGATGCAATTGGAACTCCCTTCTGCTAATTTCACATGATCTTCAGTTTTCACATTCTCTCAATTGCAGTTATATTTTCAGTTCCAAATAAGTAGTAATAATTTAAAAATAAGGTCAAACTGCTAAAAAAAAGACTGGGGAATTGATTTTTGCACTGGGATGTCTTGCAGATATATGTAATTAAAATGTTACTTCTAATTTTGATCATACTACTAATAGAATAAAACTTAATTATAATAATAGAAAATCGCTGTTTTCGCATTTAATTCTTTTATTCACATCTGAGTCACATTTTTTCCAAATATACCACGGTTTTAAGGGGGACGGGAATTGCAGGGTCTTATTCCCCTTGTTTGAGTACGTAATTTCAAATTGTAAACTTCAGTAAAAATTACACTTCGGTCAGTTCAAGCATACCGGTCTAAGATTTCCCCTTATTTTGTTTCTTGGTATGTCTTCACGGGGTCCCAAAAACGATGAATCTCCTGACTTTTACTTTTTTCTTTTCTTGTGATGTGCATAATAATTACAAAATTAATTTAAAATTTTGGTTAACTTAACTCGGGGTTATGAATAATTGGATTCTAATAGCAAAAGAGCTTGCTTATGTCATCTTCCTCCGCTCGCCATGGTCGGCAGCTTGGGCTTTTGGCCCACGCTTGTTGTGATGACTTCACGTTTTGGGACAGCCTCTTCGTTAGATTCTTTTCCTGTGTATTGGGATCAAAGGAGTAATTTGCTATGGGGCAGGGGAGGGGGGCAACTGCCCCGGTCGGGCTTCAATTTGCCCCACCCCAGGTTGCTGAAATTTTGTTTTTTTTTAAAAATATTGCCAAAACTAAGATGGGCCTTTATGATTCAAGCATTCGCAGAAACAGGTCAGTTTTCTAGTTTTCTACAGGTCTACAGGTCAGTATATTTTTACATTTTTGGTACTATACGGTTCATTTTTTGAGTTTTTTGTGTCATTTTCACCTGATTTGGGAAAATTGGCCCCCTACTTTGCCCCCTCCCCAGGATTTTGATGAAGTTACGCCACTTAATGGGATATCCTAAGTAAAGGTTACCTTTTATTAAAATTTCAGATCAGACGAAAAGTGGCAAATTAATTTTGCCACTTAATGCAGCTCTTTACTTTTCTTTGACAAACTTGTTTTATGCAAAAAGTTTTTTTTTTAATAATTTTTGTTCGTTTTTTATTAAAATCAATTTAAAAAAAATCCAAAAAATGTGTCTTTCAAAGAAAAGTAAATACTCCATTAAACTAAAAATGAGCAAAAGTAGAATCAAATGATCTACCAAGCATAAAATTACCACCAATCATCGTCATTAAGTATGTGAAACGCAAAACGAAGAGAAATTGCAATAAATAACCGAATCAAACTCAAAGCGAGCAGAAATTTACATGAAAATGGCTCAAAACCCCTATGCCTTCCAAAGCAAGAACATAATTTGCACTTTACTGAAAAAAAAATACGATTGTATGTGCATTGTCAGTTTAATATACATATGCTGATATTTATTCCTTAAAATCTTAATAATATTTGATTTATTTAAGTCATAAAAGTGAAAACATTCATTTTTTTTCAGTAAAGTGGGAATTATTGTCTGAACTTGGGAAGAAAGGGGTTTTGATCCTTACTCATGTTAATTTCTGCTCGTTTTGAATTTGACTCGGCTATTTATTTTAATCTCTGTTCTTTTTTGCTTTCATTTATTTATAGATGCTGATTTGTGGTAGGTTATGCTTGGTAGATTATTTGATTCTATTTTTGCTCCATTTTAGTTTAATGGAGTTTTCTACTTTCCTTTGAAAAATTCATTTTGTAGAAAGTTTTTTTTTTTTAATTAATTCCTGTTCGTTTTATATTGACATAGTCTTTTTCAGGGAAAAAGAAAATAATATTTTAAACCTTTTTGGTTTTTTCCTTTAAGAATTCATAGTTCGGCCTGCTATGTGTATGCAGGAGAAAATTTTTTAACAACAGATTCCCTTTTGAAAATCTGGACACTAATAGTAGTGTTTAATTTAGTTTTATGCCTCCTCTAGTTGTCCCGAAAAATAAAACTTAATAATGTCCCAAAAATTATATCTTTGCTCTTTAACAGATTGGATACATTTACACACTTTTGACTTCGTTAAATTTTAAGAGCAAAAATAGTAATAGAAGAAGCTTCGAAAGTTTGAACTTAATACCCCCAGTCTTGGGCCGTTGCAGAGATGTCTTAATTGCAACCAGCGTACACACAATGCGTCTTGATTTAATCTTAAAGCGCCATTGGGTTTTTAAGCACAATGAGTAAATTGCATAACTGTTGGAAGTTAACCTTCACAATAGCCCTAGAGATATAGTTACAAGACCGTTCAGCTATCCTTAACAAAATGGCTGTCTTAAAATTTTGATTAAAAGTGTTCGAAAAATTACGAGCTAAAGAGAAGAGCTGATTGCACTTCAAATACTTTTCACTCTGAAAAAGGGTACTAGAACTTTGAATTTCCAATCAGATTAGCTCCTTTAAAATATAAATGATATAATTAGCTGTGATAGAGCAGCGGTGCCTATGTTATTGCTTATATGACCTTTTGATACTTGCATGCGTATAATTTTTTCGTTTAATTGTAACTCCCCCTAAACGTTTCAACTTAATGCCCTTAGTGTCATTAGTTATAGTAACCGTAGATGTATTATTATATATATACACATAGTGTCTTCTGGCTAGGTCAAGATCTGCCACAACTTACCTTGAAAGGTCTAACTTAATAATGTAAGCCGTTGTTGTGATATTCACGTTTGGTGAAAAGGGGGGCAGTGGGGGGGGGGGCTAATGGACCTCAATTTTAAAAGGAACTAGAACTTTTAAAAGGAACTAGAACTTTTAAAAGGAACCAACTTTTAAAAGGGAACTAGAACTTCTAATTTTCAGCCAAGTGAGCCTCCTCTAAAGTTAAAAAACCATCCCCTCCATAAAAAAAAACCTTAAATGCTTCTGGTGCATAATTTACAACCCCTTCCCCCAGGCTTTGGGGGTTTATTTCATCCCCAAAAGCTTTGTTATTTTATATATGGACTATTTGAATGAAATGGCTATCTCAAATATCAAAAACCATATATGCCCAGGGCATAACTTACAACCTTCGCCCTGAGGACTGTGGGGGGGAGGTGGGTTATCATCCTTAAGGACCTGATTTGCAGACCTTTGAACTACGCTGAACAAAATGGCTATCTCAAAATTTTTATCGGAAGTACTTGGGGAAATGATGAACGTGGGGGGGGGAGCTATTTACCCTCAATCACTTTCGACTATTAAAAAGCGCACCAGTCCTCTCAATTTACAATCGAATGAGCCCCTCTTCGAGTTTCTAAGAAACTTCTTCTTTATAAAAGGCCCTGGTCTAAAACAAACAAAATAATAATAATAATAATTGTAATACATTGTGCCAACATCATTCTTTAATTAGGTAGTCCTAGTGTGCTGCCTATGATACCCTTTTTCGTGGATTTTTTTTCTATTAGACTCCTTCATTTGAATTTTTTTTTCGATATACTCTGCGGGGGGGGGGGGGTAAATGACGGCCACCCTTTTTACCTCTCGGTTGAAAATGTCAGAATTTACGCCTGACATAAAACAAAACAGTGGCTGTTTGACTTGTTTTTACAGAAGTATTGATCCGAGATTGAAAAAAAAAGAAGCAAGTGCTTCTTTATCAATGCACATAAGGATTTCGGCACGCACAAGGAGGGAGGAGGTGGAGGCTCTTGATTGTGATAGCACCTGTAATCTCGAATCTACTCCCCGCCCCTCGAAGGCCTATCACCCTGGAATAATGATTTCCTGCCTTTAGTAAAGATCAGTAGTTTTCGTATTTGAGGGAGATCATTATTATAGATATTTAGAGATAAAGAAAAAATTCTTAGCATATCCATCTCTTCCTCGAAGTTCAATCTACATTCATTTATTATTTATGCCAAATATATTTTAGCTTAATTATTAAGACATTGTTCCCTTTTTTTGAGATTATATGATCTTACGAATCCGTATATCTAGCTTGGAAGGAATACAAAATTATAAGTTTGTATGTGACTTCAAAAATGACAACCGGTGCATATAAAAGAATCTATCAACCTCCTATTTTAAGGTGATTATGCAAGCGCTATTGAGACTCTGGCCACAGCCATTAGCTTGATAAAGCAGTCAAAGGTTGCTGGTGATGATAGATGTAAAATATTAATAACTGCCTTGAAAGACACTCTTAGTGGAATTGAAGCCAAGAGCTATGGATCAAGAAGAGGTAGGTCTTTCTAACTTATGTTCAGTATATTCTATATTTTGTGTATAATATTAAGTTTATTTCTGGTTTCACTGTCAAAAAAAATTTTATTTGCAGTTAAAGCCAGTAATTCTAATGTAAATATTAAGATCACATTGTCTAGCTGCTATAATTATAGAAAAGTGATTTGAAAAAAAATTAAGCAAAATCGCAATGGAAGCATGACAATGAAGACCAACTTTTTTGTCTGACTAATTGCTTATAACCTGTTTTTCATTCGATGGACTCCGGATAGAAAAACTTAAAAAAGTTTCGACATTTTTTTTTTCGGTCGAGTTTGGTTGAAGAGCAAACAGTCCCCTTCTGTGCCTTTCTCCCTCTTGGCACACCCTTAATCTCCATGGCATGGCATCAGAATTTTAGGATTACTTCTTCGCTTGGAATTGTCGCAATTTATCCAAACGGTCCAATCATCCCAAAGGCATTTTAGTAGAAAAGGTGGGTATGCTGTACCTTGTTTAAACTGGAATCGAGCAGTGATTATTATTATCAGTGCTAGAGCGAGCTGTGTCAAAGTTTAAGACTGGCTCGATGCAAAAAAAGCCGCTTAGATGAACATGTAGACTAACTTTGTGTGAAAGCTAGTTAAGTCCAGACCCAGGAATAGGTCCTGTAATGGGTTTGGTCCTGACAGAGAAAAACCCAGCCAAGTTCAAGGTGCATACTGACTGATGTAATTGGTGCGATTGATGGATTTCTTTTCCTTTTTGGTACATTTTTTTATTATTATTTCACCTTTCTCTTCTTTTTCACTGAGAATGGCTGAGCGATGGGTCTTGAACTATATAGATAATGGAAATGTTTTCATTATTTTAGCTTGGCATTTTTTTGTTTTGTTTTTCTTCTACATCATATTTAGTTTGCGTGATGTTCGGAAGTGTTAACTATTCTATTAATGATATAAGATGGAATGAGATATGTGTTTGTTCAATGGTGCCCAACAATATCGGGGCTAGGAGGGGCTTAGCCCCATAGAACGCCAAGAACTAAGCTAAGATTTTCAATCTGTATGATCGAAAATCCCTTCCTTAATCATCCTAAATTTTGTAGTAAAAAGGCTATTGAAAATTGTCGCTACCATGGTTGAAATTTTAGAATGAATATTCGAAATTTCTCTGAAGTTTGAATTGTAAATAACATTTTAGTTCATAAGCAGAAAAACTTAACAAATATCTCCTGCAGCTGGCGCATGGTAAAATTCTATGGTAATTAAAAAAGCGCACAAAAAAACTAGTTTTAAAATATTTTCCAATAAAACCAAATTTAAAGCAAAATAAAGAGCGATATTAAAACCTTGCAAGTCCATAAATAAATTCCTATAATAAGTCAAAGTTAAGACAAACATAGTGTACTCTGAATGAATAAATGGAACAGACGAACAGAAATGGAAATAAATAACCAATCCAAACTTAGAACGAATAGAAATGCCTAAAAACAATAGAGATAGTGCTGCCTCCTTAAGCCGCTTAAAGTCAAGAGCGTCAGGTGCGTTTTATTAAAACGATGTGTATTTTGAGCTTCTGTTGACTGAAAAATAGGAAAATCAACTTTAGGGGGAAGAAGCTGACAGTTTTCAGATTAAAGACATTGGCGACCTCCAATTACGTTATGCTATTGTAAAATGACACATTTTTTTCCACTTGGCTTATTGGCAGGTATTTTGATTGCTCTTTTTGTTTTGCTCAATAAATTGCCCGAAGTGGCTAGAATTGAGTATCAATGGTCTTTTTCTTCCCTTTTTTATTCAGCAGGTTCAAGTAACTACACCAAAATAAAAACTGCATAAGTAAAAACTACAAAAATAAGCAGCACCTAACCAAGGAAGGGGGGTGTCCGTATGTTATTTTAAAAGGGCAGTCAATCCTATGAAGTTGTGATATATATTTCTTTTACAGCATGTGGGTATTTTCATCTGGATTATTTATTGTAACGTTGTCAGTCTTTTTGCCACTTTTCTGCGAATTTAATACCATCACATCATAAGCAGTTGTTTTATTCTTTTAGTTGATATTGTGTATGCTGTTCTTCACATTTTATTACAGTTTGTTTTACTTTTAAATTTTCCCTTTTTTTTACATTTTGCTTATTTTGTACTACAATTTATATTTAAGAGTTGACCGTTGAGCTTACGAATATTTTTCTCGTAGCTTTTTTTTTTTTTTTTTTTTTTTTTTTTTTTTTTTTTTTTTATCCTATTGAAGATGGTTTTAACTTCTCGTTTTCTTAATCACTTTGAGTAAAAGATCACCATTTTCCAATCTTATTTTTAAATTAAGCAAATTGTATGCAATTAAGATGTGTTTTCTTAAAATCTGTCCTCTGTGATTCCTAGCAGCTTCAAACAAGCATTTGGATAATATAGGATTGTTTATGCAAAGCTTGGCAAAGAATATTTCTTCCCTTTAATACGCCAAGTGATTTGTTTTTGCAGAGCGCTCAAGATCCCGGGATCGTGACCGCAGAAGAAGACACAGAGACCGCACAAGGTCCCGAAGTAGAGACAGAGAATATCGGTGAGTGTTTTTTCAGTTTGGTATGAGTCGAAAATTTGGATGCTTCCTTGTTAAAAAGTTTGCAATGATGAAAACGGGAAAAATGTCGTAAGAAGAGGAGGCAATTGTGTTGACTGGAATATTTGAGGTTCGCCAAGTAACAAAATGTAAAAAATTTGTTCAAGAGACTCCAATTGTTGACATTGACTAGAAGCCAGGCTCTAGTGCTACTTAGGTAAAAAAGAGCCATTTGCCAAGGTGGAAAGTAATAATAGGGCAGACAGTTTCGCTCCCGTGGCTGTTCTTGCTAACCGCACTTGCAAGGGGCCAAGAAACTTTCTGAACGGCTTGAAACTTTAAATCATAGTTCCATTGGAAAGGAGGTCCTACTGGACAAGAAAATTTTTAGTATGGTAGCAGCCCCCCTCCTCCTAAAATAGAGCCCAGAGAAGAAGGCAAAAAATTTTCTCAATTGACTTAAAGTTTTCAAGGATCGTTGCCTGAGCCAAGGAGACTTCATCTTTTGTTTGGAGAATGGTGGTATTGGGGGAGGGCTGGTAATAGCCGAAAAACTGTTTGTTCCTGACTAGTTGGAAACTTTCGCCTCAGGTTCCCAGGCCAAGTTGAACCTAATAATAAATGATCTGGTTTGTAGGCATGGTCTCACCGACAATGGGGCCTGAAAAGTGACAAAACTTTTTCATGATCAGCTCAGAACTTGTATCTCAAGTCCTTGGGCCAAGAGGACTCTAATGTGTATGACAAAGTAAAAGAAAAAACATTGCTTGTTCTGGAAAAGTAACAACAAACTCTTTTTTCTGAACAGATTGAATTATGAAGCCGCAAGTCTCTTGCTCAATTTCGATCCTAATATACAAATAAGTATTTCTGTTTCAGGGTATGTCCCCCCCCCCTTCCCTCTGGAAATGGGCCTGAAAAGGGGCCAAAATACGCTTTTACCGATTGGCTTGAAACTTTCAAGGATGTTTGTCTGGGCTAAGGGAATTAGACATTTTCAATAATTGTGTTGAGGGGGGATTAGACAATGAAAATTGTGTTGTTCTTTATTAGTTTGAAACTCACAGCCGTAAGTCCCTTGGCCAAAGAGACATTCATGCAAATAAAAAAAAGTTGAGCCAAATAGGGCCAGTTTGTTTTACGCAGATTGGGAAAACAGGGAATAGATAATTTTTCCTATAGGTTTTAAAGTTATGTGTAGATACACCAAGACGACCTTGATTGAGACGAAAATGGTTGGATACATAGGTTGTATTGATTTTTGACGGCAGAAATTGGGCATAATATTTCATTGAGGACACAACATTTCGGAGTTTGGTGCAATTGTATGTGAAACCTGGAGCTGGAACAAAAATTTCGTTTCTCTGATCGCTCAAACTTTCAGGATAAATAGATAGGGACAAGGGGCCCTCGCTGAAGACGAAAGCTATTAAAAAAAAATAATAATAATAAGGTTGTACTGATTCGTGACGCCCAAAATAGGCCTATATTTGTTTTATCCGTGATTGGCTTTTAACTTACTAAGCATATTCACTGGGTAATAGAAACAAAAGATGTGGAAATATTCGAAAATTTCTCGTTGTACCAAACTATGACACCCAAAATGGGCCGAAGCTCATTTTTCTTCAACTAAGATGAAACGTCCGTTGTAAGTAGACCGGACCGAGTTATGACAATAAATTTTGAAAGAAACATTTAGTTATACTGGTTTGTAGCGTGAAATCCTAATATGGTTTAAATCTTATTCAAATGACTGAAATATTATTTTCAAGACATAAGAGTTGTAAACTCAAACCGAAACCAAGGATGAAATATTTTACCAGATCAAGCAATGTGACGCTAATTTCTAATCATTCGGTTGTGAATACTACTCATTTGGTTGTAAATTCCAAAGTAGTTCGAAACGATAAACTAGTAGCTATTGCGCAACGGTAGAAGCAGCGATGCCGACATGTTAATGTCGAACCTGTTATGTTTCAAGCGAAAATCCTGTTATTAGCTTTGCCTACCAATTAGTGCATTTAAATTTTCAACGGTATTTAACCGTAGTTAATTGACTGTTAATACCTATTATATACAGTAAACTTCAATGATACACTAACAATTATCTGTTGAGATATGCAGTATAGCTGCACTTAGCGCTTCCCCTGGAACTCCGATACAAGTCCAGATGACTTTTTAGAACTGCTAGCTTAATTTAATATAACTAGGTATTGATCTTGTTTGAAGAACGATTAAAACCGACGAATGAGTCCTGATAATTATCTAGGCATGTACGGTAATTAAGATATCTGGCAAACTAGTATTTGCTTTAGGGGGGAAACAATAAATATCAATCACTTTCCATTAACAAATTTCATTAGCTATTGCTTAGACCAATTAGGACAAAGATAGTGTAGCCGTTATAAGCGTGGGCACCTAGTTGTCATGATGATTAGTAAGGGCCAATGCTCCAATAGCGTCGTTGAGTCCTTTTCCTTTAAGTGCCAATCCTTGCAACTGATATACAGAGTTGGCGGAGCAGCCTATGAATGTACAGATAATGAAGACCCACAGACGAGTTACTATGCATGACCCAAACCCCTAGCAGTCATACCATCCATGCGACTCCGGAGTTTTGGTATTTGTCCTTAGGGGATCATTATATTGAGCAGAACTTTCTAAAAGGCTTATTTCTCTGGAGATGGTGTTGTCTCACGTTTTAGACTATAGAAAAAGATAATACGTATTAAAATGGGGCGGAAAACCGGCCCAAATTATTTTAGAGTGTTATTTTGAGTGTATGATGGCAACACTGGATAGGAGAGGTTGGAAAGATCAGACGATGCTGAACTGTAGCTGGTGACAACAATGATAAATGACGAGGTTGAGAGTGGGCTTTTGAATACTTATAGCAAAATTTTCTATCTGCGATGTTGCGATAATTTTTCCTTGATCTTGGGTACACTTTAACTACATTGAATAACTAAAGGTCGAACTGAATGCTTCCGAGGGTCACCTTTTTAAGCCTAGTGTTTCTCTTACGTATTCAACCTGTCGAAAACTGTATTTTTGCCATTATTAGAGAATACACTTTCCTTCTTTCCACTTCTATGTCTCCGGAAAAGCAATATTCCACTCTGAGTCTTCTTTTGAGATTTCATCATTTTTATCATTTTTTAAAACTGGTATTTAACTTTTAATTAAGAAGCAAAAAAGTGTTTCTTTTCTTGTGGAATAGGAACCTTTTTTTGTTAAAAACAATATGTGTTACAGAGAGGAGGAAAATGCATTATGTTTATTGAGTTGTTCGAGAAGTTTTACCTAAAAAAAATGTTTTAATTTGGTCTAGTGAATTGAAAAGAAATGTTTTTCTTGAGTTTTGACATAAGTTGAGCAACTTTACTATGCTATTAGCGCTATATTTACCGTCTAAAAAGTTTTTTTTGTTTAATTGTGTTGTGTGTAGTTCTAGGACCCCAGATCGGGATCGTGACCGCTATGAGAGAGAGAAAAGAGAAAGATCGAGAGACTATGATCGCACTCGTGACAGGGATCGTGAAGACAGATACAGGTAATTGCTTGTTTTTGTTGTTTTTCTCCTTTTTTATATCTTTCACTCTTCCGTTTCATTTCTATTCAGTTATTTTAAAAAAAAAGTCTTTAGTTTTAAGGCGTTATTGTTTTAATTTTAAGACACAAGCTAGTTTTAAAACAGAACTGTAAAATGCTGCTAATCAGGCATATGCAAACTGGATGGTATTTTTCAACCGGGTCTCTACCCCTCAAAGCCTCAAGATTTTAAAATAATATAATTTATGGCTATTTTGATTCGCATCTGCAAACTGCTGGAGTTATTGTAGTGAACAAAGTAATATAACGTTTCTGAATTATATTTTGATACATTTACCTAGCGTAATTATACTCTAATAAGGTGTTATGCTATATCACTTTTTCTTTTTCGATCATGATTTGATTGGTATTTACAATTGGCCACTTTTTCCAGCCTGCTGATTTCCAATTTTTATCAGATAAACCTTATGTTACTTCATTTTAAGGAATTCTTTCACTGGAATGACGGTTTACAATCTGTTTAAGCATTGAAATATTCAAGATCTTTCGGTGCCTTCTGTTCTTACACAACTTCAGAAAAACATTAGTTTTGTTACTTGAAGTTGCCAAGAATATGTACGAATAACATTTTTAAGCAATGAGATTCGGAAGATATCCACTGTCTGTGTCCTACAATAATACATGTTTGTGACTATAATTTTCTAAGATTTACGCTGGCATTTGGCAGAAATTACGCAATTGCTTGAAAATGGGGAATGTTTATTTGCTTGAGAGACAGAAGAATAAGTAAAAAAAACACCATTTTAGGATCCAAATTGAATTTATTCATTAATAAGAAAAATTAAACTTGAAACAACATGCTCAAGTACCCTCGTAAGATTTGAAGTTGACAATATTTTTCAAAATATCAGCATCACCACTAAACAATAAACAAATACAGAGATATTAACAAAAAATTGTAATTTCTCTAATTGAGAGGAACTATTCTCTATAAACTAACTCCTTAGTAGTTGCTATGCTGATTGAACTTCGTCCAATCTTATTTAGATTATTGACTTGTCTAACCAGATTTCTTCCTTGAGTTTCCATGTTCCACGAGTTTTGTATAATTGTCAAGAAAAAGCTGTGTTTTTGTGTGAAAAAGCCAGTTTGTTGTTAACACGTGTACGCTTTAAAAAAAATTGTAATATATATTTATTTATTTATTTGAAAATTTCATCGTACAAAAGCAAGAAGATGGAGCAGTAAAAGAAAAAAAATTAATAAAACAATAAAGACAACAATTAAACACTTCGCTAAATGCAAGACAAACAAATCAAACACTTCGTGGTAACGAACTGTAGTAAGGAGCGACCCGGCTCAATAGTAACCAAAACTAAAAAAAAATGGAATTTTGATACCAATAGCTACATCAAAAGAATCACATTTTAATGCTGATTTTAAATATATAAGTTTCAGCCAGTTTAGTCTTACCCATCAAAAGTTACGAGCCTGAGAAAATTTGCCTTATTTTAGAAAACAGGGGAAACACCTCCTAAAAGTCATAGAATCTTAACCAAAATCACACCATCAGATTCAGCGTTCAGAGAACCCTATTGTAGGAGTTTCAAGCTCCTATCTTCAAAAATGTGGAATTTTGTATTTTTTGCAAGAAGGCAGATCACGGATGCGTGTTTATTTGTTTGGGTTGTTGTTTGTTTTTTGTTTTTTTTTCAGGGGTAATCGTGTCGAGCCGGTGGTCCTAGAATGTTGCGAGAGGGCTCTTTCTAACGGAAATGAAAAGTTCTAGTGCCCTTTTTAAGTGACCAAAAAATTGCAGGGCACCTAGGCCCCCTCCCACGCTAATTATTTTCCCAAAGTCAACGGATCAAAATTATTAGATAGCCATTTTATTCAACATAGTCTAAAAACCTTATAACTATGTCTTTGGGGACGACTTACTCCCCAACAGTCGCCGTGGGAGAAGCTACAAGTTACAAACTTTGACCAGTGCTTACATATAGTAATAGTTATTGGGAAGTGTACAGACGTTTTCAGGGGGATTTTTGGTTGGGGGAGGGGTTGAGAAGAGGGGGATATGTTGAGGGAACTTTCCATCGAGGAATTTGTCATGGGGGAAGAAAATTTCCATGAAGGGAGCGCAGGATATTCTAGCATTATTTAAAAAAAAAATGAAAAAATAAATATGAAAAAGTTTTTCAGCTGGAAGTAAGGAACAGCATTAAAACTTAAAACGAACAGAAATTATTACGCGTATGAGGGGCTAACCTCCTCCTAATATCTTGCTCTTTACGCTAAAGTATTTTTAGTAATTTCAACTATTTATTCTACGGCTTTTGTGATTCAGGGGTCATTCTTAATGAATTAGGACAAAATTTAAGCTTTAGTGTAAAGAGCGAGGTACTAACGAGGGGGTGAACCCCCTCATATATGTAATAAAAGCATGAGAATACAAAAGTTCGTTACGTTGGCTAATTTATAAGTTACGTATAGCTTTTTTCTAGTAAAAACATTCGTAAAAAATTAAAAGTTCTAGTTGCCTTTTTAAGTAACCAAAAAATCGGAGGGCAACTAGGCTTCCTCCCCGCTCTTTTTTCTCAAAATCATTCGATCAAAACTATGAGAAAGCCCTTTAGCCAAAAAAAAAATAAATATGCAAATTTCGTTTTAATTATTCCTCTGCGGAGAGCCAAAATCTAAACATGCATTGATTCAAAAACGTTCAGAAATTAAATAGAAAAACAAGTTTCTTTAACTGAAAGTAAGGAGCGACATTAAAACTTAAAACGAACAGAAATTACTTCGTATATGAAAGGGGCTGCTTCCTCATCAACGCCCCGTTCTTCACGCTAAAGTATTTTACTGTTTTAAAAAGAAGAGTTGAGAGAAAGAGTCAAACTTTAGCGTAAAGAAGCAGTGTCCTTTCATATGCGAAGTAATTTCTGTTCGTTTTAAGTTTTAATGTCGCTCCTTACTTTCAGTTAAAAAAAACTTGTTTTTTTTTATATTTAATATACGAAAGAAACCAGAATAATAAAGAAAAAACTTATAAGACAAACGAGTATAATGTACATAATGTATGTGCAAAAAAAAAAAATCAAAACAATGCAATATACTATATATGCTATAGAAAAATAACGTTAAACAATCTTACAAGAATCAAATCAAATTCCCATTTTTTTCTGTTATGTTTCGCTATCCATCTGGCGACGGCAACCTTGAATTTTGCAATAGCGGGCGAATGTCTCTACCACGGAGGCAGATGAAGCAGATACTTGGGAAAGCGAAAGAATATAGATCAGATTCTAGTTTTGTCAGTTTTAGTCAGGAGTTTCTAGAAGGGTTCGGTGTAGAAGACTGCTGGTTTGATGGTGAAATATCCAGTTTAATACCGGTATGTTCCCTATGAACTCTGAATCAATACTGCACTATATATATATATATATATATATATATATATATATATATATATATATATATATATATATATATATATATATATATATATATATATATATATATATATATATATATATATATATATATATATATATATATATATATATATATATATATATATATATATATATATATATATATATATATATATATATATATATATATATATATATATATATATATATATATATATATATATATATATATATATATATATATATATATATATATATATATATATATATATATATATATATATATATATATATATATATATATATATATATATATATATATATATATATATTATGAAAAGAGAAATCACCAATGCAACAGCACAAACACATAAAAAAAAAGAAAAAAAAAAAAAAAAAAAAAAAAAAAAAAAAAGAGAGAGAGACAGAAGGAGAAAAGGAAGACTGTTTTCCTAAATTATATATATATATATATATGGGTATAGGTTTATATCTTACTAGTTTACCTTGTTTAAGTAAATATGTCTTACGCATTGGTTATGTTCAACCCATGCGGGCTAGGAGCTCTTGGTTTCTATTTACATAAACCATATGTGTTTGAAAGGTTCTCTTATCATAATTTTAATGTGAACACATTATATAAGTATTCTTTAAGCCACCTCTTTTTCTCTTTTTTTTACAGTATATAGTTAGGAGGGACAGGTCTCTGCGGAAAAAAAGTCCTGGTATTCTCTTAGTTGTATATTGTTACGTAAAAAAGAAATGTTGCTAATTTTGTTTATGTTTTTAAAGTAGACAATTCCAGACCATATACGTTTTAATTTGAGCACTTCGGTGTAGGAGAGATAAATTGTCTTCCTCCCCCCCCCCCCCCACACACACACACATCTTTCTCTAATTTTTTTGTTGCTTGTACCTTTGTTTATTCCTAATCTGATTTAGGAAGTCAAAACTTTTCTACTAGCCTTATTTTGTTTTGCCTATCTTAATTCTGTGACCAACTGATCCGGGTATATAAGAAGGGAAGCTTAGCAAAAACTTTGAAATGTTTATGTGTTAGTAGTAGAAGTAGGCAGTAGGGAAAATTCTAAATTTGGGCCTGAAATCGTACTCCTATAAAATTCCTCTTCCCCTGGCTCACCTAATTATTGAGAAAATTGAAAATTTAGTCCAGAAATCGTAATCTTTTTGGTAAAATTTCTTTTCTCCTGGCCTTCATAAAGATTATTCCTTTTGGTATCTACACATATAACTATCATCTCAATAAATGTGCATCGTGCCAAATTGTTGCTTTTTTTAAATTAACCTTTTTTTGTAATTGTACTTTAGATATCAGGAAGAACGCTACCGTGAGAAAGAACGGGGAAGGACAAGAGACCGAGATGAAGACAGTGAACATCGTAGACATTAATGGTGCTTCTGATGTGTATCATGCATTTCTTTTTCCTATCTTCTTTTTTGTATAGCGATTACAATGGCTGTAATTATGATTTTCAATAAATTTGTTTCTCAATTATATTTCTTCTTTTTAATCAGAGGTTTCGTGTTAGGTCGACCTTGGTTAGTCACCCACCCTTGCCGAAATAAATTAATTTCAAATGAATCTATTTATCTAAACAATATTTTATCTTATATGTGTATATATATATATATATATACATATATATATATATATATATATATATATATATATATATATATATATATATATATATATATATATATATATATATATATATATATATATATATATATATATATATATATATATATATATAAAATTGTTTATTTTATGAACATGCATTAACAACAAGGAATAAATACGGATTAAGGGTAATCTACAAGGCTAAAGTTGACTAAAAATTAAAATAAAAGTTAATTTTTTACGTTTAAAATGAATTCAAGTAAAAATTGTTTTTCTTGTTACAATTAAAGATAGAGATTCAAACTTCAGACAGGGAGAAGGGGAGGAAAAAAAATTTCAGAAACCTCGAAATGTTGGTTGTTTTTGAAACTGAAGCTCGTTTGGGAAATATGCAAGCCAAATTAAAGTTTCACACTCAACCTCTAATCCAAAAAAATACATGACAGGACTCGGATAGTTCTTAAAATAATGGCCACTTCTGACACCTGATGTTGCTCGCATTTCAACATTATATCACTATATCTAAAACAAAATGGTGAATTTTATGTGTTTTACACACACTACATAGGCGAGGCAGGAGCAACAAACTAGCATGCATTCCCGTCGGCTTGGCCAAAATTTGACTTTGCAGAGGATTCTAATAATTTCAGTCTGGAGACGATTCTAATAATTTCAGGTTGGGTTGGGGTCAATTAGATCTATAAACCGGAAATATAGAGGATGACCCTATCATGAATGTATCGTTTAGGTATTTCTGAGATCCCATATTAGGAGACTTACGTGGATCAGTTTTCTTGGAAATATAGACTAATAAAAATCTGCAGAGCCGTGATACGATTCAACTGCTGATAAAGCATGTTTGACATTGACTACTAAAACTTCGCTTGTGAACCCCACAAACTCGCTTGATTTTGCTGTGGCTGAATCACAGGGCCTGTCACGGTACTTCTATCTACTTATAGGGATTGAGCAGTCAGCAAGGCCAAGTTCATATCTGTTTCTAATTCATTCTCAACTTGGAGAAGATTGTCAGTGCTAATAGGCCTATATATTTTCTTCAAACGTGGATCCAGGTATGTGGCAATTGTGACGGGTGTGACCTAAATCAAGGATTACAGTAATTAGTTTGTATGCGTCCCTACAATAAATTTACTTCAGAATGATCTAAACGATATTTGGGTATTGGGTCGATCACCACCCTCGGGATCTCAACTAATGTGAAATAGTGTTGTAGAAAAGCTTGCAAGACTACTGTAAAATAGGCATTAGGTACCGTTCTGGCCATAGCCTACGTCTTGTCGCAACCCCAATTCTTCCCAGCCTTTTCTGAAGTACCAAGTAACCAGATAGATCAAAATATGATTACACTATAAGTTTCCCTGCTATTTCTCCCTTTGAGAACTTGGTAAATGTAAATATTGTTAAAATTTAGTTTTAGCATTTCATTTTACATTTGTTCTTGTAATTATCTCACAAGTGTGAAAAAATACAACAGTTTTCTTTTAACCTTAACGTATTTCCAGACCCTGTATATTGTACAAAAATCGTTGGTAGAAAAAGAACTTACAGGACCTGTTAAAATATTGCGCTCCTTTTCCCCACCCTACCGAAAAAGAATTAAAAATCTTGAGACTTGGACCCAAGCCTTGAGAAGAAAAAGTAGCTTTAATAATAATACTTATGAAATTTGTCACCATTTTAATGAAAACCTTTGCCATCTTCTAAGGATAATAGGAAAGATAGAACCACTAAATTAGAAAAGAGGGCGGGGTGGAAGCACAAATTACGAGTAATTTTTAACTTCTTCAATGGAATGTGGTGTCTGAATAGTTCAAGTCTAATGAACTGGTGGATCGCTTTTGATACTGTTGTTGTAATTCGTTTACAAAAAACTATCCTCATAACCTTGAAAAGATCCATATACCGGGTTTTAATATTTACGGAAGAGATAGATCTATTTCGACGGGGAGGGGAAGGTGTAATTGTGTTAATCCTCATAAGATATTTTATATCCCACTCATGTGTTGCTTCTAAGGAGTATCCCCATGAGATTGACGCTGTTAGTATTTGTTCACATTTGGATGAGGAGAGATACCTAAAAATTGTTTTTTATAGCCCTAATTGTAATAATGATATTACAGATATCATTCAAGTGATGAGAATACTATTGTCTTTGGGGTCGTTAATGATCATACTTTCCTCTGGGTAAATTATAATTTTTATACATTAATTCTTGGTCCTGGTCAGATTTTTTTTTCTTTTTTTTTTTTTATCCCTTCCGATTCACCACAGTGTTAGAAACAACTCTTTTCTCATGATTAATTTGTAAATTTCACCTATATGGCTAGAGCCGAAGATAGATATTATATACGCACCTGAACTACATACTGACCATTTTTGCCAGATAACAAATAAAATCTTTGCCTCAAAGTCATCAATATATAAATTTAATATAGGTAGAGCTAACTGGAATCTTTTAAACAACATTTGAGGGAAGCTGACTACTGATTGCGCCGATATGTTGGCAAATTCTTCCGTGTATAAACCCATTTCTCTCAATGCCAGTTCTTGTACCTTAAGCAACACTACGCAACGGAAAAAAACCTTATAAACGGTGCCTACTTCCCATTCTCATTTTTTCCTCAAGGGAAGTTGACGCACTTTATTTCAGAATAAAGAGTAACTCTAATTCTAAGAAAGGAAATTAATATTGAAAGAAAAGGAACGACCCATATGATAGAATTGGTTTAATTGTGCCAGAGACTATGCAACCCATGGTTGTTGAATGATACAGCACAATACACCTGGCAACAAATATCAAACACATATTTGAAATGCCACAAATAAATCATTGTGCTGAGGAGCTGTTTAAAACCAGTTTTAAAAGATGAAAGGCACCTATATCAAATATTATTGACTTTCTGGTAGGCACTACATTGTTTGAGTTGTTTATTGGTAGCATCTTCTCATGTAGAAGAGAGCGAAAGCGAATAGGAAGAGCCGTGTAACTTCTGGTACTGGCTGACCTAAAGGGCTTAAGCTGCTGGGAACAGGCAGCTCGAGCGCTCAAAATTCCCACAATATATCCTGTTTTTCTCAATTTTGTCTCTTGATTCCAATTTTGTGTTATTGTGTTCGTAAACTGATAACCAATAGGATTAGAATCTCCTACGATTGTGCAGTTAAGAGCAAAAGAATAACGTTTTGGTCTACATTCGAATTATACTGGTGATAGAAGCACGTAGCCAAAGGCTGGTGATGTAAACCAAAAGCCTTTTGGTTTACATCAAAATTGTATGGATAAGGGAAGCATCAGAAGAAAAAATTTTAGGAGCCAAAAAGAGTCAATTTTGAGAGCTATTTTTAGAAGAAAAAAGGCTCTAATCAAAGACCACTGAATTTTGAAGAGAAAATTAGATCATTCTCATATAAATTTCGTTTGATAAAGTTTATTTGCGTTTTTAGTTAAATATTATTTATATAACTTTCATGACGATACAAAATGTATCCTTTCTTTAACCAAAAGTTTAGAAATTTATTTCTCATACATTAGGATAATCTTACTAGTAATTTAATAAAACCGATATAAATGCAGAGAGCTAGGCCGTAAAACTAACAATATCTAATGTTACCTGAACGGCAGGACACACATAGCTTTTTTGGCATCGATTTTAGCTTGAAAATTTTTTTATTTTTCGGCCCCACAAGAACAGTACCAAATTTCGTCGTGACCATCGAAAAAAAGAGATCCTTAATCGTATTCTTCGCTACAGCATGAAAATCAAAAGAACTAAACAATAATATTAAAGGTAATATTATTTTATAATATAAGAAATTTATAATTTAATAATGAAAGACTTCAGAATTTAATTCAATATTTTTAATGAAATAAAATTTTAAAATAATTAAAATTTTATTAATAAAAGAGCTTAATAACAATAATATTAAAAGAACTAAATAATGAGTTGAGATTAATCATACAACTACTGATAACAGACTATTGGTGTCCAT
Source organism: Artemia franciscana (assembly GCF_032884065.1). NCBI lineage: Eukaryota > Metazoa > Arthropoda > Branchiopoda > Anostraca > Artemiidae > Artemia > Artemia franciscana. Next base: position 16,648,814 of record NC_088881.1, read on the forward strand.
GATATTTGATTTAGAAAATCTCTCGCAAATGGTATTGTTTCTGTACCGCCACTCTTTGGCCACTGAGCGGCTGAAATCGGTGCCCAAAAAAGCTACGTATGTATGGCCTTTTAGTCTCTTGCATGTAGGGATAAAACCTTATAAATAAATATCAAACACTCAGCTTTCCATCAGTATAAAAAAAAGAAGAAGAAACTGATTCGATACTAGGGATTCAAACTAATTTACTTAGATCACTTAACCAACATTTTTGTACCAAAACAATTATCAAATCTACGTACTAAATCTTGTTGTATTGGTTTTAAGACTTCAATGCAAGAACGACTTGAGGTTTGGCAAAAGTATAAACTCTTAACGTATCAGTGCAGTTGTAGCAAGTTAAGTGTGTAAAGGTTCATACGGAAGCAAACTATGCAACAAAATTTTCTTTGCATATAAATTTTATGGGCTATTGCTACCAATTGCAAAAAATCTTACATAACTATCAATGCTTCTGCTAGAAATAATAAAATTTCTTCTACATCTAAATAAAATATTATACAAACTTGCTTAAGTGTAAACGGTCACACTTTGTGTAACTGTTCCATCTTCAATGGTTTCTTTTATCAATGCTTTGTTTGCCTTTATATCACACTAAATTCATGTACTTATCTTTCTCCATTATCTTAATTACTTTCTTCTAGTCTTAACCATCAAGGCCACACTTCCTGCTTCTTAATTAATCCTTTTTGATCAAATAAGTTTTTTTGTGCGTCCTCCTTTTATCACCACTTATATCATGTTTTTACAATATAGGAACATGTAAAACAGCTGTACCAGAATATGTGGAATAATTGAGAGAAAGGTTGAGATGGCTAGGAAACGTTCCGCGGATGAAGAATGACAGGTCGCCAAAGATCGCCTTTATCAGCCAACAATATAGCGCTAAATTAAAAGTAAGTCGTCCCCGAATTAAGTGGAAGGAGGAAATAAGTAGAGATTTAAGAGAAACTGGAACTTCTTGGAAGGGCATAAAGAGGGAGGGTTTTGAATATATTAGGATGGAAGAGGTAGTTTGGGCAGCTGAGTTGGGCTCAGGCGACTTGGTGATGCAATGTAGTTAGTAGTAGTAGTAATAATAAATTCTACCGCTAGTAAAGCTCCGCGTAAGGTGCGATAACTATTATCTATGTATTTTTCCGGAATGAAAAAATAAATTAGCTGATATAATTTTTTTTGGGGAAATTTCAATGGACAAGATTTTAAAATGTTCTTTGAAAATATTTTTATGAATGTTTCCCGAAATCAATTTTTTTTATAGGTAGCGCATTTTTAAATGAAATTTAAAGTGGTCAGTCAATTTATGTGTGATCTGGAAAATTCTGCATTATGCCCATTAAAAAGAATCCTGTTAGTTTGCTTCAAGAGATCTCTGTTAGAAGAAGATATATCATGAGGTAGAGGATGTAAAAGCCTTTCAGTTTACAACCCTTTTAGTTTATATTTGGCTAATCACTTGACCAATTCTCATGCTAGTGCACATAGTAGGCTAGGCTTGTAATTTAATAGCCTAATTGTCACAGGTAACTTCGAAGACCACACTGCCTTTCCATGACGAAAGTAAAACAGTTCAAAATAGGGATGAAACCTTTTTTCTGGGTTGGTTAATTGACCAGACTTTTTCAAAAAGAAGGATAAAATTTCTAGAATTTTCTGACAATATTCTGGAAACAACAGAAAATAAAGATATTTTTTGTTCTCTACCATATGTTCCAGGGTTGAGTGAAAAACCTAAAAGAATTTTACAAAATAATTGCTTAAAGGTTGCTTTAACTGGGGTTTATAAAATCCCATGTACTTGTGGAAGCTCTTATGTGGCATGCACTAACCAGAATTTAAAATTGAGATTGCTACAAAATACCAAACCTGAAGATTTCACGTCAGCCCTTTTGTAACATATCTATAATTTTCCAAGTCATTTCATTTTGTCTGAAAATGTTTCTTTGATTTCTAGGGACCAAGGTTGAAAGCAAATTTTCAGGGAAACAATTGAAATTAAAAAAAATTTATTCAAGAGTAATTCCATAAACAGAGATACAGGTGAATTTGGATTGAATTCAATTTATGATAATTTACAAAGGTCAGATAAAGTAAATATCACCTCACCTAAGAGCTATGACCTCTGTCCATGTAGTATTTCAGATAATTCTAATGAACCAGTACCAAAAAGGTCAAAGAGATTTGCTTCTGCCTGTTGCATTGAAAAAAAATAAGAGCAATAAAATATATGTAATTAGTTTATTAGGTATAAATTTTGTTTATTTTTATTCATGTCTTTTAGTTTTGCTGCTGATGATGAACACTGTATATCTGTTCAAAATATCCAGTTAAATAATCTTATATCTGTTCACTGTCAATTAAAAGGTTTCATCCCTATTTTGAACTGTTTTACTATTGTCACAGAGGCATCTTTTTATTACTTATTTTTAGATTTTTAAATATGGCAAAGGCCTAGATAAGCCCCTTCTTACAAGGAAACATTTTAAGAAAACAATTCTTACTTCATGATATGCAGAACAGTCATAGGACACGTTTTATGTCCTATGACTTCTACTTCTCTATTCTACTATTTCTACTATTCTACTTCTCACTATCTTAGAAAGAGGTTAGTTCAGGAAAACAAAATTTTCAGTAATGAATCCAGGACCAAAGAATAACCTTGGAAGGTACTGCCAAGCTTCTTTGTTAACCCTCTTCTGGTTTCTAAGTCTTAAAAATTTGCCTAACTTACAGGCTTATATCTATTGATTCTTTGATTAAACAATATTTTACCTTAATTTTTGGTTATCAGGTTCTTTTCTCTGGTTTTAGTTCTCAAAATGCAATTCCTGGGTAAAATTCTAGTTAATTGACTTCTTGCTCCCTCAGAAAGGGTTTAGGTTAGGAAAATGAAACTTTCAGGGATGGGTCTACTGGTCAAAGCATGTCCTGGGAAGGTATTTTAAAGTACCCATCTCCACTCCTTCTCCCTCTAGAGGGCCCTGAAATTTGCCTACATGACAGGTCTATACCTATTGAAATTTTGACAAAACAATATTTTATCTTAATTTTCAGTTACTAGTTGCCTTTTCTCTGCCTTTAGTTCTGAAAATACATTTCCTGTTATTTGAGTAGAATTTTGAGCCATATCAATGTTTTTTTTTCTCAAAATTTAGGAAATGTGTTTGCATATCTTTAAAACCTTATAAAATGGGATTGAGAAAAGTTATGAAGCTGAAAACAATTTTGTTGTACTTCAGTTAAGCAGAAGATCTATTTTGCAAGGTTTCACTTTTATAACACACATATTTTTAAAGGTCAGGGCCCTCTAGAGGGAGTAGGAGTGGAGGTAGGTACTTCAAAATACCTTCCTGGGACATACTTTAGCCTGTAGACCCATCCCTGAAAGTTTCATTTCAGGGACCAGACCAGATTAAATTAGAAATAGTCATTTTCCCGATTTGACCATCTGGGGGAGAGTGGGGGGCCTGTTAATTCAGAAAAAATAGAAAAATTGAAGTATTGTTAACTTACAAACGGTTGATCAGATCTCAATGAAATTTTATGTTTGGAAGGATATCATGTCTCAAAGCTTTTATTTTAAATCCCGACCGGATCTGGTGACATTGGGGGGAGCTGGGAGGGAGAGCCCTAAAATCTTGGAAAACACTTAGAGTGGAGGGATTGGGATGAAACTTGATGGGAAAAATAAGCACAAGTCTTAGATACATGATTGACATAACCGGAACGGATCCGCTCTCTTTGGGGTAGTTGGAGGGGGGGTTAATTCTGAAAATTAGAAAAAATGAGGTATTTTTAACTTATGAATGGGTGATCAGATCTCAATGAAATTTGATATTTAGAAGCATATTGTGTCTTAGAGCTCTTATTTTAAATCCCGACCGGATCTGGTGACATTGGTTGGGAGATGGGAGGGGGAAACCTAAAACTTGGAAAACACTTAGAGTGGAGGGATCGGGATGAAACCTGGTGGGAAAAATATACACGAGTCCTAGATACATGATTGACATAACCAGAACGGATCTGCTCTCTTTGGGGTAGTTGGGGGGGTTAATTCTGAAAAATTAGAAAAAATGAGGTATTTTTAACTTACGAATGGGTGATCGGATCTCAATGAAGTTTGATATTTAGAAGGATATCGTGTCTCAAAGCTCTTATTTTAAATCTCGACTGGATCTGGTGACATTGGGGGGATTTTGGGGGGTGGGGGAACCTAAAATCGTGGAAAATGCTTAGACCGGAGGGATCAGGATGAATCTTGGTGGGAATAATAAGCAGAAGTCTTAGATATGTGATTTACATAATTGGAACGGATCCGCTCTATTGGGGGGGGGGGGTTAATTCTGAAAAATAAAAAAATGACGAATTTTTAACTTATGAAGGAGTGATTGGATCTTCATGAAACTTCATATTTAGAAGGACCTTGTAACTCAGATTTCTTATTTTAAATCTCAAACGGATCAAGTGTAATTGGGGGGGGGGACCGGAAATTGTAGAAAATACTTAAAGCAGTGAGATCAGGATGAAACTGGATGAGAAGACTAGAAACATATTTAAGATACATGACTGACATAACTGGACCGAATCTGCTCTTTTTGGTGGAGTTGGGGGGGGGGTAATTTTGAAAATTGAGGTATTTGTAACTTACGAAAGGGTGACCAGATCTTAATGAAATTTGATATTTAGAAGGATCTTGTGCTTTAAAGCTCTAATTTTAAATTCCGACCAGATCCTGTGACATTGTGGGGAGTTGGAGGGGGAAATCTTGGAAAATATTTGGAGTGGAGGAATCAGGATGAAGCTTGGTGGATAGAATAAGCAAATGTCCTTGATACGTGATTGATAGAATCGTACTGGATTCGCTCTCTTTGGGGAGTTGGGGGGATGTGTTCACTGATTTGGCGAGTTTGGTGCTTCTGGACGTGCTAGGACGATGAAAATTGGTAGGAGTGTCAGGGAGCTGCACAATTTGACTCGGTAAAGTTGTTTTCCCAGATTCGACCATCTGGAGGACTAAAGGGAGAGGAAAAATTGGAAAAAATTAGGTATTTATAACTTATAAGTGGGTCATCGCATCTTAATGAATTTTGATATTTAGAAGGACATCATGACTCAGAGCTCTTATTTTAAGTCCTGACCGGCATTAAGCCTCTTATTTTCTTTTTTAAATCAATCTATTGATTCATAGAATTTTGTTAGAGCTCATACCATATGATCTCTTGGCTCTTAGCTCTTCTTGCCTCGTCACCAGTGCCATATGAGCTCTTAGCTCTTGTTTTTTTAATAGCATGTGATATAATATGTAATAAGGTGGTGCTGATAGGGTTTAATTTGTTTCTGGAAATGGAGAAAATGCATGTTAAAAAATATGTTATGGTGACTTTCTCTGGTTCACCCTGTTGAATCCATGCTTATGCTTCATTAATATGTTAAAAAAATTGTACAACAATGAAAGAAATCATGGCAAATGCTCTCCCCATGCAGAATGTATTAACTACAATTATTCTGAATAGCATGATGTAAGAATTGTTTTCTTAATATGTTTCTATATGGGAAGGGGTTTATCTAGGCATACACTATCGATATTATTATCACTTCATTTATAATTGTTATATAGCCTCCTGCTTCTAATAGAGCCAGATATTAGGCTAGGCTATATAATTTTTTTTTACTGATTTAATGCAGCTGAGGTACAATTATAAAGGCAATGGTTATTATATATGGTAAAGGAGTTACAAGGTTAGGTATAGGGGCATCCTATAGGAAAGAGATCTTTCTAAGCACAGCTGCAGGAAAATTATGACTAGAATACATATATAATTTTTCTGACTCCAGGGATGAGTATTATTCTTAAAGCATTTTCATACAAAAGTAATGTTAGAATTCTAGACAAGCTACTTTTTGCTACCTTGGAAAGTGGTTAGGGAAATAAAATCTTCAGTAACGAATCCAGGGCCAAAACGTAGCCTACTCTGGGAAGGTATTAATAATAATGATAATTTATTTTTAACCCACTAAATACAAGACAAGTGGATTAAATAAAAGATAATGAAAGAAAAATGACACAACTATGCAAGAGATAAAACATATACAACACAACCATAACTCAACTAATGAAAGAAACTCTAAAAGATAACACAACTTTCAAGTGAAAACTAACAGATAAATAACCTAATCCTAATCCTAATAACCTAAACCTAATTCTTTTCCAATTTTGAGCCTAACTTCCACAAAGAAGTAATAATGTCAGAAGCCCCCAATCTACCAAATTATTTTCTTGTTCCTATAAGACCAGGGTAAATAAAGCAGAAACTTACAATAGCAGAAATATAATATATACAATTCAACCAGATCCTTTTTTTTCAGGATAGGTGAAATACCATACAAGAAAAATGTTGAATGATCACAAAACCTACCATATGGCAATGCAAGTGGTTTTCAAAAATAATGACCACAATTAGCCACTATTTTACCATAACCAATTTTAAGTTTTTCTTTAACATCCCATACATATCATCTACATATGCAATATAAGAGACATTTAACAAATCACAAAAAAGAGAGCACACTATGGATACAAATACTGAAAAGATACAGTGAAAGTACACCACCTTGATGCATTCCCAAACAGATTGGAATATTCCCATAAAAATTAGAGTGACCTGCTTCTGATTTCTATGTCTTAGAAATTTGCCTATGCTACCTGGTAGGTAGGCTACCTTATTTTTTTTTCTTTACATTCTACCTTAATTTTTAGTTCTCAGTTTCTTTTTCTCTGGTTTTAGTTTTGAAAATACAATTCATGTTATTTGAGTAGAATTTTAAGCTTTATCAATACTTTTTTTTTCAATTTAAGAAATATATTTGCAGTTTGTTGAAACCTCATAAATTGGGATTGAGCAAAGTTGTGAAGCTGAAAATACTTTTCTTGTGCTTCATTTAAGCAGAAGATCTATTTTGCTATGTTTCACTTTTACAAAATAGAGATTTTTAAAGGTCATCAAAGGTCAGTGCCCTCTAGAGAGACAATGAGTGGAAGCAGGTACCTCAAAATACCCTCCCAGAACACTTAGTCTATAGATTCATCCCCAAAAGTTTCATTCTCCTAACCACTTTCAAAGATAGCAAAAGTAACTTGTCTAGAATTTTATCAAAGTTATATGACAATTAAAGTACCTAAGCTATGAATAACAACCATTCAAACTGAACATGCCCACACTGAAGTATAAACAAATAAGAAAAGACCAGATGCAGCTGTACAAAGTAAAGCATGACCTGGAGAAACTATCTTTCCAGAAGTATTTTCACTCCCTCAAAAATGAATACCACAAGAGAACACCATGAACAATATTCTAACATGTAAAAGTAAATATAGACCAAGTTGCCAATTCGGGGGATCCAAGCAGTTGCTGACTGGAACTCACTCCTAGATATAGTTTTGAAATCTGAAACCTTAAATAGTTTCAAAAATGGCCTGGATTGATTTGGGAGAGAATTTTTACACACATGACTCATAGAATAGGGTAAGGGAGACCCTTACCCTTGGTCTAAATTGCAGAATTCTGATAACCTATGACTTGGAGAATCATAACTTTGATGAACCAACTGACAGCCATCTAGAGAGTGCTGTAACAGTGACATGTCCATAATGGTACTGAGGATCCTGTAAGTTAAGTTAACTTAAGGATGAATGCTGCCCCTCCCACTGCTATCTTGTAGGGGAGAAAGGCCAGCATGTTAAATCTTGTTTGAAATGGTGTCTTGAGAAGATTTCCAATCAATATAACTTAAGCGCCAAATTATACCTTTGGCTTCTCTAACAACCTCAACCCCCCCCCTTCTTGCACATTTTAAGACGCATCTTTTATTAACGAGGTAAGAATTCAGAGTTAAGTAGCAAGATAACATCTGCACCATCTTAGGAATGATTTGGTGTGTAAAATTGAAACTATCAGAAAGTGTTGGGATGGGGAAATGGACCTTGAATTTGGTTTAGGTTGAGGGGCAAAGGGAAAATTTCTAAAGATTTGGTCTCCAATGTGTTTAAAACTTTTGGTATTATTAGCCCATGTTGGAATAGAATGTATTACTGGTGGAGTGACAATATAGATGAAAACAAACATTATGTATCCAGGCTATCAAATTTTCTATCTGCATCATCTCAGAAACTGCTTTGAGATTGAGTCAACATTTTCAGGGAATATTATAGGGCTAAGTAAATAAAGGACTTTAGAGTGGCGCAGGGATAAATTGAAAGAAACAATGTATCCCTGTTATCAAATTTATTTGTTACATCTTAGGAAGATTAGGAGGTGCAAGTTGAAACTTTGGTATGTGAGGGATTGAGGAAAAAATAAAATGAATTTTTTTCATTTAATAAATTGAAATTTATTGAATATTATTTTTTCATCCATATTAGTATCTTTAATCCTTATATTTTATGTGAAATTCATTTTGATTTCTGTCTATTTTTGGTTTCTGTTTATTGCTTGATGATAATTTCTTTTGGTCTTATGTTTTGGTTATTAAATAATTTTATTTCTGCTCATCTTATGTTTTAATATGGATCTTTACTTTTCTTTTGGATTTTTCTTAAAATTATTTACGACTAAGAAGCAAGCATAGGGACTCCCCCCATTTCTTTACCAATGAAAGAACTATTAAAGGAGGTACAACTTTTTGAGATACATTTGATACTGTTCCTGTACCTCAGCCCATAGGACAGAATGTGAAATCACAAACTCTACAGAATTGCAAACAGAAATGATTTGTAAATGTAGATGGCATAACTTTTGCCCCAGACAAGAATTATAGACAACTTTCCAAAATATGACCTTAATTTGACTGAATGTTTAAAATGTTTAAACTTTCTGTAAAAACTACAGAGCCCTCAATAAAGCATACATTGAATTTTTCTATCATAAAAGTAGGGATTTGTTGAAGTAGAGGGGGGGGGGAGGGGATAGTCCTCTCTCATATACAGGATAGTTTATATTTGTTTTAGTATTAGATTTTATTGTTTGGTTTTTTTGAAAAGAAAACTTGTTTTACTTTTTTTTTTTTTAGTTTAATCAAGAGTCAGTACTTCTGTTTTGCTGTATATCTTTACTTTTTGAACTCTTATGAAACTTTTGTCATTAGTCTATTTTTTCACTTTTTAGGGACACTTTGTTAGAAGAACATGGCGAGGGTCATGAAAAGAAATTTGAAATATTATTGGTACTTGATGGTTCTCCTGGTTGCCTTACTGGTAAGTTCTGTTAAAACTAAAAAAAAAAAATTGTTAAAGGAAATATTACACTGGGTAACAGCCAAAAAATGCCAGGGGCTTCTCAACTGATTTAGACTAAATTTGATGTTCTGAGTCCAAATATTGCATTCATTTTGCTCTGTAAGGTCAACTTTTTAAGATACAGCCATAGGCCTTCTTGACAAGCAACGCCTGTGCTAATAGCTGGGGCTTTGACTTCAATCATTTTTTCTTGAAGAATATATTGAATTGCAACCTTTTTTTGGTTTTTCTAAAGCAGCTGCGTCTGTGTATGCGTAATTACGAGGCTGTTTGGTTCTAAATTGCATTGCCTGGCATAAACCTGCATTTTCTATTTCTTTCACTTGATTGATATTACTTTGGCATGTTGGTTATGCAGGAATGATCCTGACGTTTTCTGTTACGTCTGCAGAGATTATACGCTGTCAGTGAACAGGAGAAACATCACAGGATTTGCAGAGTGCACCTACAAGGCTTAATTTGAAGTCAAACTGGGTGATCAGATAAGTCTTGGGCACCGCACATGCTGTGCAAGACAAACGTTGAATACCTCGGGTGGTGGATTAAGAGCGTGAAACTTTCACTGAAGTTTAGGATTTCGATGGTTTTGATGAAGCCACTAGACCATGCATTGGATTATTACTTCTGTGCCATCATCAATATTACTGGTATCAACTGGAAGAATCAACACAACCCCCAATACCCTGACCTTCCATCTGCCCACCATTCAGTTGCTCACTGTGAAGAAATTCCTGTACCAGCATTCACAGAGTTTCCCAGCAGCAACGACAAGGCCACCAATGCAGAGAAGGGAGGATATACAGAAGGGTAGTATAAAGCACAAAATGGTGTGCAGCCCTTTTTGCAATGTGGACATGATGATCTTGTTTGGGGTTTCTGCTTGTCAAAGACTTCCTCCAAGCTGTTGGCCTCCAGACCCAAATAAAAAAATCTACTTGGTGAGGACGTGTGCTTCACATGCTTTCGTAAAACTATGAGGACTATATGGGCTACTTCTGCAAGGAGGAAGGACCTTATTCAGTGCTAAAATATCGCTAGTCTTCTTGATGAGCTTGGTGCTCCTCAATACGATCTGAGAGATTTGCGATTCTTTATTGACAACAGCAAGTGCTCTTTGAAGTGTGTGCTCATGCACAACGGGAACCAGTTTGCCTCAATCCCTCTTGTGCATTCAGCAGTGAAGTACATGCTTGAAAAAATCCAATTTGAAAAGTATCAATGGATCATCTGTGTCGACTTCAAGACAGTGAACTTTCTACTTGATCAGCAGTATGGGTTCACATAGTACCCATGCTTTATATGTATGTGGGACAGTTGAGACAGATCCCAGCACTACTTATGTAAAGAAAGGGTGGGCGACGCCATAGCATTTAGTACCTTGGGCAAGAAATATCATGAACGAACCTCTTGTTGATTTGGAGAAGAAATTGATCCCATCGCTTCACATGGAGCTTTGATTAATGAAGCAGTTCACGTATGCTTTGGGCAAGGATGGGATGTGCTTCAACTACCTGTGCCAAGCTTTTCCTTGACTGACCGTTGAGAAGCTGAAGGCCAGCATTTTCGAAGGCCCACAGAAACTGCAGCTCATAAAGGTCACAATGTTCGAAAGCTCAATGGAGACGCTAGAGTTTTCCGCGTGGAAATTCGGTTGTGCAGGTGGTGAACAACTTCCTGGAGAACACAAAGGCAGCAAACACTCCATAATCGTCAGCAGCATGATAGCGGCCTTTCAAAAACTGAGGTGTTTGATGAGTGTAAAGATGCACTTACTGTTCTCATACATGGAGAAGTTTCCTGAAAACCTTGGGGCGATGAGTGACGAGGAGGGAGAAAGGTTCCATCACAACATGTGCCAAATGACGGAGAGGTACAAGAGAAGATGGGACGCAGTCATGATGGCAGCCAACTGCTGGTTGCTTAAGAGAACCCAGCAGCTGCTCACACACAGGAATCAAAGAAATGGTGATTTATGTTGTGAAATCCCAAAATTTTGAGTTTGGATACACTGAGCGTTTTTTCTTGAGGAAAATGAAAAAAATCTCCAGGGGTTTTTCAGATGATGATCTGCAGAATTTTTTTTTTAACATAATTTTTTAAAAAAATTTTTACCAAAACATTCTGACCTGATTGAGCCAAACCAAGGTCATTTTCAGACTCGGAGCATCAAGATTAGTCTGATTCAGCTAGAAAATCCTGGACTATTTTCAAAAAGTATTTTATGTTACCCTAGATAACACAGGGTAATTGTTTGACATGGTTGAATGAAGGACTGTGGAAAAATTATTTTTCAAAGCATAAATGTTCATTTTTTTCTCAAGTATTATTTTATGTTTTATCATTTTGTCTATTTGTATGGTTTTACTGTTGAAAAGGCTCAGTTCCTTTCTTGAATTCCTGTAACAAGATTAGAAAGATAACCAACTGCTTATAAAGCTGGTAGTAAAGCTTGAAAATGATAGGTATGCCTTCTTGTTAAGGCTAATACCTTGCTCCAGCTGATTTTCTCGATTCTATTTTTCTCTGATCAAAGACCTTATATTTATAAGGTCTTTGATCAAGATATGGGACAAAAAGGTCCATAAAAAAGAAAATAGCAAGAGAACCTTGTAGACTGTCGCAAAAAATGCACCATATTGCAACTTCTTGAGGTGTTATTGGTACCAAAATTTGCATGCATTACAGCAAGGAGAGTAATTAAAGAGTCACTGATCTATAGTTCTTTAACCTTATAAATAGGCTTAGTGATCCGGGAAATTTTTATTACAAAGTCTTTTTTTAAAAAGACCTTTAATATCTACCCAAACAAAACAATATCAAGTTGGAGTCCAGATTACTTAGGAATATTAGAAAATATATGTGTTCTTTCGAAACATTCTAAAATGCCAAAGAAGGACCTCAGGGTGTTTTATGTCTAGATTTTTACTACTTTAAAATAGAAATATTAAGACCTCATAGCCATTAATGCTGCTAGGCAACCTTTCATTAACTACTTTCAGCAACAAAGGACCTATAACTGGGATCCAGCCTGTGTTCATTAAAACTTTAAACAAACTAAGATTACCCTATCAATGAGGTAGGCTCTCCCCCTCAATGCCCACTCTTGACTTGTGCTTAACTGAAATCACTTCAGAATGCAACATGAATAGTTAGTAATTGCAAGTTTTTTATTTACCGATCGTATTTAAAAACCTTTGGAAAGGATATTGAACTGTTTAAAGGATATAGAAATAAATGAAAATTGTGTCTAGAAGAAAATAAAACATTGTGGTAAATAAATTTATCCCATTGTTCTTGAATGAGCATTCATTTTTGAATCATTCAGATAAAACATTCAAATTTTAGCATACAGTGCAGGGGGACAGGTTTTTTTTTAATGATGTTTATGACTTTTTCCTGAAAAAGCTTTCATTTTCATTTAATTTCTGTTTATTTTTTATTATCATATGTAGAGTTACCCTACATACGATTCTGGCTGCCGCCCCTTGATCTCCCGCTCTTTGTATTGAAGTGCCAGTTTGATGTAAAAATACCTCGAAAATAAAAAGCAAAATCATTCCTAAATATGAGGGAGGCTGCAAGGCCCAGTTCTTTGCCGCAAGATTGACCTTATATAACAATGCTTGGACAGTTAAACGCTCATTTTCTCTCAAAAATGCAATTCCAGAATAAGGGGTAATTCACCACGTCACCATACAAAGTATGGGATTAGAGTGAATATATTCCACCAAAAAAAGGAAGTACGGGTGTAATCCTCCCCCCCCCCGTCCTTACAGACCTGAAGTGTCTGACTTGGAAAGTCTGAAAATTGCGACATAAGACATAGGCTTCCATCCCCCCTAATCCATGGAATTTCCCTCAATAGATGGGGAGCAACAACTCAATAGCCTACTGCATAATACTAGGATTAATTACTGCATAATCAATATTGCTTATTTCGTAAAAAATTGAAGTTTTGTGTTTTTGAACATAGGGATTTGATAACTTCAGTCTAGTCATCAGACATGTTGAACTTGATGGCTTGATTTTTATTATGATTGGGTTTCAATCTAAAGGTCTTTTTTTGTATCTTTAAGCACTGTATCGTGAATTTTTTATACTAATAAATTTTGATTGGTATCTTTAAGACTTGAAATATATGGAGTTCATAATAAAAACCGTTTGATATTTGGAATAGGAGATTAAAAGATGCATAATATTGTAGGGGATAGTGGTTTATAGTCAGTATAGGTGCATAGTGAACAATTGACCCTAACTGCCATCTAGTAACTTTGCAGCTTTGACTTCAATGGTAGCTAAAAACATGACAGTCTACAGTACCTACTTTTAAAGTTATATTACAACGTTTTATGGCACTTGGTATCTACCAAGTGACATATAGCAATCGCAAATTCTGTCGGTCAGTCTGTCTTTCGGTCGGTCTGTCTGTCCTTGTTTTGCTAGTTTAGGCACTTCCAGTTAACCTAGGACGATGAAATGTGGCAGGCGTATCAGGAACCAGAGCATATTAAATTAGAAATTGCTGTTTTCCCGATTCGACCATCTGGGAGGCGGGAGTGGGGGACGGTTAAATTGGAAAAATTAGAAAAAATGAGGTATTTCTAACTTACGAACGGTTGATCGGATCTAAATGAAATTTGATGTTTGGAAAGATATCGTGTCTCAGAGCTCTTATTTTAAATCCCGACCGTATCCAGTGACATTGGGGGGAGTCGGGGGGGGGAACCTAAAATCTTGGAAAACACTAAGAATTGAGGGACCGGGATGAAACTTTATGGAAAAAATAAGCACAAGCCCTAGATACTTGATTTACATAACCAGTACGGATCCGCTCTCTTTGGGAGAGTTGGGGGGAGGTTTAATTCTTAAAAATTAGAAAAAATGAGGTATTTTTAACTTACGAAGGAGTGATCGGATCTTAGGAGTGATTAGATCTTTGTGGATTTTGAGTAGCATTCAGTCTTCGTTATAATGATAGTTTATTATGATGGTAGTCCTCATATTATTAAAGATTTGCTGTTTTATTTACCAGGCTTCAGTACTAAAAATAAAAACATGCTCGAAATAAAATTGTGTGTCAGGAACTTAAAGTTCGGTTTCATCTTGTGATATAGCTAGGAAGACCAAACGAAGGACTGCGATCCCCTATTAAGAGCGTATTTTTGGGATTTATTTCTTAAACAAAACTCAAATGGAACATTTCACACTTGTAAAATGGGAAAAATAAAGAAAAAGTAAGATTCCCAAGTTCTGTCTTTGCTTAGATTTTTAAACATTCACATGTACATTTTGCTTATTGGTAATTAATTAGTTAAGAAAAACCTTTTAACCAAGAAGTTATCGTTCTAGAATCGTTTTGTTATAAGAGTATTTATAATGTTCTGATTTATTTAGAAAAAAAAATTCAGAAATATTTCAAAGAAAAGTGAAAAATCATTTTGAAACCTAAAACAAGCAGAAATAAAGTAATATGTTAATTCTAACTGACATAAATTATTATGGATGGATAAATGGAACCTAAAATAAACAGAAACTATAAAAAACAGATGCTACTATGGATGAATAGATGAAACCTAGAACTAGCAGATTTTAGATATTCCAGTAAATCTACGAAAAAGAGGCCACACCTTGGCACTTGAGAAACTGAAATGTTTTTGGTGCCAAAATGTTCAAAAAAATTTGCTTAATAGCATATCCAAAATCGGTCGTGCAGGAATATTCTTTGTTTAGGAAAAGGGGGGGGGGGTCTCGAATATAAATTTCTACAGGATTTTCTGGGTTGGAAGGTTGTTCCTACTAATTCAAGTCCGGGATTACCAAAATTGAAATCAGAATTAGAAAATTCGATCAGTTAGTGCATTTCCCCATTTTTTCTCTCAACTATATGAAATCTGAAACAACAAGTTTCTGGCCAGGTGGACCCCACTGTACAAGGAAAATTTTAGTCTAGAGGACCGTGCTTCCTTTAAAGTGGCAGCTCAAATAAATGCTGAAAAATTTCCATATACGATTGGTTTGGGACCTTCGAGGAACGTTGTCTGGGATAAGGGGACCACACATTTCCGTTCGGGAGGGGAGGATACTAGAGTAGCCTATCCAGAAACAGGCCAAAACCTTGATTTTCCGTTCAGTTTTGAACTTGCAGTCTAAGTCCCCAATTCACGTAAGGTCTAATAATAAAAAAAAGAATTTGTTTGGGATCATGGTCATACCATATTTGTTTAGACTAGGAATGACTGAAGGTGAAGAGATGGTGTTGGGCAACGAGAATATTGATAAAATGGATTGCTTCATTTACCTGGGTAGTATCATTTATAAAGATGATGGATACAGCGAAAATGTAAAAAGTAGAGCAGCCAAGGCCTTGGGTATTTTTTTGGCAGTCGAAGAAGTAGTGTTAAGTTGCAGATTAGTGTGTGAACTAAGATTGGGACCTTTTAAGCTATGGTAATGACGTTGGTTAATTGTGGCTTTAAAAATGTTGGTACCTCGAAAGCCAAAAGAAAATTAGTCAATTCTTTTCCAGAGAAATTGCCTACGGGAGGTTTTAGGTATTCATTTGACTGACCGTATGTGAAACAATAAGCTATAGGAAAAAATTAGTATACCCTCTTTCTAAGACTACAATGAAGGACAGGTTGAGGTGGTTAGGTTGTGTTTTATAGATGAAGAATGAAAGATTACCAAAGATTTTTCTTTTTGGCTATCTATCTGGGGCCAAGCAAAAAGCGTTATGTCCTCGAATGGCGTGAGAAGAGGCTGTACTGAAGAATTGAAGAAAAAATTTAGCTTTGGATAGATTGGATTGACAGGAGGAGTGTACGCTGCTGTGGTGGCCTCAGGCACCTTGGTTTTGTAGTGAATTATTAATAGTAGAAGTAGTTCCAACATGGACACCTTGGAAACTTTGAAACTGTTTGATTCAAACGTATAGAAATGGTCATTTTGAAGCCATCCGTTACGAGTCGACTCTCTGTATATTTGAAAGAAATATGTTTAAAAGGAAAAGTATGCTTTTGCAAATAAGACAAGTGGATCCAGTGGAAAAACCTTTCTCACCTTTTAGAAAAGCCATTTTATTTTTGAGTAAGTGTGACATTAAAAATTTTTTTACATACTGTATGTGGTAACCACAGTAGTACTTGGTTGTAGATCTTCTAAACAGTCAGGAAAAATGTTTAAAAATGTTAGATTTGCCTATCCAGACTGAAGTAAAAGAGTTATTTGCAAATATTCTGTGGTTATGGTTTTATTTTGAATCTGACAAACCTTTGTTTTTCTTTGCCTTTTGGCTAAAAACATTATGTTTTCCTTTTGCTGAGCTTCTTTTTTTTTACCTAGGAACAGCAACTGCTTCCAGCAAAAGTGAAGCAAAGAAATTAGCCGCCGTAGATATACTGAAGAAGGTAATAAAATTGGATGACTTGAAACTAAAGGAGAATGAAAAGTAAGTCTTGCTTGGGAACAGAAGTGAAACTACTAAAATGCATTGTTTATTCACCCTTCAAGATCTTTTATTTAGTAAATTATCTTGTATCTTTAAATGAGAAATAATTGTTTATGTGTATATACATTTTTTTTCAATGGCACTATGCTCTTTTTTCAAACACTGTTAAAGAACGACTTAAAATGCACGTTAACATAGACACAATTTTTCGTTCGCAAATTAGCGAAACATCCCAATCATTTTGCAAGTACGACTGTTTATAGTTTTGAGACGGCATATCTGGCCAAATTTTTGCGATCACCAGCTCTGTCTCACGCGCTGTATATTCCACCACTTTGGGATTGCTGTCTATCCCCTGGTTCCCGCTGCTGCGTCAATCCCGACACGATTTTTTTTTCTGGCGGAACAGACGTACGATGGAATCGGATGGAGGTTCACAAAGAAACGCAGACTTTTACGTCGCTGCCACAAACTCTAGAATAATTCAAATCAGGCTCTCAAACATTTTTTTTATCATTTTCATTTTTCATTTTTTTTTTAAATCAGAACAACGCATGCGATTTGTTTTATGAGTTGAAATTATTGAACGCATCCGACATTGCAGCAAAACGGATGGTTTTGCGGCGTTTGTCGAACGATTTGTGTCATTTTTCGCAGGATTTTGCCCAAAATCGCAGCAGTGGGAACCAGGGGTAAAAACTTAAAGGTTCTATAGGGGTTTTGTCGCTATCGGAAGTTTTAATTAAGATTCCCGCTATATTAAAGGAATAGTTTTATTTCTCTCAACAGAGAGCAGAAAAACTAGAAAATATATTTCCGATTTTTTGACTGTTTATAACGACCTTGGATTTGTAAATAGTATGTTTTTTCATGCTTCTATTTATGGTAGAAACTATTCGAGTCAAAATAAAAAAAAGATCAGCACAATGTTGAAAGAATTTAAGCTACAAATAACACATTTTAGGAAAAAAGAGGAACTAAATAACAAAATAGACTAAACCAATATAAGAAGCGGACTTAAAATGATAAAATAAGAAAAAAACATACAAAATAACACGAAGTGGATTAGTGGTGGAAAAAAGCCATAAGAGAAAAATACGTAGTCGAGGAAAAAATCGGGTAATACGATATTCTTTTTCAATGGCACTATTCTCTTTTTTCAAATACTGCTAAAGACTGTTGTTAATGAACAACTTACTCAAATAATAGTTCAAACTCTAAAATAACGAAATTCTGACGACAATAATTATATAAAAAAATCTTCTTGTTACAATAATTCCAAATAGATAAATGCCAGTTTTGGCACGACCAGACCCGAAAATTAGTAGATAGCTATTTAGCTTAGAACTTCTGAAAAGCTATATAAATATCATCCTGGTTTTAGAAGTCATATTGCCACATATGACTTATGAAAGCGGAGGAATATTGTATAGACTAATCGTTATACACCGTTGTGCTATTGTACACAAGCATTAAGGAATATGGAAAAGTCAGTGGATGTTCTTTCTTTGGGGAAGTAGACACTTGAAACCCTGCATGTTTTATGCCTAATTCACGTGATCGATCCTTCCTATCAATATGGAGAAAGGATCTAACTTTTATTATCTCCTCGGTTGGAGGAATTTGATCTAAGCATGTTATTAGGCTGTTAAATGGAATTTGACTCCCCTAGTATTGTAAATTGTTTCTTTTGTGAAGTAGAAGTTTATGTCTGTTTGAAACTATTAGGCGGCTTTTATGTATACCTGTTTATTTTGATAAGATGCTATTTAATTGATAATTTTTTTTTGCCCTGGACTGGTAGGTTTCTTTTTTTTGTAAGCACTATGTGATACGGGGTATTCGCCAGGAGCAATATTTTTCCAGCGAATCCTCCTCTAAAATGTAAACATAACGACTTGAAAATTATTTTGGCATTTTGGCCCCTTTAAAATATGTTTAAAGAATTTTTTTTTTATTTTCGAAGCATTATTACGCTAAAGTTTAACTTTAAAGTAAAGGCCAAGCCTGGATTACAATGAATATCATTTTGAAAACGAATGGAAATCAAATACAAAAATGTGTTAAAGTAGAGAATAACAATAGATCTTAAATAATCAGAAATTATACTAACTAATAAGGGGGTTGTTACCCCTGAACCTCTCACTCTCTATACGCTATAGTGATTACAATAATAATTAATTTTTAACCCGTTACGAAACAACAAAACACATGTGGGGTACTAGGAAAAAAGAAATACAAAGAAACATCTGTATACACAAATATCACGCACAATCACTTACGGCAAAACAATCTAATTAACGGGTGCAAACAACCCAGAGAAAAAAACAGCATTATCAGCTAAAACAGTATTTATTCTTTCGTATGAATCAGAAATAGCCGTAGCACCATATTTAATAACAATGGTATGATTATGGTAGAAATGAGGCAAATAAAGTAGGTACTTCAGGTACCAAAAGTACATCATTCGAATTGATTTTAGCTGCTTCTTCTGGAGCAGCGGACATATGTAAAAGGAAGTGGTCACAAAATGTACTATAAAGACATAAAGTTTTAAAAAGACATAAGTCTTTTAAAAGCTCGTTTTCAAAATGGACAAAAAATAGAAATTTTTTTTTTCTCTCGAGAATTTATGAATATTGTGCTTTACATAACTTGATCTTTTTCATTCGTTTCCCTCAACTTACCAAGCCTTTTTCAATTATGCATTTGCAGCTTATGTCAGTTGATTATTTATGCTGTGTAAAGTCAATCTGTTTTGAGCCTCTCGTTTTTACCTATCTGATTTTATAATAATTCATAGTTATGTACGTCTATAAAGTCAATAGTTCTAAAAAATATGTGGATGCTTATTTGGGTATTCATTCAAGTTATGTTTCTATGGGCTCTCAAGAAAAAAAAATTCTACTTTTAAGTTCATTTTAAAAACGTAAAAAATAATTTTTTTTACGAATTTTTCTGAAAAAAAACAAGTTTTTCAAAGAAAATCAAAGAGCTATATTAAACCTAGGATGACCAAAAATAAAGTTCTATAGTAATTAAAAGTTAAAACGAACAACAATTACTATCAATGAATAAATGATTGCCAAAACAAACAGGAAAAAAATAATCACAACAACTATAAAGGTTACATATTCCCATATAGATGAATAAATAAATTCTAAAACGAATAAAACTCAAAATGAATAAGCAAGTCAAACTTATAACAAAGAGAAATTGCTGCAAACACGAGTAGGCCTATTGTCCCCTAAACATTCTAAAGGCTATAGTGCTATAACAGAAAACAATTTGCATTTCGAGCACTGTCTTATTTATCTGTTACAACAGATAAATAACATGGCTCATAGCCATGTTATAACATAGCTACATGGCTCGAGTGTCCCTTGCATTTTATTGAATAAGATGCATTTGAACAGTGCGATTTTATGTGTCAAAACAACGAATAAAAAAAAGTAAGCAAGCTGTAACAATCAGATGACTGGAAATAACTAATACTGAAAAAGATTTATGTGCTGAATAAAATATTAAGTCAAAGTTTTCGATCAAGAGCAGTTTTGTGTATTAAATTTGTAACAACAGTATGACAAATACAGTTTTTGGTAGATTGAAAGTGTGCGTAATTTTTGGTGTTCTACTGGGACTTCCTGGAAACGTATTTTAGTTCATCATTTTACTAAAATAATCTTTTTTACGTTATAGTTCATTGTGTTTTTTTGTTTGTCTAAGTAAATCCATGGCAATATTATTTATGAAAGAGAGTTTTCTTTTGTCTTCAAAAGAATACGTCCCGACTCAACACAAACTGATGCCTCCGTAGTTTTTGTATTAATTGAGGTTCCTTGGTCTTGAATTTTGTTAAGGTGTCTGTCTGGCCTGAAACTCGTAAGCGAATCAGATTGAAAAAAAAAAGAAGAAATTTTTGTGCTAAATATCTTTCTTGTTTATATCCCCCTGGTGCAGTCTACTTACCCTGAAAGTTCGGGTCTCATCGGAGAAGGACAGTGATTTACCCGTTTTCGGTGTCACGAATCGATACAATCCACTTTTGTTTTCAACTTTTTTCCCCTCCCGGCTTTATGTGTCCCAGCATGTATGTCTTGTTGCTAGCTGTTTGTGAAAGAAAAAGTTGGACCTATTCTGGACGCCAGGAATCGATAGAACCCTATTTGGTTACTTAGTACTAATTTGTTCGTCGTGCGTTGCTTTAATTTCAAAAGAAAGGAAATCCAAGGCCCCCAAATCTCAGGAAAATTCTACTGCAGAAAATCCCCCTCGTGGCAAACCCCCTCCCCTAGTGGGAAATTCCCTCTGTATATTGGGTATGGATCGTATTTTTAAATTCTAAAGTATTTGAAAATTTTCTATCTGAAAATTACCCTCGCAGACAATTCTCCTCTGGAAAATTCCTTTCCTGTGGAAAATCATCCCTCCCCGCGGAAAGTTCCTCCTCTGCGGAAATCCTCTCCACCTGATGATTTCCTTCTGGAAAATTTCTGGACATGTAGAATAAAAATCATGTTTTTAAACTAAACAGTTTGTCTTCAGGGGTTTCTAATTTCACAGTGCAAAAAGTATTACAAGGGCTTTGGGAGGGGGAATTTATGCATAAAACTTTTGCAAGAATGTACTCAACAACTTCTCAAACTTTCTTGGCGCTCTGATTAACAGTTTACTAATGCATACAGGAGACACAGACATACATTCGATTATACATATATATATATATATATATATATATATATATATATATATATATATATATATATATATATATATATATATATATATATATATATATATATATATATATATATATATGATGCATTATAGGCACGAGGCTCTGAGGGGTTGTCCTGTTTCATAAATTATGCACATGCAGTGGCGCCTGGCAGGTGCGGTGAAAGTATGCTAAGCGCGGTTGAACTATGCCAAGTGTTATTATGACCGTGCCAAGGGTAGTGGACATATGCCAAACTTGGTAGAACGGTGTTATTTTCTGTGAAAATGTGTGGTTTACATGACGCTCCAAGATGTACAGTAGGTGGCGAAAAGTGGGCTACCCATGTGTGGCACACGTGGCGCTCCAACATATGCAGTAGGTGGTGGAAAATGGACTACCCCTCACGTAGCTCTTTACAAAGACAGCACTCAGGGTGACAAATCACGGACATATAAGGGGCGAGAGTAAGGATTTATTTTCATTTTTAAATTAGAAAAGGCATTTTCCAAAATTTAGAGGGTGGGTAAGTCCTTTTTGATTCTGTGTTTCCTGGTATTTCGAAATCGAGGGAGACAACAAAGCCTAGGTGAAATTTCTCCCTCCAGTCGGCCTCGAGCCCCCTCCCAAATTTGGCTGTTAGGAAGGCTAGAGTATTGCCTGTGGTAGAAAGAGCTAGTTACTTCTTTGCCAATTTTATTCTGTTTTAAAAATCTTCAGGGGGATATGTCTCCTGTTAAATAGTGTTGTAAGTACACACACGTATAGGAAACGTGAGTTCATTCGTATATATATTTTTTCTTAGTATTTATCTGTAATTTTATTTCAGAGAGGAAATTGTTAATGTTTTACTATCTGAAGATGATTCAAGGGAGCTTGAATGTCCAGTAGGTTTGTATCGATGTATATTTATTTTTTCTGTAAATTATAGGCCCTTTTGCAGAACTTTCAAACTTATTCTGCAGGAAAGAGAAATCTCTCTCTCTCTCTGTATCTCTCTCTCTCTCTCTTTTCTCTTTCTCTCTTTCTCTTTCTCTTTCTCTTTCTCTCTCTCTCTCTCTCTCTCTCTCTCTCTCTCTCTCTCTCTCTCTCTCTCTCTCTCTCTCTCTCTCTCTCTCGGGTTTTAATCCATTTAACTGAATAATACTCTTCTTCCCCATCCACTGAAAATTCTATAATAAAATTATTATTAAATATGTCGCAAAAGTTTCTCCAAAATTTTAGTAGCAAACTAAAATCTTAATTCTTAAGCAGAAAAGCCAACAAAAAACTTTAGAAATACTTCTTTTATTGACTAATGAAAAAACTCTATCATTTAAAATACAAACAGAAATTGGTTTAGAGAAAAATTTTCCAAAAGAGAAGTTTCTAAAACAAAATAGAAAAGATATATTGAACCAAAGAAGAGCAGAAACAGATTTAAATGATAATTGAAACTTAAGATGGACTTGAATCTCGATCAATGAGCAAATGATAGCCAGAACGAGCAAAAATTGCTATTAATAACCAAGGCAAACCCAAAATTAATAGAAATTACCTCAATCAGAAGTAGTTACCACAAACAATTTGAATATTAACTCACTTGCATTCTGTTGAAAATAAAATATATTTTCTCGTTTGTTACACTAATAAATCCAGAATTGCAGAGACTTACAGGATTGAATATAATTATATATTAAACAGTGAGTCTACTTTCAAGAGTTGTTCTCAATAAACCTTGCTATTAGGGTGATTTTCAGTCTTTTCTTGTTGTTGTTCTTGATCTTTCGATTAATGAAAACCGAACATATCAAAATAAAAGTAAATTGTAAAGTAAAAGTAAAAGTAAAAAAAGTAAAGTAAAAGTGAAAAAGTAAAAGTAAAAGTAAATCTCCTGTAAATTGTAAAGGGTGTTCTGGCTTTTAGAAGACTTAGGGGTCGTCAGCCCTACTTTTGTTTGTGGTGGTTCTGTTTTTAGATTTGTTTTGATATATTTATTGTAATTACTCTTCGGTCAACATATTTGTTCATTGATAGCGGTTTTTTTTTTCTCATTTTGGGTTTTTAGTATTATTAGAATCTATTTCTGCTCGTCTTTGGTTTGATGTAAGTCCATACCTTTCTTTTAATTTTTTTTTTTTTTTTTTTTTTTTTTTTTTTTTTTTTTTTTTTTTTTTTTTTTTTTTTTTTTTAGCTGGTGTGAGGAAATTTCCCAGGTAGGGAATTGCTACCTGGAGCTTTTTTTATTTTTAATACTAAAACTCAAACTGGAATGTTTCTTCTTTTTCTATTCGTATATATTTTATGCTCTCTTCTTGTTGCCCAATACTCTCTTATAGTCCCGTGCCCCTCCCCTTGCCGGTGTGTATAGGGAAATCCCTCTGGAAAAACTTGGTTGAATAACATATTGAAAACCATGGAAGAGATGGTCTTATACTTCATTTTGAAAATATCTGAAGAAGTACGTTTTTCAGGGATAATACATCCGAAGTACTGCTGTACAAATATTAAACGTGGAATGTCAAAGACAGGGTTAAGGGAGGGACTGGTAACATCCCTCATATTTAGGAGAACCTTAGATCAAAAATTTTGTAGTAACAAACTACAAGTGAAGAGTTACTCTTGCCAACTGAAACCAAAACTCCAAAAGCATAATTCGGACTTCATTATATGCAATAACAAAGTATATTATTTATGCTGATTATAAGTTGTTGAACAACTTTACGATCACCCCTGAAAAAAAAACAAATAAACACGCATCCGTGATCTTTCTTCTGGCGAAAAAATACAAAATTCTACATTTTTGCAGATAGGAGCTTGGAACTTCTACGGTGGGGTTCTTTGATACGCTGAATTTGATAGTCTAGATTCTATGACTTTTAGGGGGTGTTTTCCCCTTCTTTCGAAAATAAAGTAAATTTTCTCAGGCTCATAACTTTTGATGGGTAAGACTAGATTTGATGAAACTTATATATTTAAAATCAGCGTAAAAATCTGATTCCTTTAATGTATATATTGGTATAACAATTTCGTTTTTTTTAGATTTTCGGTTACTATTGAGCCGGCTCGCTCCTTATTACAGCTCGTTACCTCGAACTGTTTGGTGGAGCAAGAATACTTTAGGGAGTACTAAAAATGTAGCGCTAAATTAATAATGATGAATTTAATGTAAATTTGATAAAATTAATGTACATTAATTAAAAATTAATGTGAAATTAATGCAAGTTCTCTCCTCCGTGGACGTCTCTGTCTCTCCGTGGTGACCTAGTGTATTTTATTTGTTATGCGTATTATATTAATAAATTGAATTGAATTGAATTGAACAGTACTAAGAAGCGTAACACTAAATTAATAATGAAAAAAATTATGTAAATTTAGCTCCATTCCTCCGAAGGAGAGGTAGAGGCTAGGGGAAATTTCAGGGGACATAACTTTGATTCAGAACAAACAAAATATGAATTATATAGAATATTAAGATCTAATAGGACAACTGCAGAAGTCATGATGTTTTGGGTAGCGTGAAGGGAGGGTAGACTCAAAGCACTTTCCTAGCCTGCTTGCCGGACCTAAGCCTTTGCCTGTTCAGTTATCAAATCTGATTCTATTGATTTTTTTTTTTTTTTATTAGCGGAACTAAAAGTGCAATTTTAAAGTTTTTCGGACTTAGGGAGGCTACTCAGTAAGCAGTGTTTTGCGGAACTAAAAGTGCAATTTTAAAGTTTTTCGGACTTAGGGAGGTAATTCAATTAGCACTTGGTTTAGCTTTTGGAAAATCTAGATACTGGATTTCTTTTTCCTTTTTTGATGCATTACTTTTACTATTGTTAACGTTTCAGTTTTTTTTTTAGATTACATAGCCGACCTTGAAAGGAAAGTAACGCTAAAAGGTTTGCCTACACCAATTTACAATTTAGTGAGTCAAGGAGGACCACCACACCAGAGGACATTTGTAATTCAATGTAAGATTGGAGATGAATTTGATACTGTTGGTGAGTTCTAGTATCAAAACGTCAATTAATATATTTTCTAAATCATGCTCCGTATTTTTTTTCATTGCATGTATAACCGAACCTAGTATGCTCCTTTGTAATATCAAAGCATTATCATTGTTATTAATGATATATAATAAATAAGTAATGATATATAGTAATATAATGATATATAAGTATGTCAAGTATGTCTTTAATGATATATGAGTATGTCAAAAAGCGTCAAGATTAAAGCACAAATATTAAATGATATTTGAATTCAATTCGGAACGTTTTTCTCAATAATCCCATACGTGAGTTATCTCTAGAATAGGCTGCAGGAATAGCGAGGAAAGGACAAGAGGCTTTTACTTGAGCACGTGAAAGGAAAAACAAAACAGTTATACGTCGTTATTCCTTTTAGTATAATGTGTATAGTACAAGGATTACCAGCACAGACAGGGGAGGGGGTCATAATAAAACATTCAGGGAGGGGGAAAGGATAAGCCTTTTTCTTCGGGGCGGAGGTATAGCAAAAGCAATATTTGATAATTTGAATAAGAAATGCTTGGGAATTCAGGATAATTTATTGCTTTTGTCGGGAGGGGGAGGGGCTCCTCTCTTTTATGCAACACTTTAATAGTCTGTTTTTTTCGAGGCATTTTGAGTTTGTAATCTTAGTGGAATTTAATAAAAGAAACATTTTTTTTTTTCAACTAAAAGTAAGGAAGTTGAAAGGAACAAAAATTATTCTGTATATGAGGTGCACTGCCTCCTCAGCAGCCTTCACTATTTACGCTAAATTCTAAAAGTTATTTAAAAATACTTCATCCAAGTCCAATGGGCCCTGTCTTCGAGCAGTCGTTCTTAAAGCAGTCGATCATGACAAAATTATAATTTTGGTGTAAAGAGTTGAGGAAAGTTGAGGAAGGGGTAGTCCCACTCATGTACGGAATATTTTCTGTTTGTTTTAAGTTTTAATGTTACTCCTTACTTTCAGCTGAAAGATTGTTGAATTTCTGACCGTTTTTCATATCGTGACAGGAAATTTCCTTTCCAGCCCTCTCCCGTGTGAAATTTCCCCCTGAAAATTCCTTTCGGAAACTCTTTTTTACGGAAAATTCTCCCCATGGAAAATCCCCCCGCAAAAATACACCACCCCTCCCCCCAAAATGTCCGTGTATCCTAATAACAAATATTGCGTGTGAACTATGAGTAAATTGCGGAACCTGCAGCCCTTTTCCCAGGGACTCTGGTGGTCATGTCATCCCCAAAGGCAAAGTTAGTGGACCTTTCAGCCATCGTGAATAAAATGGCTATCTAAAAATTTTGATAGGTTGGCTTTAGGGAGAAGGGGTGTGGGAATAGTTGCCTATAATGCTATTCATAATTCAAAATTTTATCTCACTATAATTTTATTTTTATTTTTTATTCTGCAATAACTGGAAAAGAAAATATTTGTAGCAGAGTTCGTTTTCAGTGAAGCTGTAATGACTTAGTAGACTTTTACGGTTAGTGAAGAGGGCAGTATCTAAACTCTTGTTTGTAGTGAAGTCATACTTGTCTTGAACTTTCTTGGAAAGAACTAATAAAATTAAACTAAATATTTGATATATAATGATGTTAATTTCTGAAACTTCACCAGTTCAAAATTTAATTTTATTGTAATTTTTTTGTTTTTTCTATGGTGCAATAATTGCAAAAGAAAATATTTGTAATATAATTTGTTTTCAGTAAAGCGCCAGTGAAATCTATTTTCACTGTAATTTTTCATTTTCAATAATAGAATTTCAGTAATATTTTCAATAATAGAATCTAAATATATTTTCAACAGATTTTAGACTTCTACAGGGAAAGAAGGAGGCAAAACTCAAACTCTTCTTTGTAGATATTTTTGTTCACCTCAAGCTGGATTTGTATTCACTCGCATTAACATATACTTACTTATT